>NC_090995.1:931590-1234621 GCF_041146395.1 Eulemur rufifrons | reverse complement strand
CTGATATTCTTGGCCAGACACTGTTCTAAATACATTTACATGCATAGTGTATTTAGTCTGGACAATTACCCTTTGAGATACTATTATTGTCCCCATTTTACAGATGAGGAAAACTGAGCACTGCCAAAGTCACACAGCTGGTAAACGGAACTGTCTTCAAACCCAGCTGGGTTTGCCCTTACACTGTCCTGGGGTAGCCGGTCACTCAGCTTTGTCACCTTTGTCTCCTTGACTCTAATCGAAAGCTTCGTTTGTGTTTAAGCCATTAATGTGTGTTAAGAGCCTGCCATGTTCAGGCTCTGAGAAAACCCTTTCTAACAGATACAGTTGCTCTCTATAAACTTAATTTTCAGGGGAATTCAAGGAAGCAACAGGAAGGCTGAATAAAAAGAATTAAATTCTCCATAGAACAAACAAATTTCTGAATTGCTTGCAAACAGTTGTCAGTCCTCGTGGCATTTTGTGAAGCATGGTCTTCTCCATGCCAGAGTGCCGGTGTCTTCGTGTGCCATGTAACTTGCAAATAGTGTCACTGTTTTCAGTTCCCACACATCAGCTTTCTTCTTTCAGTATTTTGGAAAGTCCACAAAACCCAGGGGCCTCCCTGCCTTTTGCCCTGTGGTCTGTGTAAAAACCAGATGATGCCATGCTGACTTGGGCGCCTTCAAACGGATCAAACAGCACATTAGTCACTGGCAAATTTTTCAGCTCCTGTGCCTCAGAGAACACCCAGTTCCTCATTCTTGCCACCCTTCGATCGCGAAATAAGAGCATGAAAAATACATGAGTCCTTTCTGAGGACGCCTCCCCCCTCTGTCCTTCAGTGCCAGTGACTGACCCCCTCGTGGTGGTCACGCCGGGGGGTTGAAGTGCCTGAGGGATCGGGCTCTGGCCACAGGTTCCTCCTGGCGCCGGTTGAGGCGGAAAGCCTGCCTGATGGCACCACGTGTAGCCTTCCCTCACGCCTCACCTGTTGCATTCCTGTGCTCATCGTCACTGAAAAGTGTAATTACATGGTTTATTCAGTGCTGTCTCGCTGTTCATTTATTGCTGAGGAAGCCCCCGTGGGATATGTCATCATAACAAAGACTGATTTCAGACGTCGACACCAAGACGCAGAACTGGCATTAGCAACCCGGGAGAATCTAGGGACAGCAGCCAACTTTGGAGCAAACCCAGAACTTTTGTTCCCCGTCCTGTGCTTAAGGGCAAAGGCTTTCTGTCTGCTGGAAGGGGAAGCACTAAGTTCATAATTAGCTTTATATCTAGAGAAGTTTTTTTTTTAAGTGCTATACCTGTTTAAGTAATTCTTTATTTGTGATTTGAGGTAGTCAAAAATCAAATTTAATCCTAAACCCTCTTTGGGATTAGCTTGCTCTGCAAGGACTGGAGGCCCCTCCTGCTGGCGGCCCTGCTCCTTGGGAGGGGAAGGGGGCTAGAGGCTTCAGAACTAACCCTCTGCACGGCGTAGGCATGCAGGCCCTACGGTTCCCAGCTGAGCTGCGCAGTTGGTTGGAGGGGAGTCAGCCCTGTGTTCAGGGGTGAAACTTCTCTCTCCTCAAACCCTCTGGGGAATAATGCCAAGTTTGATCAGCTTCTCAACTCTTGTGATGAAAGATTGCATTGGGAAAAAAATCCGTATTAAGAAAATTGTATCAGAACTTTGCTTCAGTGATGATGTCTATAATAGAAGAAGTCTGGTTTAAAAGGATTATGTCTCTTTCCAAGAAGTTTTATTGGCAGGTTACGGTTCTTCCTCAAGTTTCCATCAAAGAGCCATCTGTACGTGTGATTCCCAAATACTGTCTTTTTTTTTTTTTTGAGCTGTGGGTTCCTTGTGCAGATTTATGCATTTCTAATGATTGTATAGTTGGGAGATACTGGATTTCGGTCATGCATTTCCTCAAAAAGTACAATATGAGCTAATGAGACAGGGTGACCAACTCATCTAGATTTGGCTCTGAAAGTCCTGTGTCCAAAAAACCCCCTTAGTTCCAGGCAAACCAGGACCGTTAGTCACCTTTCGAGGAGGTGTGGTGCATTTCCAACTATTTGGCTGAATTTATCACAGGGTTCTGACTTAACAGGATTCAGGAGGGTTAATATAAGGCCGTTGGTCTTTTCTGTCAGTGTGGTTTTGGTCTTAGGGATTTCTTGAGGAAGGAATTGGGTCTGCCACGGGGAGCTAGATGACCAACTAGAGAAGAAAGAGTGTCCAAATTCTCTTTGCTTAAAATGTCATTTTCTCCATGGTATTTCTTGTTTATTGCTGTTGTCATCATTTTAAAGATATACCAATAAAAAAGATAAATTACCTTAAATGGGAAAACCTGATTTTATAACGGGTGACATCTAAAGGTTTGCACTTAGGAAGTGCACTTTTTGGATTTAAGAAACTCACTGTGACCTAAGTGTATGTGATTCAATTATGAGGACTCATTGCAGAGAGGGCCGCTACGGGATCGCGTGTCCTGCGGGTGATGTGCGTGTCCACAGCGAACTTGAGAGCCAGGTCCGGGGACAGAGTCTCCCCTGCCTGATCCCACGGCAGAGTCAGGCTGCCCTGTCGCTGCTCATCTCCCGCCTTCCCTGATGCCCATCAGTCACCCGTCCCCTTCTCACCCGTCACTTATCCAGCTTTTGTGGCCAGAAGTGTGCGGAGGAAAACACGTTCTCGGCCAGTAGAAAGGGGAGGTTTCACGGCAACGCGTCCTCCGAGATGCGCTGTCCCAACTTCAGCGATGCGTGCCGTGTTTTCAATGGCCTGCCTCCTGGAGTGTGTCTTCCCATGACACAAAACAGCCACCACGAACATTGTCATTTATTTCCATCCTGTCATCGGTTCATCGCATACTTTTAAAAACAGAGCTGTGATCATACGTATATGGAAAATTTGATATCATGCTTTTTTATAGTTACTGGCTTATCATAAACATTGTTCAATGTTGCTATTAATATATCGTCAGATGTGCTAACTTGTGAAATGTGCTTCCTACATAGATCTGCAACTACATGGGACCGGCAAAGGTTATTGTTCAGCTGGTCACCAATGGGAAAAACATCCACCTGCACGCCCACAGCCTGGTGGGGAAGCACTGTGAGGACGGGATCTGCACTGTGAATGCCGGCCCCAAGGACATGGTGGTCGGGTAAGTGGGGCCTGTGACGCTGTGGGCGGTAGGGGCAGACGGCGCGTGGGACGCAGGGACTTGGAGTGACAAGGCCCTTTTCATCACGGACCTTTCTGAGACCCTCATCGGGCCTCAAAAACAAACCATGAAAACTTGTGTTCTTACTTGGACTCCAGGGAGTAAGGTGACCACACGACTGAATTTGCCCAAAACAGCCCAGTTTGCAGCTGGGCTATTTATTCATGACCCCCTCTTCCCCTCGCAAAGGTGGCCCAGTTGGGATGATCACTTATATATGGTCACTTGACCTAGGAGGCATTTGTGTCACTGTCGATAATATTTTACTTCCTCTAGAAATAAAGATAAGGACAAATTAGAAGCAATCTAATTATAGCAAATATCAATACTGTATGGATCGATTTATACTCTTGATGATTCCTTTAATGGATTTATAGTGTGAACGTTTGGGGCATGAAGTGGATAAATAAATATTGCTTCAGCTTTGTGCTGTTAGAGAGGGTGCACAGAAAAGAAGCCAAGGAATGCAAATGTATGTTGGCATTCATCAGACTTGAAATGTAAATACAAAGGGACATATTCATTTAAAGGTTGGTCAGATAAAACAAGCAATTTTTAAAGAATGAAGTTTCATGGAAATAAGCTCAATCCAAAAAATTAAGAAATGTTTTCAACAAGACATTTATTATGCTAAAGAACAAATTGTATTTGTTATTTTCCCAAAACACTAAAATAGCACACAGCATAGTAGTTTAGCACGCAATGTAAACTGATACATGCAATCAATAATCCTAAAAATGGTTGTTTTAAGTCTTACTTTGGGATACCTTAAAAACAGTAGAAGTAAGAAATTTTTAATTAATTTTGTTTGATTTTTTAAAATATTTTTCAGGGCTTTCTAATCCTGGTTTAAAGAGGTTGTGCTAAAATCCCAGTTAATCTGAGCTATTCACTCAAAAGAAGGAATTGTTTAAATCAACTATCATTAAGCTGATGGTTGCATTTCGGGCTTTGAGTTCTGATCAAGTTTCAAGTTGGTTGTTATTGGGGAGGTAGAGCTTTCATGTTCCTAGGTATTTCTTTGTTTGACTGTAAAAATATTTAAGTGTGAAAAACCTAGAGAGAGGGCTTTAAGTCACTAAAATCTGATTCTTTTGATGTTCAAAAAAAAATCTCTAGATTGAAAGAAGAAGCTTAAATTGATTTGAGAAATTCGATTGTGCCTTATATGAGGTTGTTTCAACATCCTCTTGATAGATTGGCCTGTTTGCCACTGTGTGTCACAGTGGGTTTGCTGTGCATTTTGGAATTCCCTTCCAGTTCCTGGGGAACCTAGGAGAGCTTTGAAATGCAGGGCAATTTTCACAGTTTGAGACTAATTGATCACTTAGCGTTTCTGCAGATTTACTTCAATAGGCTCCTGTCAGTTTGAAGTGTTTATTTTCTTTGGTCTTATTTAATCTGTGTGATAATCATATTCTTTAGAAGAAATTATGGGTGAGGTTTTCAGCTAATGATATTTGTTATTGTGAAACTTCCAGTATGTTGTCTGTAATTTGATTTCTGTGGTTTGCTTTAGTAATCTTTCAGGATTTTAGAAAGAACTAATGGTTATTTAATTTGGAACCTAGATCCAGGAGTAGAAGTAAATGTCCTGTCTCCAAAGAAGTGAGGGGTTCCTTTACTCTCTTGTAGTGCAGCAGGATTTGGGGTTCAGTAGTCGGGAGAACCCCTCATCCATTCATTCGTTAAACAAACATTTCCAGCACGTCAACTCCTAAGTTTGATCATTATGATTCTGTTTGGTTGTAGCGCTGTGAAATTTTCCATACTTATACAATTTCACTGGGAAATTTAATCAAGAAGATGCCACTTGAGGGTTGTGACAGATGCTAATCTGTCCTGTTCAGATTGTTCTATGAATCATTGGTACTCCCTTTCTGATTTTTAACTGAGAAATTTTTGCTTACAGTGTTTTCGAAAATACACTGTTCCCTTCATAATTCATTTGTCTCTCTGTCTCTCTTTATTTTTTAAGTTTCAAATGTCAAAACCTATTACATTCTTGTAGAAAGAACATCATGCTAGCAGTCTGGAAACCAGAATTCTATTTCCAATTCCGTCACTCTCAACAGTAGGACTGGGGGCGAGTCACATGACTTCTTGGGGACCTTCATCTCTTCCCTCATAAGATGAGAGGGTTGGGCTACAGAGTCCTTCTCCAGGCCCTTTACGTCTCCAAAATTCTAGACTGAACTAACATTAGCTAATACTATGAATTAACATGAGCAAGCTTGCCACATACGTATTTATAGTATGACATCGATTATTGTTTAGTTCTGACTTGTAGGCAAGAATATCACAGAGAGAAATTTAGGAAAATAGCCAAAGTTATTCCTTAGACTTGTCAATACTAGAAATGGAACCAAGATAACCTGCTTTCAATCATACAGATCAGGCTAAGAATATAAGGGCACTGATCCAACACGTCAAAAAAGATATGCAAAAACTGACACTGAGAAGAAAAATAATTTTTGAGTGAAAAAAAGAAACTTTTCTTTGGAGTGTTTCCCTTCACCTTTCTGTGAGCTTGAATTCTCAATAAACTTAGTTTCTATTTTCAAAAGTATTTTATCTATATTATAAATAGTCCTATTTTAAATAACCAAGCCTTGGTTACAGGCTTGATTGCTTTAATTTGGGAGATTTGTCTTTTTAATGTTTTTTAAAGTTAGCTTTAATCTTGTCTTTTTAATTTCTTATTCATTTATATAGTTAGTGTTTACTACCTTTCTTGGCAAAAAATAATCTTAGTTTGGTATTTTATTTTAGATACTGAATATCAGTAATTTGTTTCAACATTTTAGTTCTTTGAAATCGTCATTGAGTGGAAAATATCTATATTACTTGACTTTGCTTTAGGCCACTTTCCTCACCAAGAATCACCACACCCTCTGTTTGCTTCCTGGCAACCCTGATTTAGAGAGATATGTAGTCTTTTTTTCTTTCCCAACTAAAATATATAGCACATACCAACTGGTAAGCACTAGGGATAGATACATAAATATAAAAATACAAAGGAGAAACAAAGCCTCCCTCAATGAGCTAGTGTAGGCCATATTAAGTTGCTGTTTTTATAGGTCCAAAAACAATTAATTATTGGTGCTTTCATATGGTTGAACCTTAATACACAGCAAAGGAGCTGATTGGAGAAAATTGATGAAGTGTTATCTGAGGTTGGAAATATCCAACTTCCAGATTAGAGTGTGCATTGTGAGTCAGAGGTCGCTTTGAGCCCTGTGAAATCAGTGTGTGAGCCCTGAGAGGAAGAAAGGCCAGATAGAGGGGCTGCTTTCGAATCCCAACCCAACGGGGATTCAAAGGCAGCGGCCAGAGGACAGCAACGGGTCCCAGATGGGTGTGGTGATGGGGACGCCTGGGGCAGTGCGGAGGGCGTCCGCCTGGCTGCTGGCACCCTGGGTCGCTTTGTAAAACCACTGGTGCTGGCTCTAGGCTCTGCTCCTGGAGATCCTGGTCTCCTTGGAGAGAGCAGAGTGATGCAGTAGTTCTCCTACTTCAGCGGGTATCAGAGTCACCTGGAGGGTTTCTTAAACCAGGGATTGCTGAGCCTGACCCCCCCCCCCCCCCCCCGAGTTTCTGATTCATTGGCCGGGGGGCGGGGGTGCAAAATTTGTATTTTAATGTAATGCCGATGCGGCTGGTTTGGAAAACCACTTGTGTAGGAGAATATAGCATTTTGAGGTAGTCCCAGTCCCATTATTACCTATGGTAACCATCCTTTTGTAGAATTTTTGTCGTTTATTGAAGTATAATTTAAATACTATTAAAACTTAGCCCTGTAAAGTATGCAGTTCTATGAGTTTAGACACATACTCGTATAACCACCACAATGAACAGATAGAATTGCTCCACGACCCTCGGAATCCTGTGTGCCCCTGTATAGTGAACTCCCCTCCCCCTTCGGGGTCCTGGCGACTACTGCTCTGTTTTCTGTCCCTACAGTTTTGCGTTTTCCAGAATGACATATAGTTGGAATCAGACAATATGTAGCCTTGTTGAGTCTGTCTTTCACCTACCACAGGGCAGTTAAGATTCCTCCATGTTGTTACATGTATCAGTTTATTCCTTCTAGTAACAATGTAGTATTACTTTCTATTGATGTACTGGTTTGTTTATTTATTCACTTGTTGGAGGACATTTATGAAATGGCACTCTTTTATCTTTATATTGAAAGTAAATATATACTGCACATATTAAATAATTGGATCTTGCCCTCTGACTTAAATGGGATGTTTAGGCCATTTATGTTTAATATGATTATTGCTGTGGCTGTGTTTCAATCTGCCATCTTGCTATCTTTTTTCTACTTATCACATCTGTTCTTTGTTCCTCCTTTTCTCTTTTTCTTCCTTCTTATGGATTAATTGATTATTTGGTTGATGTCATTTTATCTCCTTTTTGTTTTATACCTCTTTGTATATTTTAGCAGTTGTTTTAGGATATATACTGTATGCCTTAGATTATTACAGTCTACCTTTAGGCAACATTATGCCTCTTCATGTGTAGTGTGTGAGCCTCAGAGCAACATACTTGCATTTCCCTCCTCTCACACCATTGTGCTATTATTTCATATATTTTATATCTATATATGTCATAAATCCCATAATATATTATTTTCTATTTTTGCTTTAAATAGTCAAATATCTTTGAAAGAAAAAAAAGTATTTTATAGATATTTTTACATTTACCCCCATATTTACCATTGGCAGTGCTCTTCATTTTGTTTTGTAGGTCAAGATTTCTAACTGGTGTCATTTTCTTCTGCCTGAAGCACTTCCTTTAACTTTTCTCATACTGCTGATCTGATACTGGTGAATTCTTTCAGATATTGTATGTTTTGAAAGTCTTTATTTTATCTTTGTTTTTCAAAGATAATTTTGAAGAGCATAGAATTGCAGGCTGACAATATTATTCTTTCATGTCCTCAGAATATGTTGCTCCACTGTCTTTGAGCTTGCTTTGTTTCCAGCAAGAAGTCTCCTGTTAATCTTGTCTTTGTTCCTTGGTACCTAAGGCATCTTTTTGTTTTCTCTCACAGCTTTTCAGATTTTCTTTTCAGGGCCAGTTTTAAGCAATTTGATTATGGTGGACTTTGGTATAGTTTTCTTCATGTTGCTTGTGGCTGGGGTTCATTGAGATTCTTGCATCTCTAGATTTATAGTTTCAGCTATTATTTTTTCAAATATTTTTTCTGTCCATTCCTATTTTTCTCTTCTTTTGGAACCCCAGGTACACATATATTTGGCCACTTGAAATTGTCCCACGGCTCACTGATGATCTGTTCTTTCTTCGTCTTTTTTCTATGTGTTTCCCTTTAGATAGTTTTGTTACTATATCAAGTTCACTACTGTTTTTGTCTGTAGTGTCTAATGTTCTTAATTCTATCTGGTGTATTTTTTCTTCTCAGACTTTGGGATTTTCATCTCTACAGTTTTATTTGGGGTCATTTTTTATATCTGCCATGTTTCTCCTTAACATACTAATGCTTTCTATCTTTTTGATCATATGGAATGTATCTTATTTCAATGTACTTGTCTACAAATTCTGTCTTCTGGCTCATTTCTGGATCTGTTTCTATTGATTTTTTATCCTAATTATGAATTGTGTTTTTCTGATTCTTCCCATGCCTGGTCATTTTTTATTGGATGACAGACATTTTGAATTTTGTATTGCTGAGTGCTGGATTTTTTTTTTTTTTTTTTGGTTCTAAGTACTTTTGAGGATTGGGATAAAATTACATGTGGGAACAGTTTGATCCTTTCTAGTCTTATTTTGAAGCTTTGTTAGGGAGACCAGAGAAGCCTTTAGGGTTGATTTGACATCATGACTAAGGTGGTACCTTTATGAATATTCAACCTACTGCTGCAGGTATTGGAGGCTTCTTGAGCTGTTCCAGCCGTGTGTGAGCTGCAGGAATTGTTCTGTCTGTTCCTGTACAGTGGTTCTTTCCCGGCTTTGGGTAGTTTCCTTACATACGTGCTCTGATCATTCAGCTGAAGACTCGAGTAGATCTCTGAGTGCCTCTCTGTGTGCAGCTCTTTCCTCTCTGGTTCTCTGGTTCCAGCCTCCTTTGCCTCCTCAAATGTCCCACTGTGTCCCCTTAACCTCAGGGAGGTTGCTGGGCTCTACTGGGGCTCCCCCTTCCTGTGCTGCACCCTAGAACTCTCTCTAGGCACTAAGCCAGAGTAATTGTAAGATCCTTATTTATTTCCCTTTTCTTAAGGATCGCTATTTTGTGCTGCTCCTTGTCTAGTGTCTGAACACTGTTTTTTCATATGATTTTTAGTTCTTTAAGGTTCAATCCAGTCTATGTTACTCCCATCATTACCTGACACAGAAAACTGACTTCTGTATTGTTTCATTTACTACCAGAATAAATCATTATTCATATAATAAATTAATACGGGTGATGTCTTTCTCACAGGGGCTAAATTAGGTAATATACATGAAAAACATGGTATAGATGGTAGAGTGTACAGTGCTGCCTGGGAGAGCCCCGTTTCCCTGTCGCTGTGGATGTTCTTTGTAGGAGTAAGTAAGGCCGGAGCAGCCAAAGGATGGAATCGTTGCTTCCGAAAACCTCCCTGCGCCTCCATGCATATCGGTGTGCCGTTTTCCATGTTTCTGTGGCGTATTATTCATGCATTTATTCACTCAACAGACATGCATTAAACACTCGCATGTTGCCACCTATTTCTAGGCCCTAGGAAGCTCTGCCCTCCAAGAGCTCGTGTTCTAGTGGCGTGTTTTCTCCTGCGTGTCTCAGCCGTCCACGCCCTTTCAGCCTGTGTGTGCAGACGTGACTCACTGTGTCTGCGGGCCTCTGTGCGAGTGCGTGTTTCATTCTGCCTCTACCGCTTCTGTTTTCTTTCCCGCGTTTGACCCTTCCACGTTAGCTTATTCCTTATTTCATTCAGTCTTGTCGTTCTGATCGCTTTCTTTCCTCTACTTGCCGTTCATTTTTCCTTTCTGAGTAGAAGAAAAGCCCTCATAAAAGCTTACAAGGCGCTTACAAGGCTTGAAAAGATCCAGGCCCCCTGCTTCCCTCGTTGAACTCTGCTCATCTCTGACCCCTCGCGCACTTCACTCCGGCCACCTTGGCCCCTGGCCGGTGTCACCTTTGCAAAACACCAGCGTGGTCCTGCCTCGGCGTCTTCGCACTTGCAGTTCCTTCAGCCTCGAATGTTCTTCACTCACCCACCCGTGTCTTCCCCCTCACTTCTGCCAGTCTCTGCTCAGGACTCGCCTTTGCACTGAGGGTCTGTCCGGCCTGTCCCTGCTCTAAAGCGCTGTGCCTTTTCCTCCTGCTGCTCCCATCCCCGTTCCCACCTTACCTTTCTTGGTGGTGATTATTACCTTCTAAATTATATCGCATAATTTACTGCTTTCTTTCTTCCTCTTTGTCGTCATACTAGCATGTAAATTCTATGACGGCAGAGATTCTTTCACTGCTGACAAAAGCAGCCAGGATGCTGCCTGGCCCTGATGAGAATCTGCATAAACGTTTCTTGAACGAATGAGTCTCCTTGGTAAAGTCCTTCTTTGTTTGCTGTATATTTACTGAATATACGTCTTTGCTCCATGTACTTTATTTAAAAAATGAATGGCTGGAGCATTTTGTATATTTTCTCAAAATCCCTTCAATTGTTCTATTTAGCTTATTAACATATTTTATTCTACAAGTATGTAGCCTTCCCAATAAAAGGTTCTCCATCTCTAATTACATGTCTACTTAGATGACAGTTCTCGTGGTCATAAATAATTCCCACAACCTTACAGATAACCCAGAGGGAAGGGGGATTCCAGGTAGACTTTAAATCCCGTTCAGAAACCCAAGCGTGATTCAAAAGAAAAAAAAAAAATCCTCCCAAATATAACATTCCTCTTATTCTTAAAAAAAAAAAAAAAAAAAAAAAAAGGTTAATACTATATTTGGAATTTTAAATTTTTTGTACAAATTCCATAGAAAATACTTTAAAATGAGTCCAGGTAAAATTTCTTATTAGGATACACACACACCCCCATCCTTCATCTATATATATAGATAGATATTTATATAGATAGATAGATAGATATTTATATTTTTATATATATATCTCCACTCTCTTAATCACAATTCGGAAATCTAATGAGCTCTGAAAAACCAAAAGTTTCTTCGAGGTTTACTACAGACTCATTTGGTGGTAAACCCAAACTGACTGGATGGGCAGCTGTTTATTGTCTTTATTTTTCCATTGGATGAGGCTAGTTATATGTTTCAATACAGAAATATTAGGGCGTTTGATTAGATTATGTGCCCAGACATGCTGAGAGTGTTATTCAATGTGCAGTATATGCCATATATTACCTTTCTAACATGGAAAAAAAAAAAAAAAACCTTTGAATTCTGAAATGCATCTAGCCCCAAGGGGTTTGGATGAGACATTGAGGACCTATGTGTTTTTTTAAATCCCCTTTACTAAAGTGAAGCCAGACTCTCTAGTCATTCGCTGACTGCCTGACTTTTGGTTGTTGCTGCTGTTACTGTTTTTTCTCCAGCTTTGCAAACCTGGGTATACTTCACGTGACAAAGAAAAAAGTATTTGAAACACTGGAAGCACGAATGACAGACGCGTGTATAAGGGGCTACAATCCTGGACTCCTGGTGCACCCTGACCTTGCCTATTTGCAAGCGGAAGGTGGCGGGGACCGCCAGCTCACAGGTGAGCATCGCTCTCCCACCCTTGCTCCTCCGAGAAGCCCAGGCTTCGGTTTTCTCGTGTGCGGACTGTGCTCATCTGCGTGCCTCCTAGTCTAGCCCTTGCCACTCCCCAAACCCCGATGGCATCCTGCCACTCCCACAGCGACACCTGCACCTCCGCAGCCTGGTGCACAAAGCCCTCCCAGTCAGCTCCAGCTCCTTTCCAGCTTCCTCCAGCCCACCCTGCACCCCCTCTCGCCATCATGGCTCTCCGAACACCTGTTGCAGATTTGTGCCTTTGTGTGCATCTTTCTCTACCTAAAACGCCCCGCCCTTCCCTTTGCAACCTGTCAAACCAGTGCATAGTTCCAGACTCAGTCTAAAGCACACCTCCTCTGTTGTACCTCCCCCAGCCCACCACTTTGTAATGCAGCAGAAGAGGCATTTGCTCTGTATCTTGAAGGAATGGTAGAATTTGAGCATATTCGTATGAGAGTGGATAAGGTGTTGAGAAATGTAAAAATTAATTATTTAGATCTGCCCAGAGCTGGCCCAGTCTGCATTTCCAACTCTGTTTCCCACCATGAGCCTTCGTGTGGAAGTGAGTTACTCTGTAGGGGCACCGTGATTTCTCACATCCCTGCCTGGGCACAGTCTTTCTATTCCTGCTGTCTCCTCTTCCTGGAAGGCTCTTCTCCACTCTCTTGCATGAATATGCTCAAATTCTACCGCTCCTTCAAGATACAGAGCAGGCCCGGGCGGTGGCCTGTAATCCTAGCACTCTAGGAGGCCGAGGCGGGCGGATGGTTTGAGCTCAGGAGTTTGAGACCAGCCTGAGCAAGAGCCAGACCCTGTCTCTACTAAAAATAGAAAGAAATTATATGGACATCTAAAAATTTATATAGAAAAAATTAGCCGGGCATGGTGGCACATGCCTATAATCCCAGCTACTCGGGAGGCTGAGGCAGGAGGATCGCTTGAGCCCAGGAGTTGGAGGTTGCTATGAGCTAGGCTGACGCCATGGCACTCTAGCCCTGGCAACAGAGCGAGACTCTGTCTCAAAAAAAAAAAAAAAAAAAGAGATACAGAGCAAATGCCTCTTAGGCTGCAAAGCCTCTGGACTCTCTCCTCTGAAATTCCATATTGCTTCCTCTATAGCTCCCTTGTAGTACTTATCAAGTACTTATTACCTTTTATGGTATTATAAATTAAGTATGACTATAGCCATCAGCATGAAAACTCCAGCAGGAGAGAAGGAGCCAAACATAATTGAGCTATTCAATTCCTTCAAAAGTACTTTTTGAGCACCTACTATGTACCAGACTCTGTGCTTAGCACTGAAATGAGCACAGGCCCTGTGCTCAACAAGCTTTCAGAATAATTAATTTTTGCATTTCTCATGCAAAGCAAAGCCATGATGAGATATCACTTATCCCCAGTGAGAATGGCCTTTATCAAAAAGTCCCAAAACAATAAATGTTGGTGTGGATGCGGAGAGACAGGAACACTCATACACTGCTGGTGGGAATGCAAACTAGTGCAACCTCTGTGGAAAGCAATATGGAGATACATCAAAGAGATACAAGTAGAACTACTATTTGATCCAGCAACCCCACTACTGGGCATCTACCCAAAAGAACAAAAGACATTCTATAAAAAAGACATCTGCACTAGAATGTTTATAGCAGCACAATTCATAATTGCAAAGATGTGGAAACAACCCAAGTGCCCATCAATACATGAGTGGATTAATAAAATGTGGTATTTGTATACCATGGAGTTCTACTCAGCCATAAGAAACAATGGTGACATAGCACCTCTTGTATTATCCTGAATAGAGCTGGAGCCCATTCTACTAAGTGAAGTATCCCAAGAATGCAAAAATAAGCACCACATGTACTCACCATCAAATTGGTATTAACTGATCGACACTTAAGTGCACAGATAGTAATAACATTCACTGGGTGTCGGGCAGGTGGGAGCAGGGAGGAGGGGGTGGGTATACACCCACCTAACGGGTGCAGTTGCACCATCTGGGGATGGACACGCTTGCAGCTCTGACTCGGGTGGGGCAAGGGCAATATACGTAACCTAAACATTTATACCCCTGTAATATGCTGAAATAAAAAAACAATTAAAAAATTTACATTTCTCAGTACAGCTGGTGCTTATTAAACTTGTCACACCCCATTCTGTCACATCCTTTGTGCCTTTAACTCTTACTGTAGAGAGAAAAGGGAGAGGTGGGGGGAGCACGGGACAGGAGAGGGGAAGTCTGACACATGGAAGACGGTGTTTACTATAATCCAGAGCAAATGCAGGCCTTCTTTGATGCCTTTAATCTTGGATGACAGAAGTGAGATTGTTTTTTAACATTTTCCTAGCAATATGAAGAGTTTCAAAAGAGGGAAAAAATGAGTTTTTCTTGTAAGTTTTTATGCTTATCAAAAGTGTGCTATTTTGAATGTCCGCCCCGTCTGCTTTCCCTGGCCGTGAATGGCACGCGCCATGTGGTCCTAGACCGGGAGAAGGAGCTGATCCGCCAGGCGGCTCTGCAGCAGACGAAGGAGATGGACCTCAGCGTGGTGCGGCTCATGTTCACGGCCTTCCTTCCGGACAGCACCGGCAGCTTCACGCGGCGCCTGGAACCTGTGGTGTCGGACGCCATCTACGACAGCAGTGAGTACTTGACTGCCAGCAGGACGCGGCCTGGTGCGATGCCGGGAGCAGACCGGCAGCCCTGCCCCAGCCCCGCGTCCTCGGGAGGGGACCGAGTCGCGTTGAGCCTCAGGTTTATCCTCTGCAGAATGTGAACCCTAAAACCTAGCTTGGGAGGGGGATGTCCAGATTAAATGAGATATTTTAAGAGGTGCTCAATAAATGTCATCTTCTTTCCTCAGATGTGCATTTTCTAGTCTCTTACACGCAATACCGAATCTCTTATTATTTGTGAACACATTGCTATAAAGATACATTATTGGTACTCTCAAAAGGGAAAAGTATCTCAATATTTTTCTTTGAGGCTCCGAAGAGAAGTTAATAAAAGACAAGTGTAATTTTTATCCATCTTCATTCCTGCATGTTACCAGCTTTATCAAGATAGGAACTTTAGGCTAATTGAATGAGCGGTATAGATAACACGTGACTTTAAATTTCTATTTCAGTTTATAGTTCCCAGAACTTTTTACACGTTTTACGATCATCTTCAGCACTTCCCATGCAACTTTCTTGCTTGGTATGCATGGGATTTTTTAAGCAGATATTTCCAAAAAGCCTGCAAGTACAGTACTTGGGCTCATTGAAAGTCTATATAGTATTTGGTATAAGTAGAAAAATCCATGCTCTAAGTACAACAACTGTTTCTCTAATTTCAGCAAGTTTGAAGGGAAGTGAAAATGTTATAAAATGATACAGACTCATGTACCACAGATCACCTTAAAATGCAGCTGGTTAGAGCAAAAAAAAGGAAACTTTATACTATCACCACATGAAACTTTTGCCTCTTCCCCACACCGAATCCTAATTTAGTTTGGGAAAAAGAAATGTAACGTCTCCATATTTCTTCTTTTTAGAATAAATTAATGGCTAGCAAAAGGAAATTGTGCTTTTCCTACATTTTTTTTAGGACTTTTATAAATGATATAGCAGTATCATAAAAACAGGTTTGGGGTTAAAGTCCTGGACCTAATTGAAATCCCAGAAATCCATTGGCTTGGTACTTCCTGAAACATCAGAAAAACTCTCTTTCTGTATCAGTCTCTCTTTCTGTGTGGCAGGAGAAACAAATACCTGTTCGTTTCTACCTCGTCTGTTTTGATGACAGGGAATGATCCATGCCTAGGAAGTGCTCTGAGAACTGTGGATGCCATTCTTATTTTATGTGTCTTTATATTTTGCTTTATTTATTTCATCTTGTAATATGAGTAGAAGCATCTCTTTAAACTTTGTTTGGGGAATGTGTGCTCAGGGCAGACTTGTGAAGCTGAGGTTAAACCAGGATATTGGATGTTTTTCCCCTGTGAACAGAAGCTCCCAATGCATCCAACTTGAAAATTGTGCGAATGGACAGGACAGCTGGCTGTGTGACCGGAGGGGAAGAAATCTATCTTCTCTGCGACAAAGTTCAGAAAGGTAGGTATCTGCTCTGATCTCAAGATGCGAGATACAATTCTGAGTGTGTTTGTGAGTCATAGTTTTGGCAGCAGACCAGAAATGTCCCCATTTTGCCACAGAATGCCTTAAAAACATTTAAATTTTACCTCTTCCAAATGTAAGTGGTCTGTGTTATTTTTTTGAAACCCAACCAATTCATTTCTAAATTTCCTACAAAAGTAAAGAGAAATAAGAAAATAGTAATAATCACAATCCATGATTTTCAGTTTTTTCATACTTTAAACATTGATATCTGATATCTGTACTCAGTTAAACTAAATGAGTATTAGCCCATGCTTGACACACAAACACACAGAGAATAAATAATAAGTTTTACATAGTGTAAAATAAACAATTTTTATTGTTTATTTTGCAAGGTTTTGTTCTAACACTGGGGAGCTTCTCCAGACACTTCCATTTGCCACTGTAATGTCAGCTGAGAAAAGGAAAGAGAAAAAGGAACATGAGGAAATTCCCAGAGCACGTTTCTCTTACAGTTTTCACTCTGAGAAAAGGGTCTTGGCATTTATCTCTTGTTAGATATAAGACTGAATAATTAGTAAAAGCTGGAGAAAATTATGTGTCATTTTCTCAGACTTCACTCATTTTTTAAATAAAATGATAGAAGGAAAGTACATTATAATAAAGATCTATTTACTACAAAGTGAGCATTTTCAAAGTAAGCAGATACCTTGCTGGAAATAGAAATAAAATAAGTAAAATAAATAAATAAAAGAAGTATGGCGATTCAAAAAATTCTCGTTTGAGGTTAAATGTTCTGAGGTATAAAGTCAGAAAAAAATGGGATCATATTTTAAAGATATATATTTTTTATCCAAAAAAGTTTACAATTCCTCTTACACTGGGGTCGTCCTTCCTCCAACCCACTCTATCCAAGGCAATAGGCGTTTCCAGATTCTTGGGTGTGTGTACTATGAGTGAGCAGATCTGGGTGCCTTTTGTTGTAAATGCAGTTCTTAGTCATTATTACAGTGGACCAGCTTGATGAGAAAAGCCTTCTACTTGGCCTAAAGAATCTGAATAATTAAGTTGAGAGCAGTCCGCCCTGAAGGCAAAGGGATGCAGCGGGAGTGATGAGATTGTTTTAGCCATCCCTAATATTTGTATAATTCTATTTAAATAGAAATACAAATTTTGTTTCATACATCATTAGTATGCTCCTTCCTATGAAATGGAAACTGAAGCCAGGGAGATGCCAAGCTGCCCTCTTTCTGCAGAAGTAGAGTCCATGACTAGAGTGTGAAATGTACACATTCTAATTTAATCAGAAGGGACCTGGTCATCACAGTATTTTGACCAGTTACTCATTATGGACTAATAAAGTATTATAAGGAGGCAATATGGTAGAGTGTTTAAGAGCCTAGATGCTGAAATTATACTGTTTGTGTTCAAATCCTGGTTCCTTCATTTATGCGCAGTTCAACTTTGGATAAGTTCCGTAGCCTTTTTGGACCCTAGTTTTTCTTCTGCAAAATGAGAATAATAATAGTACATTGCAGGGTTGTTGTGAGAATTAAATAAGTTGATATATACAAATAAAGCACTTAGAATAGCATCTGCCATATATATACCGTATATAAGTTAATTGTTATTATATGCATCTATATATTGAGTTGAACCACCTTTGGGGATTCTGATATGCCTCCACCATCCTTCATGTTTCTCAGGATTGAATATTTTTTTAACGATGAAGATGTGGTTAGGTCAAAGATTGATTAAGAAAAAAATTCAGATTGATTAGGTAAATCTAGTATTCTGTCATTGTAAGTTAAACTTGGGGCTCATTCCTGTGGCAAGTAATAAAAAAAAAAAATCAGTGATCTGTG
Source organism: Eulemur rufifrons (assembly GCF_041146395.1). Classification (NCBI taxonomy): domain Eukaryota; kingdom Metazoa; phylum Chordata; class Mammalia; order Primates; family Lemuridae; genus Eulemur; species Eulemur rufifrons. The sequence continues at coordinate 1,216,712 of NC_090995.1, read as the reverse complement.
AAAATTCTAAATGACTCTAACATCTATTTCATATTTTTTTAAAGTTTAAGTAGGTAATAGGTAGAATCTTGAACCAGCTTTATTTTCCAGCGTGTTTATAACTATTATTGCACCATGTGAATGTGACTGTTTGCAGATGACATCCAGATTCGCTTTTATGAAGAGGAGGAAAATGGTGGAGTTTGGGAAGGATTTGGAGATTTTTCCCCCACAGACGTTCATAGACAAGTAAGTAGATTACTATCGTTATCATTTTATATTTTCTGCCTGGTGAAATTCAATACTTAGTTTCCATATATGAAAAAGAAAAAAATCATAACTATCCATTTAACTTTCATAAAACAGCACTGTTTTTAAGACTTTGGCAGGTCATCCAGAAAAGTCGCCCACTGTGAAATTACGGGCACGATTTCATTAGACTGTTGGCTCTGAGATGTTGGCAAGACACTTAGTCTGGTGTCTGGGCCCCCAGCCCATAAGTCAGGGGCCCCAAGGTCCTTCTGTGAAAATGTTCTAAGTGTTCCACCGGAGTCATTATGGTGAGATCTGTTAAAAGGGTATTCTAAGTGTTGAAGGTGTTGAAAGCAGGAGTCTTCTAATTGAAGCTGAAGTCATCCTCATAAATTAAGATTTCCCAGTGACAATTGATTATATGACTAAGAGATGACAACACTGAATCCCCACCTTCATGGTTACTCTCCTATTCATGAGTGATTGAGGTATACTGTTTTCACAAAAAAAAAAAAATTGGGAAAGATCCAAATGTTCATCATCAAGTGGTCAGTTAAATAAATTATGGTATATCTAGTTGATGGAATATTGCATAGTTATTAAAAATAACGAGTACTCTGCAAACTAATATAGAAAGGCCTCAAAGATATAACGTTAAAATATTTTAAAAGACAGGTATGGAGCAAAGTGTATATGAAAATGGTTCTGTGTTCATATTTGCATATGCATAAAGGAACCCTGGGAGGACACAGACATAAGTGATTAATAACGGTGTTTACCTCTGATGAACTGTCACACTGTAGGAACTGCATCAATGGGATCAGGGATGGCAGGAAGAATCATCCACGTTTACCATTCTGTACTTTTTAATATTTTACAAAATCTTCATCCCTGTGAATATATTACACAGTCCAGAAGTCAAACTAAAACTGTTAAAATGCCTAACTATTCTAGCACTACCAGGAATTAATGTGGTACAATGATTTAGTTTCCTCTTCCTATCACCAGCCTCTCTCGCTTTCATACCCAGTCTTTCTGATGTTACTATAAATAACCTTGCAGGCCTTTCAGGCTTATTTGGAAGAGAAGAAAGAAGTGTAAACAGTGAATTTTATATGCATGATATTTACAACTAGAAGACATTTGAAATATTAGACAAATGAAATAATAAATATTTGCAATACATTAGCGTAGTGTTGTATTTCAGTTTCACAGTGACAATTTAATAAAAACGTATGGGTATAGAATTCTGAGTTTGGAACTTCCTCCAGGGTGCTGTGTTTTGCAGTACATTGGATATAAAGAAAAGAGTAAGGAATTTGTTTAATGAGTAGCATTGCTACAAAAAAAAAAAAAAATGTAAGTCCTACATCAACATTTGGCTCTTTGTATCCTGCAGTTTGCCATTGTCTTCAAGACTCCAAAGTACAAAGATGTCAACATTACAAAACCAGCCTCTGTGTTCGTCCAGCTTCGAAGGAAATCTGATCTAGAAACCAGCGAACCAAAACCTTTTCTCTACTATCCTGAAATCAAAGGTAACTTGGTTGTTTACACTCTTGTGCTTACTCTCTTTTTTCCCCAAAATATTAAGGGGTACAAATGTTTTTGTTATATGGATTGCTTTTGTACTCTGTTAGTCACAGCTACAAGTGTGCCCATCACCTGGATAGTGCTTGTTCTGGTAAGAGGACAAGCTGATGAGGAAAGATCAGTTAGTCACCTGTTTTGAACAGCTTCCTAGTAATTGGCTCCTGAATCCATGATACTTATTTTTTAAAGAAGAGACAGCCAATAGACTATTTTGAGGTCATAACACTAGTCCAGCCTTTTAAAATAGTGTTATTTCCACCAAACTTACATGAGATTTAGACATTTGATAATTTGAATTTGAGAGTCTAACATTTATCGAGTAACTCGGGGTGCAGGGAGTTGAGATACAAAGGTCAGGCTTGATGTTTAGGAGAATTAGCCACTTAGCCAGCCAGCCTCAGGCAGCTCAACAGAAAACTCAGCCCGCTGTGCAGGGCAGAACTGTCAAAATGAGTAAGACGTCATTCTCTCCTCCACAGCAGGAACTTTAAGAAAGGGAGTAATGACCTCCTTAAATAGTTATCATGCAAATCATGATTTCAATAAGTACCAAGTGTGAAGCATCCGTGAGCACATCTGAGACTGTTGAGAAGAGAGCCTCGATCCCTCGATTCTGAAGAAGGCTTCTCCAGTGAGATCTCAGTTGGTTCTCATGAATGGGGGGTATATTTGAGCAGCTGGGTATGAAACAGAGAGGCTCAGGTCACTTGAGGGGCCCAAGGACAGAGGTAGGCACAGTCTGTGTGTATTCGGAGAGAAGTGAGCATTATGGGTGCTAGGATGGACTCAGGAAGGCCAGGGCAGGTAAGGAAGGCTGTGAGTGGCAGCTCAAGAATTCCGTATTGATTCTGGAGAGGGATGGCCAGGCCTGCCTGGGTTGGGAATGGCGGTGCTGACTGCCGCATGCTGGGAGGCAAACGAGGAGTCAGAAGGGTGCTGCAAGAATCCAGGTGGGGAATGGTGAGGTCAGGACAGGCGTCAGTGCTAGGAATGGCAGGAGACGGTGGGCTCGAGAGACGGTGCCGGGCCGGTGTCGAGAGGCCCTGGGCTCTGGCCGAGGTGGGAGGTTTGGGAGAGACCAGGAGTCACGGGTGGCTCTAAGATTCCCGGTCTCGGAAGCGTGCGATGTGTCTGACTCGATGCAGGGAACAAGGGAGCAGAAGTAGGTTTGGGTGGGCACAGAGGGAGCTCCGTGTAAAACATGCTGCATTTTAGGTTCCTGCAAGAAATTCAAGTGCAAGTTCCTCGTGGGCCGATCAAAAGGGAGGACTAGAACTTAGGAGAGGGCAGAGTGGGAAATTCAGCATTGAGAATCACCCTAGAGTGAGGCATAACAGGCACCCAAACTGGATAATCATGCTCAGGTGTTTCTTGACCTAGGCGTCCACGGATAGAAATGTACTTTAATATCATTAGCTTCTTTTGTAATCCCATTTTGTATTCTGTGTATTAAAAACCATGATTCTGAGAAGAGATCCGTGGCGTTCTCCAGACCGCCTGAGGGGCTGTGGCACCAGCGAAATTAGAAGCCCCTCGAGGAGAAGGAAGTGAGACTAGCGAGGGGTCGGGAAAACGACTGTCACGGGCACCCAGGTCCTGGCTGAGGTTGGAAACCACAGAGGTGCGGCGGCGGCGAGCTGCCTGGGTGCTGAGTGCCGTGAGAGCGAGAGGGTGCTGGGGATCTCTGAAGAGGTTTTGCCTTTCCTAGAATTCATGCTGCGGCAGAAGTGTCTAGAAAACGGTTTCTGTGAGTTCTCGTTTCTTTTCTGACATTGTGACTTTCCACTGCTGGGTCAGATTTTCGGTGCGTTCTCAACGCTGGGCATTCAGAAACACTGTCGGCTCAGGAGACGTCCTGCCCTCGACACGAATTTCATGCAAAATCCCAGCGTGTGGACGAGGTGGCTCTGGCCAGGGCCCTGCCCCCTCGCCTCCCGCCTCCTCTCCCCTCCCTGCCCAGGGGCTGCCCGAGCTCTTCTGGATGCTTCTGCCTGCACAAAAGCATGTGAAAATCAGAGCTTTGGTTTAAATTTCCTTTTTTTAAAGTAGATATAGAAGAGAAATGTGGCTAATTTGGGGGGGGACTTTCTGAGGAAAAAAAAATATTTTTTTCTCCTGCAATGTATCTTCAAAATAATGTCAATTTTTGCTACCACCGAGATTCATAAAAAAAGACAACACATGTATGAATCTGAGACATTCAAAGCTTGGTTTCTAAGGCTGCTCGTGCACCTCTCCCAGTGGTATCTGTGCATCAGGAAAAGTATGATAGAGCAGGGCCATGTTCGGCCATGTTTGTGATGGCTTTCATTGCCAACCTACCATAGTGGGAGATCTCTCACGCTGGGATTAGGGAATGGCGTTTTCTGAAAGTTCAGAATCACACCTGTTTACTTCAAGCACACACCTTCCAGGCTATCATTAGTTAAAAGCTTCAACAGCGTAAGAACCATCTCCAAAAGTAGCAGAGTTAGCCATTGAGCTCCAAAGAAAGAATGGCCAACACGTATGTCTTGTGACTGAGTCATTGTGAGACTGTAACTGTTTTATTGAGGATAACAAATTACCTTACTCTGTAAAACCTTCTGGATTATAAAAACTCAAGGTAATAGGCCCAAGGAGAAATAATGTCACCAGGCAGCGTGATGGGTCAGAAAAGTAGCAGGCCATTTAGCATTAGAGAAAATATATGGCAGTGAATCCAAACTACACAACCCAGGGAATCATTCTACACATTTCTGAGAAGTCATTGAACACCCCTTCCACTACCCCTCGTCCCTGCAGGCACTCCCTGTCTTGTTGCCTAATTTTATGTTAGCCATTATTTTTATCAATATGTAAACTTAGCTACTTATTTATCTATTGTCTTCCTCCGACCCCAGTAGGAAGAATCTTCTTTAGGTCCCAGACTCGGTCATTTCTGTCCACTGCTATTGTTTTTAGCCTCTAGAGCAATGTATGTCCTTACATAGCAGATGCTCATTAGATATCTGTGGACTGACTTATTGGTTGTCCAGCCAAGTTACCATCCTCATCCATAAGGTGAGTGGCATGTTGGGCGCCATCAAATAAGGCATTAGACATAGATATAAAATATTCTCCTCTCATTATACAGAATCATTGAGCCCTGCATCTATCGTCACTGGCATGGTACCTCACCAAAACTTCATGGAGATCGTTGGGTCCGGGGAGACAATTAAAATCAGCAAGAGAAGGGGCACTGGCAAGGGAAGAAGCTAGTTGAGGAGCTGCTATGTGAAAGCACAGAAAGATCATAATGATTTTTCAGTCTAAAAAGATGGAGACTAGGAAGAGACACAATCATAATCTTTAAATTATGGAAGGTACAGTCAGGATAAATGCAGCATCTCTACTGGTGAACTAGAACTGGAAAGGGGTCTCCCTTAAAGCACATGCACAGGAAAACATGGTAGAAGCTAAAAGTTTATCTGCATCTGTGAATTAAAATATTGTCTAAAGTCATTAATTATTTAAAGTCATCGATTATTATTGTACAAAGCAATTTTGGAATGTTTCCCAGAGAAGGACAGCCTCACACAGTGGAAAGATCACTAGACTTTGGGTCTGCTTTTCACCCCGCCCTGACCTCGTAGGTCACCTCACCACCCTAGCTCCGGTTTCCCCTTCTGTAAAAGAGAACTTGTAGCGTGAGCCCACTTAGGTCCCTTCTAAAACAGGCTGATGTTTCACTGTACATTCCACAGTGCCCCTCCCAAAGGCAGGCCACAGGGGTAAACGAGCCCAGTGAGGAAGTCTCCTGTTCAATTCCACGGAGATTCCGACCCAGGTTCTTCCATACAGCTCGTGTGGAATGTTCTGTCAGTTTCTTGCCATTGAAATCTTACTGGCTGTTTTATAGTTAACATTTTTGAAAGTTCACCCTTAAAAATTCCCATTTTACAGTGAAATATAACCAGTGAACATCTCTCTGCTTTAAAAGGCAAAAGGAGTGCCTAGAAAATACTGATTGGTCTCTGTGCCAGAAACCATGTTAAATAGGTAATATTTTTCGGAAGATGAATAAGTTATCTGCTTCCCTCTTGTGTTCCATATTTCTATAGTGAACTACCTTATGTGAGAGCAGCAGTTTATAGGATGAGTAATGATTATAGCTGTTAATCAGTTATGATATAACTGACGTAGAAATTTCATAAATCTGTCCAAAAATCTTTGCTAAGGAAATTGTTAAAGTTTCTCCACTTCAAGGTCATTGCCTTCTAAGTGGAAGCATATTTTTCTCAAAATTTGCCCACTTTGGCTTTTTTCTTCCTAAGAAGTCTGGACACGCTCAGTTTTTGAATGATGAGTTAAGTGTGCTTTGTTAGCCTGCTTTCCCTGCTGTATCTGTCGGCTGCAATTAGATGATCTTGAGATAATCGGTACACGGTGGCCTTTCACCCAGCCCTGTGACGACTGCGACAACCGTGGAGTCAGAAATAAGCGAAGATCTTTCTGAACCTAAACAATGATACAAACTGAATTGAAGATTCAGAACTAGGAAAGCTGTTAAGTATTGGGCTGCTGATTGTAAAAAGAATACCACATTGACTGTGTATTTAATAAAAAAAAAAAAAAAAAAAAACCTTCTTTCTTCCTCTAGCCCAAAAGATATGGTAGAAAAATCACAGAAGAGAAAGAAAGGGAAACAGAGAAGTAAGAGCACACAATAGGCCACAAAGGCGGAGACAGGACTCAGAAGGGACCCTGGGCCTGGCACGAAGCAGAGATGGTGAGAAACAAAGTAAACACAGCAGCCGTGTGAGACCACCAGGGAGAGTGGCCCCCACAGCACCTGGACCCGGACCACCGAGACTCGGGGGGCCTCGCTGTATTTCAGTCAAGTGGAGGTCTCAGAATTTGAGCCCCCCGGATCTCCGCAGAGACTGCGGGTCCCTCTTTCCCTGTCTCTGGGGTCCACCCCATTTTTATTATCGTGGTGGCCACTTGGGAACAGGCCTCCGTGACCTCGTGTCTTCACTGTCTTTGCCTCTCACTCTGAGCCTTTCGTGTGTCCTACACACAAGTGACATATGGCTCTTCCCAAAATACCACCCTGTGCACGTTATTCCCCTGTTCAGAAACACTCAGCGGCTCTCCTGTCTGTGCGTTGAATTCCTCAGGTTCGTGTTTCAAGTGCTGTACAGTGTGGTCCCAATCGCACCCATTTCTCAGGTTTCTTATACAGACATACCACGTTTTGTTGCACTTTGCAGATACCACATTTTTTTTTTTTTAACAAATTAAAGGTTCCTGGCGACTCTGCGTGGAGCCGGTCTGTTGGTGTCATTTCTCCCAGAGCATGTGCTCCCTTCATTGTCTCTGTGTCAGACTTTGGTAATTTCCTCAATATTTCAGACGTTTTCATTATTATTGTATCTGTTATGGTGCTCTTTGACCAGGGATGTTACTGTCGTAATCGTTTGGGGGCACCATGAATGCACCCACCTAGGATGACGACCTTAGTCAGTAGGTGGCTGTGTTCTGACCACTCCACCAGCCGGCCAGTCCTCATCTCTCCGTCCCCTCAGGCCTCCCTGTTACCTGAAACACACCAATATTGCAATTAGCCCAGTTAATAGCCCTACAATGGCCTCTGACTGTTCAAGTGAAGAGAAGAGTCGCGTCTCTCACTGTAACTCAAAGGCTAGAAATGCTTAAGCTCGTGAGGAAGGCGTGTCAAAAGCGGAGACAGGCTGAAACCCAGGCCTCTTGCACCAAACAGTTACCCAGTGTGAATGCAAAGAAAAACCTCTTGAAGGAAATTAAAAGTGCTACTCCAGTGAACACACACATGATAAGAAAGTGAAACAGCCTTATTGCTGATAGGAGGAAAGTTTTAGTGATCAGGATAGAAGATGAAAACAGCCACAGCGCTCCCTTAAGCCAGCCTAATCCGGAGCAAGGACCCTAACAGAGGTTGGTCCACGAGGTATAAGGAAAGCAGCCGTCTTCATAACATGAAAGAGCAAGGTGAAGCAGCCAGGGCTGATGTAGAAGCTGCAGCAAGTTCTCCAGAGGGTCTGGCTAAGATAAGTGGTGAAGGCAGCTACACTGAACAACAGATTTTCCGTGTCAGTGAAGCAACCTCCTGTTGGAAGAAGATGCCATCTGAGACTCCACAACTAGAGAAGAGAAGTCAATGCCTGGCTTCAAAGCTTCAAAATGCAGGCGGACTATATTGTTAGAGGCTAATGCAGAAGGTGACTTAAGTTGAAGCCAATGATCATCTGCCATTCCAAAAAATCCTAGGCCCTTAAGAATTATGCCTAATCTACCCTGCCCGTGGTCTACAAATCAAACAACAAAATCTAGATGACGGCATATCTGTTTATAACATGATTTAAAGAATATTTTAAACCCACTGTTGAGACCTACTACTCAGAAACAAGATTCCTTTCCAAATATTACTGCTCACTGACAAGGCACTTGGGCACCCAAGAGCTCCGATGGAAATGTACAAGGAGATTAATGTTGTTTTCATGCCTCCTAACACAACATCCATTCTGTAGCCCATGGGCCAAGGAGTAATTTTTACTCGAAAGTCTTGTTATTTAAGAAGTACATCTCACAGGGCTGTTGTTGCCAGTGATAGTGATTCCTCCAAGTGGATCTGGGCCAAGTAGGTTAAAACCTTCTGAAAAGGATTCACCATTCTAGATGCCAGTAAGAACATCCATGATTCATGGAAGGAGGTCAAAATATCCACATTAACAGGAGTTTGGAAGAAGGTGATTCCAACCCTCATGTTTGACTTGAAGGAGTTCAAGACTTCAGTGGAGGATGTAACTGCAGATGTGAGGGGAATGGAAAGAGAATGAGAATGAGAAGTGGAGCCTGAGAATGGGATGAATTGCTGCAGTCTCATGATCAAACTTTAATGATGAGGAGCTGCTTCTTATGAATGAGCAAAGAAAGTGGTTTCTTGAGATGGAATCTACTCCTGGTGAGGACGCTGTGAACATTGTGGAAATGACAACAAAGGATTTAGAATATTACATGAACTTGGTTGATAAAGCAGCAGCAGGATTTGAGAGGATTGACTCCAGTTTTGAGAGAAGTTCTATGGGTAAAATGCTGTCAAGCAGCATCGCATGCTATAGAGAAATCTTTCACGAAAGGAAGAGTTCGTTGGTGCGGCAAACTTCATTGTTGTCTTATTTTAAGAAATTACTGCAACTATCCCAATCAGCCACGAACATCAAGGCAAGACCCTCCACCAGCAAAAAATTATGACTTGCCGAAGATGATCGTTACAATTTTTTAGCAATAAAGTATTTTTAAATTAAGATAGGCACCTTGTTTTTTAGACACAATGCGATTGCACACTTAATAGACTACAGTATGATATAAACATAACTTTTAGATATACTGGGAAACCAGAAACATTCATGAGACTCACCGTATCGCAGTGTTCCGGAACTGAAGCTGCGATCTCTCTGAGCGGTGCCTGCGCTGAACTTTCGCTTTAGCCAAACCGACCTACTGCTTTTCTCGTAAGCTCTCCACACACGTCTTTCCTTCATCCCTGTGTCCCCTCCGTATCTCCTTTCCAGAACACCCTCCTTTTCCCTCCTCTTATATGACAGTGAGTCTGAGAGGCCTTGTCTGAATTTCCCAGCCCTCAGCGACCTCCTAGAAGTCCGTCCCTGAACTCCTAGAACACCGGTCTCCACCATGAACTTGACAAACATAGTGTCACATCTGAGTCTTCCCCGAGCTACCTTAGGTCATGCTGAAGGGCTGTTGACGGCAAAGACGTTATGTCCTGCTTCTCTTTCTTTCCAGCATGCAGCTCCGTGCGTGCATGATAAATGTGAGCCGATTAGTAACATGTAGTTGTTCTGTGTGGCCAAGGAAAAGGGTCCGATAATTTTTTTTTTTTAGTCTGTATCTTCAGTGTCTTCATTTTTGACAGGCAAACTAATCTCCCACTAATTTTAACAACACGTGGGACATGAGAAACTGTTGCAGGGTGGATTTGGGTGTGTCCGGCTCTGTGGTCTCCCTGAGGCCAGTGCTTGGCCTTGGTACCCCTTGGAATAAACATAATGCTTCTTGAAACTGGGCCTCTCTTCCTCCTTGAGTGCTTTCTGCTTCCCTCTAAGACGTTTAAAAATACCATCAGAATCAATAGTTGTATCTGCGGCCGGTGGTGGAACCGAATCAATCTTTTCTCCCCTGGTTTCTCTTCCTTTAAATGCAGATAAAGAGGAAGTGCAAAGGAAACGGCAGAAGCTCATGCCCAATTTCTCGGACAGTTTCGGCGGCGGCAGCGGTGCAGGAGCGGGAGGCGGCGGCGTGTTTGGCGGCGGCGGTGGCGGAGGCGGGGCCGGCAGTGCGGGTCCAGGTACAGACTGTCTGCTCCTCCTGAAGCTTGTTCACCTTGGGAGGGGCAGCGTTTTCTTTTTCCTAGGTTTCTGAGCTTGCCTGCGGGTTGAGTGGCCGTGACATTTTTCAGTATATTAATGAAAATTTCTTGACAAATTTAATTATTTTTGGAAGGAATGCCTGTTCATTTTACAGTATGTACCTAATCCTGAAAACTGTAAGAAGAAAAAAAAGTCACCCAAGGCCACTTACTGAAAGAATACCTCCCTAAACATTTTGGTGTATTTTCCCCTTTTCTTTTCTTCTTTTCTTTTCTTTTCTTTCTTTCTTTCTTTTTTTTTTTTCTTGACATAGTTGTCTTGTTCTCTGGAAACATTGAAAAGATTTTATATTATATATACTTCATTGTACATATATGTTATATCACTCTACTACATTGTAGAAAATTTGAAAATATATAAAATTCTGCCATCAAAGGTTAGCCATCTCTAATTCTTTTCATGTATTCATTATAGTAGATATTTATGAATTTCCTCTGAATATGTTTGTGATCATCATTACACATATTACTTTTTTTTTTTTTTTTTTTGGAGATAGAGTCTCCCTCTGTCACCTGGGCTAGAGTGCCGTGGCATCAGCCTAGCTCACAGCAACCTCAAACTCCTGGGCTCAAGGGATCCTCCTGACTCAGCCTCCCGAGTAGCTGGGACTACAGGCATGCACAACCATGCCCGGCTAATTTTTTCTCTATATATTTTTAGTTGTCCAGCTAATTTCTTTCTATTTTTAGTAGAGACAGGGTCTTGCTCTTGCTCAGGCTGGTCTCGAACTCCTGACCTCGAGCGATCCTCCTGCCTCGGCCTCCCAGAGTGCTAGGATTACAGGTGTGAGCCACTGTGCCCGGCCCATTACACATATTGCTTTAATCCATTAATTTGTGTTAGTTTTTTATTATCCTTGCACCGTGGCTGTCTATATAGAGTCGTGTGTGCCGCTGTTACCTAATGTGTTAATGTAAGCATTTCTCCATGGTAATGTAAACTTTATGTGAGCATTATTTCTAAGCATCATTTTAATGACTCATAATATTTAATCAGATGAACAAACCATAAGGTAGCTTACTGGAATGTTGCTTCCTGTTTTCTGTATAAAATGCTGTACTGAACTCCTCTCCATTTCACTTTTCTTTCATTCTAGATTATGTTTATAAATTAGATTCTTTGAAGTAAAATGACCGTGTCAGAGGGTAGGACTTACAATGCCAGCTGCATCCCCAGAGAGTTTTAGCCACTCTGCGCTTCCAACAGAAATGCGTTAAGAATGAAAAATGGGGGCCGTTTTCCACTGAGGAGTCAGTATGTTTTTCTGTGATTTGTGTAGTTCATGTTTTGCCTCCAGAGATTATTTTAGCGTCTTCCACGTAAGCCAGTCTGAGTTTGAGTGGTGACCACTCACGGCCGGCCTCTTCGCTTCGCGCGGGGTGGTGACTTTCTCCATCACAGCTCCTCTCCCAGCCTGGGCACTGTCTGAGTTGCCGAAACGTGAACTTCCCCACAGTGGAATCAATGGCTGCCCCAGGGCCCCAGATGTGCCCTGCTGACTCTCAGCGGAAGCGCCACGCTTGGGCACAGCACTGTCCTCCTGTACCAACACCTGTGCCCACCTGAGGGCCGTGCACTAAGGCTCGCCGCGTCTTTGCAAAACATCTGCATGATGTGTCCTTGCTGTGCTTGCTGTTTCAGGGTACGGCTTCCCAAACTATGGGTTTCCAACCTACGGTGGAATTACCTTCCATCCCGGAGCCACTAAATCTAACGCCGGGATGAAGCATGGTAAGTCATGCTGTTCTTAATACTAAGGCGAGAAAAAAAGTTAATGCCAAAAAGCGTTTTTAATCATTACTTATCACAGCAACATTTTCATCTTGAAAAAACTGATAAATGCAAACAAACTTAAGAAGATACTTTTCCAAAAAGACATTATTTCCCGTGGATGGTATAAACTCTATTTCTGACACTTGTTCATATTTATATATTTACTTTGTAAGTGGCATCGAACAGGGGAAAGAAAAGAGCATTAAAAAGAGACACAGAGACCTGACTATTCAAACATCAAAAAAAATCACCAAACTTATCCATCGTCTGTCTTTTTTCTTCAAGTACTACACTTTTGAAATCATTCTGAGTTTTACAAGGTTGGTCTTTTCCTATCCAATGCCTGCCCCGAGTAGCGGTTGTTACACGTGTGTTCCTAGTTTCTACGGCGCGTCCATTCTAGTGTTTCCAGTAAAGAACTAATACTGCACAGTCTTCCCATGTCCTGAATGCCTGCTTTGTGCCAGGTGTTTTCACATGTTTTAGCTGTCATCTTCGTGACTGCTCTCTAAGGAAAATGTTAGTATCTCTATTTCATAAACGGAAGGCATCGAGATTCAGAAAGGTCCGTTCACTCAGCAAAGGCACGTGGCCGTGAGTGACAGCGCCAGACTTGGAAGCAGGGCCAGGTCCCCTACTTAGTACCTGTCAGACAGCGTTGCTGGGCCTGCAAGAGCAGGATCGGGACTAGCGCAGCGGGTGCAGCTCCCGCACCAGGTCCTGTGAGTCGAGAGCGTGTCTTTAGGACTTGCTCTGTAAACGAGGGTTAGGAAAAAACTGACTCCTCTGCTTTCAAGAACTTAAAAAATTCCACAGGCCTACAATTCACAGAAACACTTTATTTCACTTTTCTCCTTTACAAATAAGTGCAAATGAGACACTTAAGGTTTTAGAAGTATATTAAAAGAACACTTTTTAGAAGTGAGAGTTTAAAGTAGCTCCAAAGCATGTTATTTATGATATTGTGATATGGCCATTTTAAAAATCATTTTAAATTATTGTTTTTCTCTTCCCTTTGCAGTCAACTTGCCTCTTACATTTATCTGACCTACAATGAAACAGTGATTTATAACTTAATAGATTTTACTAAGAGAAAGATGATGTTTTTGCGTTTACCTTAGGAACCTTAGACACTGAATCTAACAATGACCCTGAAGGTTGTGACAAGAGTGATGACAGAGAGACTGTAAATCTCCCTGGGAAAATCACGGGAACCACAGAACAAGGCCAGGAGTCCCGCAAGCCCAGCAATGGGGGTGACGAGGCTGCTCCAGCGCACACAGCGGGAGTGAAGGCCGAGAGTGCTGGTAGGTTCCAGGGTCAGCGAGCACACAGGTGGGCCGCGGAGGGCTCAGCTGTGGGCACAGAAAGCAGCTTCCAAAAGACATGTTTATCTTCTGTTCACCTAAAGACGATATGTCAATATCTAGTCAATATGTTCTTCAAAGTCCTGTACATCTCTTGAAAAGCATATGTCAGGCCATTTTATTCACACTGGTGTTTTCATTTTTCCCCCTGTTGTCTTAGCATATAAAGTACAGAAATTTACATCTCCAGTCATCAGTATGTAGTTTTATGGTATTGTGAGAAATAATCACCTTTTCTTCCTGTCCCCGCAGATAATTGAGAACAGTTTCCGTGAGCTTAATAGTCCCTCCTCTCTAGAATCTAGCTTAACTGTCACATGGAAGTGGGACTCTGCTTGAAAATAGGAACTTGTTTTTATCCTGCTGCCCTCTTTGAAGAAGTAGGATTAGGAGGAAATGTACTTTTATGTTTACTTTGAGCCAACACTCACTAGTGTACGTGTCATGATTCTAGGACATCCTAGACTGTTCTAGGAGTTCTTGGAAAACTCCTTCTAGAAAAGGAAAGGTAGTAAATGTTTAAACTTGGTGGCCACGTACGGTTTCTATCACCTATTCTTTTTTTTTTAATACCCCTTTAAAAACGTGCAAACCATGCTTAGCTAGGGAGCCACATAAAAACAGGTCATCTTGCAAGAGGTTTGGCCTGAAGGCCACTATTTGCCATCTCCTGAAACTAACAAACACCAATGACTCAGAGACATTGATGTACCTATGGCAGACATATGTTTACTGACACATTACCTAGCAAGGTAGTTGCTAAAGATTCCAGTGAAGGATGATTTCACCAAGAGATTGCTTGTTTAAAATTATGGCAAAATCCAACATTGCTTTGGGATTGATTGTTCCCCTTAAAGTAACAGACATTTTTGAACTTTTTTCCCCCAACAAACCACAGGTTCTTTTAGATCAATCTCTAACCATGGTTTTCATTGAGCCAGTGTCCAATTGTGCTTTTTCTATTGAGCATAACCCATAAGCATCGAAAGTAGCCTTTTTAACTAAAATGCTGTGTATTGACCCATCAGAACACAGGCTGGTGGTTGGGCCAGCCACACCTACAGAGCGAGTGTGCTCATTGCCTTGCAGATAACCTCTTCCTGGAGAAGGCCATGCAGCTTGCCAAGAGACACGCCAACGCCCTCTTTGACTACGCGGTGACAGGGGATGTGAAGATGCTGCTGGCTGTCCAGCGCCATCTCACCGCGGCGCAGGATGAGAACGGGGACAGGTAAGTCAGGACTGTGTGCGCCAGGGGTTGTTTCAGGGTAGGAGAGAGGAAAGCATTGTGTACAGCATACAGGCTAGAGATAAAAAGAATTGCTCCAAGTTATCGGGTCCTGTTGCGAGAACACTCTCCCGAGGACAATAGCGTGTCAAGGAGGTCTAGTAGCACAACTTGCTTCTGCTGCCGGCCCCTGTGGGACTCCAGAGAGCTGAAGCGCTCATCTCTCTGGGCGAGAAAACTAATGTGCGTGTAGGTAGTGGTACTTTTTGAAAATCCTTGCTTCGTTTATTAAAATAATATTTGGAGAATTGAGTCCTACCAAATCCCCGGAGCATGTTTATCCCAACTGCGTTTTATAATGATACCGTACTCGAGAAAAAGCCCGATAAAGGCAGCAGCAGCAAAATGATTGAGGCAATTGTCATTTTTTCCCAGTTACTGGTTTCTTCTCTACTGCCTGTCAATGGTCACCAGTCTGTGACTGGCTCATGCTCTTGTGACTGTTCCAACCCATGTTGTGTGGGAGTCTAGCATTCCAGACACGACGCCTCCCATTCCTGCTATTCACTGAGATTATATTTGCAAAGCCACCTGGCTTCTTTCTAAAACTGTCCTCTCAGTCCTTTCATTGAGACTTCTAAAATGATCTCAAAAGCCCGTAAAAATAACAAGAGACAGAAGCCGTCAGATTCGAGTCAAGTGCCTTATCTAAAACCTTCCCAGAATAGCATCGGCACCGAGAAGTCCCTTTCTGTGGAAGAGCTCTCGAGTGCTGTGTTTTAAACCTCAGTTTAAAAACTGAACCAAACGCCGCAGGAAAGTGCCAACCTCGGGGTTTCAAGCAGAGACCTTTGTTCTCCTTCCTTGCAGTGTAACCGAGGATGTGGTATAACCACTGGCCTTGTTATACAGTGTGAGAGGAACCGGTACAGCCTTCTTTGTGTAGGGCCATGAGCAGCAGAATGTGTTCTCAGGGTTCAAGAATCCAGTTGGCATTCACTAGCGTGTAATCCCGAGAAAAGCAGTTAACCAAGACAGGTCAGCAGTGTTTTCAGCGATGTTTTTAGGGACCTGCTGAACAGTTGAGTCCAAGGGGAGAGGAGCACGTACAAGTTGAGAGGGGACGCCAGTGCCCGAGGGGCTCGTGGAAAGGCGTGCGGGGCGCGTGCGTCCCCGTGCCGTGTTGAGGGCAAAGCAGGGAGGCGTGTAAGGACCCTGAACATACACAGACAGGGTGAGGAGGTGGCCTTCCTTATTAAAGCGGGAAATGAATACTTAGAATCCCCTTCTAGAACCCAAAGACACTCACACACACTGGCTCAGAGAAGCCAAAGAGCTGGGACCTGGGGAGACCAGGGAGGAGTCCTTGTCGGAATGTAGGCAAATCGCAGCTTTTGGCCATTACAGCTCAGACCTCCTGTTCTCACCGAGCTTGTCATAGGTGGCCCATGGTCTGAATCCTGTGGCCATTAGTCATCACAGAAAATACAATAAAGAAAAAAAAAACTAAAACCTTCTGGTATTGGGGAAATTCCCACCAGGGTGTGAGGATCTGGGGGGGGATTACTTCTGCTGTGAAGTGCTGATCTGCACGTGGAAATTTTTAGGCCGTTTTTGAAGTGTGACCTTTTTCTTGGTACATGTGCATCACGGCTGTGGCGGACCCAGGCCCGTTTCAGGAGTCTCCCTCCAGCGTCACCTTTCAAGAGGCGACGGTGAAATCATCCACTTAAAAATATCTCTCAACTCGTAAAATCACGATTTAGCTTTTTAGGCCCTTCTGTGCCTAAAATAATCCCAAATAAAATGTGCTTGCCGTTGCTAAGAGAGAGGCCTGAGTAAGTAGCGCCTGACACCCTTTGAGGAAACCCAGCCTGCGTGACACGTGCCGACGCCGAGCCACCGTGCGATGCACCGGTGTGCTCTGCCGCGGACTCTGCCCACACTCCGAAGGCGTCCCCCCCGGGGTGTCCGTCTGCGGCTCCGCGGAGCAGGGCCCCGTGTCCCTCACTCAGGACAGTTTAAGGAATTCAGCGACGGCTTTGGAGTGAGACAGGCCTGGGCCGAATCCCAGCTTCCCCACTTGCTGGCCGTGTGGCCTCGATCGAGTCGTGTTACACCTGTAGGTCTCAGTTTCATCATCCCAAGGGAGAGGATGATGTTCCCTGCCGCAGAGGGTTGTCGTTATGGTGAATAAGACCATGCACGCCAGGTGCGCACCAGAGTCTGGTAAACAGCAGCTCCTAACAAGTAGTAGCTATTGTCGTTGAGTCCTTTCAAATTAGTTTTAATGATAACTTTTTCTAATAATTAAAAACAATATTATCTTCCTAGGAGTGACGTTTTGGCCCCTAGGTTCCTTCTGTCATTTTTATTTCCCTGCCTGCACTGCATGCTAGGGCTGCAAAGCCGACTGAGACACAGAACTTGCCCGAGAGGGAGAGAAAGACGTATGGGAAAAGTTGCACAGCCACACAGCAGGTTCGAGAGGGACGCCTCCCGCAGCCTGGGGAGCGGGGACAGTGCTCTCTGAGGACGTAAGGGCTGGGCTGCGTCGTCAGGGATGACAATGGTCGTCATGCCATTGTCCAGGCAGAGAAAAGGAGCAAAACCACTGCAGGCAGGACGGGTGTTTGCCGAGTGCCGGGGTGATGCGGAATATGATTACTTTGTGTCTTCAGAAGTTTGCTTCAGGACTTTTCTTCCAACAGTTAAAAGCCTGACTCTATTTTTCCCTCTCGGGATCTTGGAAGATTTTTTTAAAAGCCACCACACAGTGTTTGGGAGGAGGGTAGCAGGGCCAGGTGAGGGTACTAAAATTTTTCTGAACAGTTTCCAGGGCCAGGCATTCATTTTACACACATCATCTGCTTGTTAGGGAAAGTCAGGGAAAAGGTAAAGGAGAAAGCAGCTGAAACCATAGTACAGAGGTAGACTTGGGATTCGAACGTGGGTCCCTCTGGTGTGGAAGCCCCATTCCCTTTACATTTCAAAGGAGCAGACATGAACCGCAGGGAAGTGGAGCAGCGGCCTTGGGTGGGCCCCCCTTAGAGGGGCAGGGCCTCTGGAGGTAGCATCGCACCGCAAATTCCAGACTTTGTATAGGTTCAAAACGTTTTAGGGTCAAATAAAACTCGGTATGAGAGCCACATTCAGTGTGTAGGTCTCATCCTGTCTTGGGTCTCTTTCTTTTTCATTAACATTTTAGTTGACTGTCGCCACTGTATTTTCCTTCCAGTGTCTTACACTTAGCAATCATCCACCTTCATGCCCAGCTTGTGAGGGACCTGCTAGAAGTCACATCTGGTCTGATTTCCGATGAAATTATCAACATGAGAAATGACCTGTACCAGGTAAGCAGAAATATCAGGGAGTCGACTGAGGAAAAATCCTTCGTGTCTTTTTTCTGTACACGTGGGTGCACGTTATTTTGAGTCATGTTAACAGCAGTAAAAATAAAACAAACCCTTTTGTAGGTAATATCCTAAAAGCTCATCAGTTGAGAATATTATTTGAGCCATGAGGATCCTTTGATCTGTGAGTGTGGATGGCAATGAAGCCACAGTGAAATTCAGCAGGCTGCTGGGGAAAAGCAAACTTTCACCGTTAGAAATCTAAGAGTTGATCCATTTTAGAGGGAGAATGTCACTTCTGTCAAGAAAAATAAAGTCGAAAAAAACGAAGTTAGAAAAGCCAATAAGCATGTTGAAGTCTACTGAAACATACTCTGGCGACGTCCAGATTAAATGCCCATCAAATAAAAGTGCTGACGTCCGAACACAGAGAGGGAAAAGGTTGCTTGAGGCGGAAACGGTGTCTTTCCAAAACAGAGCGACAGCTCAGAGTGAGGGAAACCGGGAATGCCGGAGTTCTGCCAAGGCAGGCTCAGGTGGGCAAGACGTGGGCTGACAGCCCGCTGCGGACGCTGCGAGAGAGGGTGGCTGGGGGCTCAGCGAGGCCCCTGCCGGGCACGTGCGGGCTGCGGGGCAGTGGGGGGACGCAGGTCGCTTGGGCAGAAGCAAAGCCCGGTGCCCTCACGGCCTCGCTGGCTAAGGGACTGCAGTGGCCCGGCTGGGCTGGAGTCCCTCCTCTTCTGTCCCTGCGTCCCCGCCCCACCGCCCAGCTGTGTGAGTCTCCTGGTTCTGCCCCGTCTTAGCTTTCCACCTTTCCCCTTCCTGTCACTTGACCCAGAGTGTCCTCCCTGTCCCCCTTCACTCAGACCCTGATTCAGACACATCTCGCTCCAGATATGGGGCCAAGACTGTCTGTAATTATTTACTTGCCAAAGGTGCCTGTTCCAGCTCTCAATTTTTACAGCGGGTAATATGAATCATTTTTATTTCCTCACTTTAAAGGAAACTTCTAAAAATTATTTTAAAGAAATCAATTTTTGCGGTGCTCGGTGGCTTACGCCTGTAATCCTAGCACTCTTGGAGGCCGAGGCGGGTGGATCGCTCAAGGTCAGGAGTTCGAGACCAGCCTGAGCAAGAGCGAGACCGTCTCTACTAAAAATAGAAAGAAATTACATGGACAACTAAAAATGTATAGAAAAAATTAGCCAGGCATGGTGGCACAGGCCTGTAGTCCCAGCTACTCGGGAGGCTGAGGCAGGAAGATCGCTTGAGCCCAGGAGTTGGAGGTTGCTGTGAGCTAGGCTGATGCCACGGCACTCTAGCCCAGGCAACAGAGCGAGACTCTGTCTCAAAAAAAAAAAAAAAAATATATCAATTTTTAATTTTCTTTAATAATAAAAATTAATTTCCTTTAATTTTAAAGGAAACTATTATTCATTTGCTTATTTTTATTTCCACACTTTAAAATGTGCTTTATAGTACATTTAAAGCAAAAGTACTAAAATGTTTCTGTGTAGCTCTTGATAGATTTTTACTTGTGAACAGGTAAAAAGTAACAGGCTTTCTGATAGAAATAACCATTTCCCACTCAGTACAAGCCATTAGCCTTCTTTGGCTGTCATGCTTAATGTCAAAGTAAAAATAAAGTTAGAGACTTTTCACTGACTCATAATAGAAAATAATTAGGATGAAGTCTGATTTTAGGTTTATATCTAAAAGATATCTTTGCAAACTTTCATATCATTTGGGGGAGCTGTTGATATTTGGAAAGTCATTTGGCCCATACAGCTTGATTCTCTCAGACTTTTGGGCTGGTCGTTCCTTGTAACCATCACAAGTATATGAATAAAACCAGGAATGGGACATTGTAGCTTCTCAGTCCTCCTTTCAAAGACTGTTTAACTCCATTGCCTGTAGGTCAGACTAAAGGAATTACTTGTTTTTCTGTTTATAAATAGCATCTGCAAAGGACACAGCGCAACAGGATTAGCAACTGTGTGGGTTTTTTTAATACACTTAAACTCTTTACTGTATCATTTGGTTACATATATTGAGACTCTCCAGTGTCCTAGAGACAAAAATCCTCAAGCCACCACCATTGACACTCCTGCCCCTCCTGATTTGGGGGCTCTCAGAAAGACCCAGTTCCGTTTTTCCCTACCCTACCTCCATTCTCACTAATGGACAAGGGTTCTAGATTCCCCAGTGTGCCTTCTCTGTCTAAACATGCACCCGGTGGCAATTTTGATTGAGAACTAGAAACTTACAGATTTGAACTCTCGATTATCTCATTGTTAAGGTTCTCTGATAACTGTTCTTGATGGAAAATTGTACAGTTCTCTAAGTAATTTGGATTATTTGGCAATTATTTTAAACATGCTCCCCAAATACCTTTCACTAATCTTAGTACGTTTCTGTGACCATCTGTCATGATCAAATCCTTCTGCCCACCCACCCTCTAGGAACACACTCAAAATAGTCCAAGTGCACAGAGTTAGGAGTTTTCTGAAAATATTCTCTTTAAACCTTTCTCTCCTCTCCCATTCTCCTTCCCCCAACATAGACAACCATTCCAATGTGTTTCGTATGGATTTTTTTGTGTATGTTCCCATAAAACATTATTGGGGGCTTTTTTGCATGTATTATTCTTTTATGTTTTTCATCATTATAAATATATATTCAGAGTTTTTAAAATGGTATAGAAGGATATGCATTAGACAGTTGCCCTCCCTAGCTGCACAGGTTCGCTAGCCCAAATGTAACTAGAGCATTCGTAGGTATTTTTCCAGGTATTGGCTACATATACACATGTAGCTGAAATACATAGATATTTTAGTATACGCTCACATGCAATCCACATTATATTATACATATTTCTCCTGCTTGCATTAACCTTTTTCTTTAATGTTTAATTTGATATAATTATAGATTCATAGGAGGTTGCAGAAGTGTACCAGGAAGTCCTAGGATGTTTACTGGGAGGGAACTGGAGAGTCCTTCACCCAGTTTCCCCCAGTGGTGACAACGTCCTGCGTAATTACAGTACAGTATCCAAACCAGGAAATTGACGTTGGTGCAATCCACAGATCTGAATCAGATTTCACTAGTCTCGTGCCCACTCATTTGTGTGTATCTATACAGTTCTTCATGTAATTTTCAAGTGCATGAGTGGCATTGTGCTACATGTCACTATATTTCTGCCTTTGCTATGTACAGGATCTATTCATGCAGTTATATGTACTGCTAGTTTGTTTCTCTGCTGCTGAAGAGAGTTCCATAGTGTGCATCTTCTGCCTGTAATGTACTTGTTTCCCATTAGTAGACACTTACCAACTTCTTTTTTTTTTTTTTTTTTTTTTTTTTGAGACAAGAGTCTCACTCTGTTGCCCGGGCTAGAGTGCCGTGGCGTCAGCCTAGCTCACAGCAACCTCCAACTCCTGGGCTCAAGCAATCCTTCTGCCGTAGCCTCCCAAGTAGCTGGGACTACAGGCATGTGCCACCATGCCTGGCTAATTTTTTCTATATATTTTTAGTTGTTCAGCTAATTTCTTTCTATTTTTAGTAGAGACGGGGTCTTGCTCTTACTCAGGCTGGTCTTGAACTCCTGACCTTGAGCGATCCTCCCGCCTCGGCCTCTTAACTGACTTCTGACTTCCTACCTCAGTAGACAATACTGCAGCGAGCGTCCTTACCCGTGTCCCCTTGTGGATTTGTGTCAGAACTTCACTCAGATACATTAGCATGTGAGGAGCTGGTTTACTGGCACGTGCAGACCTGGCTCTCCGGAACATCTGCGCCGGTCTCGTGCCCACATGAAGGTTCCCGGATCCCCACGTGGTGTAATTGCTGAAGATACAATCCTGGGGGTTAAGATCTAGAAGGCTGGAATAGCCCAGAGAACTTTTGATTGGATTGTGGGAGAAAACTTTTTTAAAAAAAATCTCTCTTACTCATGATGAAAGATTTTGTATGATATGAAAAAAAAATTAAAACTGTAGATAATTCCTAATTCCTGTATGGTATGCTGTCTTATGATTTCGGATCCTCCCTTTTTCAATCTCATTCTCTTTCCTTTTCCCATCTCCCCAAATAATAGCGTCTCCAAAAACACAGATTAGTACGCACAGCCTTTTTTGACTTAGTTATTTTTTGAGAGGAAGGCTCGTGTCAGCGGCATGTAAAGTTTTGAGCATATCATCTAAGGCAGGGTGATAGTCCTAGAAAATGAAAGAAATAAGGGAGAGTGATAATTTGGCCAAAAAAATAAAAATCCTATCTTGTTTCTGCTTTATTAAATAACCACTGGAGTTGAGATTTAAACAACCCGCCAGCTGTCGTGTGCTGTGGTCACCTACACCAGGTCGGATGTCGGTGGCCCACCGGCCGCCGCTGCCGCAGCCAGGAGCTGCTCGCTGAAGGCGGTACTGTAGGCAGATCAGCGCCACCCAGGCTGCATGTCACGGTTAGACTCCTGTGCAGTAGATTTGTGTAAAGATCTATTGCTGTTCTCCGTCAGCCATCTCAGTTCTTTGAAAGTTATTTTCGTGGTTGTGTTTGTTTTGCTCATCTTTGAAAACACACAATGTTCACAACAGCTTATTTGTATTTGCTAGTCAAATGGACTACTTCAATAGCTATCAGGTATCCGCAACTCGGCTTTTTGGTTCATCTGAGGTAGTTGTAGTGTCCTGGTTATGTCATTGAGAATCCTTTTATGAAATGAAATGAAGGTAGGAAAGTTATATTGATTGTTTTCATGGAGCCGGTCCATAGAACAGTATTTTTTAATTTAGTAAATTTATTTTCCATGTCAGTGTAGGCTCATGGCACCTTTGTTAATTGGTTTCTGTGGAGTAGTAGCTTAAACGTCTACAGTGAAACCATAGCCTTGATTTGTTTTAACATCTGGAATTATCCGCTGAAGATAGATCCCTACTAGAAATTTAAGAAAGACAAGTTTGCTACTAAATGAATTCAAAAATTAACAGTCAGTAGGCTGTGGTGAGAAACGAGAGAGCTATTAAGGGTTGTAAATATAAAGATAATCCCCCACAAAGAAATGATAAGTCTGTGAGGTGACGGATTTGCTAATTAGCCTGATTTAGTCATTCCACATTGTGAGCGTATATTAAAACATTCCATTTTACTGCTTAAATACATACAATTATTATCTGTCAATTAAAAACAAATTACTTAAATAATAAAACAATCCAGATTGTTCAGTAGCTAAATGTTGGTTCAGTATACACACGTTATTAGCATGTGGTGCGGAACAGGGAGTAAGGCGTGTGCAAAGGTCAGGCGTGAATCTGGGGTTGAGAAATGGCCCTGCCCTTTGACCCCCACCTAGTGCAGTGACAGCTCCCAGGCCGTGGGTGACAGGCGCTCACTGCTGACCAGCTAATCTCCTGCCCTTGTCCCCGTCCCAGACGCCCCTGCACCTGGCAGTGATCACCAAGCAGGAACAAGTGGTGGAGGATTTGCTGAGGGCCGGGGCCGACCTGAGCCTTCTGGACCGCCTGGGTAACTCGGTCTTGCACCTGGCCGCCAAGGAGGGCCATGATAAAATCCTCAGCATCTTACTCAAGCACAAAAAGGCAGCACTACTCATCGACCACCCCAACGGGGAAGGTAAGCGGCATCCCATGTCGTCGGTATAACCTTCTCTATCCGCTTTCTAAATGACGAGCAGGCATTTGATAATGTGTGTCATTTGATTTAGCCCCCAAAGTGCTTTCGTTCGTCTGCTGGAGTTCGTCGTCTCTTGTGGATATTTCTGTTGCTCACATAGCTAGTTCCTTTAAGGATGATCTGGAATAGTTAGGAGGAGGAGGAGGGAAAAGCAGAGGCCTGAGCCAACACGGGTGTTGCAGTGTGTAAAGCATCGTTTATTTGAAGAATGCTTATTTACCCTCCGTGTCTGCTGAGAACACAGTAGGAGACTGTGGGTTTTAAAGGCAGAAAAACAGACTCAGAGTGGCTTGAAAGCTTGTCTTGCGTAGAGACCCAGCACCAGAAGTGCTGAATCCTGGCAGCTTCCCGCCCTGTGATCCGTGTTTTTTGCCATTTCCTGCAGCTTCCCCCGGGGCCGTGTGTGCGCAGCCCGCCCCCGTGACTGTCCCTGTGCTTGGCCGTAGGTCTGAGCGCCATCCACCTGGCCATGGTGAGCAACAGCCTGCCGTGCCTGCTGCTGCTGCTGGCCGCCGGCGCGGACGTCAACGCGCAGGAGCAGAAGTCGGGGCGCACCGCGCTGCACCTGGCCGCGGAGCACGACAACATCTCCCTGGCCGGCTGCCTGCTTCTGGAGGTGAAGCGCGCGCACGCGCACTCGCCTCTGCGTCAGGTTCCCAGGAGGGTTGAGGGAGTCCTCCCACAGAGCGAAGTCAGCAACAGCTGTTCTCCCTGCAGTCCGCTCTGTGTGTGCAACACCATGCAAGGCCGCAGACAGCACCGCTAGGCCTTCCGCCCACCCCTTGCCCAGCATCTCCAGTTGGGGGTTCCTCCAGGGACAGAGCCAGCCCAGAGTGGCGACGCAGCTAGTCATGTGACCGAGGGGCCAGGCAGACAGCAGGAGGTGGGAGCAGACGGGCAAGGGAACCTCCCACTGACCCCTTTCCTCTGTGGCGGAGTTTAGGGTGATGCCCACGTGGACTGCACCACCTACGATGGGACCACGCCCCTGCACATAGCGGCTGGGAGGGGGTCCACCAGGCTGGCGGCTCTTCTCAAAGCAGCAGGTAAGGTGGCCTCGTGTGGCCGGTGAGCAAACGTCATCAGGAATGCAAACCCAGCGTCAGCAGAGCAGCCCTGTCGCCTTGGGCTGGAGAGCATGGATGAGTAAGAATCACAGGGCAAATCACGTTTAAGTGCTGCAAAGGCGCTGTTGGAACCGGTAATCCTGGGCTTCACTCCGATAGTCCTGTCGGTTTTCACTCTCTGATTCATCTGTTTGTTTTGGGTTTTATGGGGTTTTTTTATTTTTTATTTATTTATTTATTTATTTTTTTGAGACAGAGTCTCACTCTGTTGCCGAGGCTAGAGTGCCATGGTGTCAGCCTAGCTCACAGCAACCTCAAACTCCTGGGCTCAAGCGATCCTCCTGGCTCAGCCTCCCGAGTAGCTGGGACTACAGGCATGCGCCACCATGCCCGGCTAACTTTTTCTATATATTTTTAGTTGTCCAGATAATTTCTTTCTATTTTTAGTAGAGACGGGGTCTCGCTCTTGCTCAGGATGGTCTTGAACTCCTGAGCTCGAGCGATCCACCCTCCTCGGCCTCCCAGAGTGCTAGGGTTACAGGCATGAGCCACCGCACCCGGCCTGTTTTGGGTTTTGACTGTTTAGCTTGACTCCCATGACAAGGGGTCTTCTCAGAGTTTAATTCCTTATAGAATTCTGAGTGGTACCATTCTCAGATCACATCAGAAGTCCCCAGAAGAAAGAGATTATTTATTTTTCTTTTTTAAGAGACAGGGTGTGGCTCTGTTGCCCGGGCTGGAGTGCAGTGGCCTAATCATAGCTCACTGCAGCCTCCAACTCCTGGACTCAGGTGACCCTCCTGCCTCAGCCCCCCAAGTAGCTGGGACTACTTGGTTAATTTTTGTTGTTGTCGTTACTTTTTGAAGAGACAGGGTCTTGCTGTGTTGCCCAGGCTGGCCTTAAACTCCGGGTCTCAAGCAATCGTTCCTGCCTTGGCCTAAGAAAAAGATTATTGGTATATGAAATAATTTAAAGACTTCCTTTTGAAAAAAGGTCTCTTAGCAGTTGAAGTAGTGGGAAAAGGCAAATGGACCATGTATTCAGTCCTGTCACCTGCAAGGCACTGACGATTGTGGGCATTTTTGACCTCGCTATATACCAGGCACTGTGCTGGGCATTACTTTACATGCACTGTCTCATTTAATTTCTTCCGATCCCCAATGGCGCTTTGGGACAAGTACCATTATTATTATTATTATTGCCATCTTACAGTCAAGGAAACCGACTAGGGAGACCACCTGGTCCCCCTTCAGGGTCCCCGTAAGCGGCAGAGCTATGAATCACAGCTTGGCAGTCTAAACTTCCAGACCTTGTTCTCTCTACTATGTTTCTCTCCCCTGCTTTGCTCATGGGCTTGCAGGTGTTAATCCATTTAATTCTCTAGTCCTGCGAAGCAGAGAAAATCACGCCTCATCTCCGAATTTCCAGTACCTTACATGCTTAGGACCTCAAAAATTGCTTCACGAAATTGGTATCTCAAGCCTGCCCTGACATATCTTATTTACTTTAGAGGTTATTAAAAAAATTTAGAAGGTAAATGCTTTATAAATTCAAGATAACAGAGCAGGTTAAAGTATCATCTTGAAAGTACAGGAGCTTTTTCTTCGAGGGCACCGTACTTTTCTGACATGCAAAATCCTATCCCAAACAAGCAGCAGCCTTTTCTTTTCTCCTTTGTCAAACTAAACTTTTTCTTGAACAAGAGACTCTGTTGGCAGAGTGTATGGATAGTTTCGGAAGTCACTGCTTATAATTAAGCAATGCCTTCAGACAAGAAGCTATGACCCTTTCAAAAATGCTTTCTCTTGAATTCTCAGAATTCCGTGAAAGGAGTAGCAAGTAACAGCTTCTCTGATACATGAAGGAATAAACTCAGATGAAAAACCTGTCCTGGGCTCACAGTCACGAAAAAGGTCACCTATAGCGAGGCCCCTCCAGTCTTTGCTCCTGTGGATTATTCGTCTTAATTTCTCCATCGTTTTCACGGTCGGGTTACAATCACTGCCTCATGGATCAGGCTGGGACTGGGAGAGTGAAAATCAAGAACTAGCATGAGGATTCTTCCTCGGCCGTCGTTGGCATTCTGTGATGATCGAAGCTGGCCCAAATCTAATGTTCCTCCAGCAAGACAAAGACAGGTCCCTCCTCCCAGAAAGGTGTGCTGGGCTGACTACTGCTCAGCGGACACCAGCCTAGACACCGTCATACGGAATCTCTAAGCCCTTGGGAAGTAACTCTAGCTCTAATCTTTGAGTTACTTTTGGTGGCTTTTTTCCCCTGGAAGCTAAAGAACAAACTAGATTTCCCAAGATTCGTTAGCCCCAAATTTTTCAATAACTACACATGCTAATAGAAGCACTTTGTTTGTTTGTTTGTTTTGGGGGCGTGGTTAATGATTTTTATTTAAGGATCAGGGCCCTGGCATTGCTGCAGCCAGGAATAAAACTGACCATTCTGTCGTTAGACATCAAGCATCTTTTGCTCTTGTGAGCACGTGAGAAAAGAGCTGAGAGATACGCACCGGCAGGCGTAAACGTAACCATGTAGGACCTTAATCCGGAGGGTGCGCCCTAGTGTCTGTAAGCTGCTGTCCGTTCGTCCTCAGGTTAAAGATGCGTCATTCAGTTGAGATTATCCTAATAGGAGCTAAATGTGAAAGTCAGTATTTGGAGTCTGTTGTTTTCAGTAGTATCGCTGGCTCTATAGGATATCATAAGACACCTTTGTAGTCAAAGTAAATTAAAACTTAAAAAGAATTTCCCTGGATATTTCAGTAGAAACATGTTTTATGCGTTAAAAATTATCCAGGTGATTTGCCTGTAGCAGCCCCTGGAAACCTAGATCAGGCAGCTGGAAGCCGACAAGATCCGGGTTTCCCTAATGCTGTGTAACCTGACCTCACAGGCGCGGACCCCCTGGTGGAGAACTTCGAGCCCCTCTACGACCTGGATGACTCCTGGGAAAGCGCCGGAGAGGACGAAGGCGTCGTGCCCGGAACCACCCCTCTGGACATGGCCGCCAGCTGGCAGGTGCGTGCTTCTCCATCTGTCCAGGCTGCTCCTGAGGGGGCCACGGGTTCAGGGACGTGTGGACAGGTGGTCTTCCTGGTGCTTCGTTCCCCACAGAACACGCCTTTTATTTTTAAGAACTTCTGTTGTCAAGAGCCATATCTATCTTGAAAACCCCTATCTATGAAAGATCTAGGTCAGCTGAGTTCTGGGTGCAAAAGTGTACGCCTAATCAGATCCCAGTTGAGATGGGAGACAGGGTCAGAAAAACACAAAATGCACACAGAACTTACCCATTCCGAGCTCACACCAGAATTGTGCCATCGTGATTTCTGAAGCTAGGGTAAGTGTTATTGTTTGCTTGGAACTTAGGAAAGTCATTTCTTTTTTTTTTTTTTTTTTTTTTTGAGACAAAGTCTCGCTCTGTTGCCCAGGCTAGAGTGCCGTGGCGTCAGCCTAGCTCACAGCAACCTCAGACTCCTGGGCTCAGGCGATCCTCCTGCCTCAGCCTCCCGAGTAGCTGGGACTACAAGCATGCGCCACCATGCCCGGCTAATTTTTTTCTATATATATTTTTAGTTGTCCAGATAATTTCTTTCTATTTTTAGTAGAGACGGGGTCTCGCTCTTGCTCAGGCTGGTCTTGAACTCCTGACCTCGAGCGATCCTTCCGCCTCGGCCTCCCAGAGTGCTAGGATTACAGGCGTGAGCCACCGCGCCAGGCCAGGAAAGTGATTTCTGAATGTAAAAATAAACCAGGAATGCTTCTGAGAGTTTCAACAAATGCAAGCAGTGTCAGTAGATTGAAAGCCTGCCCCAGACTCCCCTGACCTGAGATCTATAGTGAAAGCAGCTACCAGGGAAGAACAGAGCGAGGACACGGGCGGCACACAGGGTCTCCGTGTCCAGAGTGACAAAGTGGACATTTGCAGAGGCGAGAGCTGCTCCGCTTCTAGAAACTTCTCCTCTGCCTCCTCGCAGCCCCTTGCGTTGAGCTGGGTGACCCTGGCCGAGACCCGTGGTCCTGGTCACATGAGCTCCCCATTGCCCCAGACGGCTGCCACAGAGCAGAGAGAGACAGCGCCCTGCAGCGGCCCCGCGCTGTCCTCGGCCAGGTCGGCCGCAGCAGAGGGACACCAGAGAACCCGCGAAAGGCCTCCGTAGCCCCGGAGGTGTTTTTCTTTTAACTTGAGCCATTTCTGGACTCTCAGCTCAAGTGTACATGGTGCCAGAAGGTTCACACCAAGCCTCGTGAGCATGCATACACCTCCGTTTGCGCAGGCTTACAAAATCCATTCTCACAGCCTTTTACCAGGCAGGAGGGGACAGCCAGGGGACACAGCTTCCCAGCGCCGAGTGAGCTCTGCCCCAGCCTTGGGTCGCTGACCGAGAGGTGGCTGACTTGGTGGCCTGGACTGCCTCGTCCCGCAGGAAGGCTGTGACTCAGTGTCTGCGTGGTCGGGCTGGGTGTCCCCACCCGCCCCAGGCGGTGTCTGCCGGGCGCAAGGCCCCAGCACCAGAGCCCCCGGCTGCTCGTGCCTCGAAGGGCGCCGTCCACCCGGGGGACAGTCCTGACGCCCCTTGCCATTGCCCCGTCCTCGGGGTACTGGGCCTTCCTGAGGAGGACGTGCTGAGGCCTTTACTCTAAAGAGAGAGACTCCCTCGTGGTCCCTTCCGTGTATAACGTGTTCCCGTGTTTTCTTCCCAACAGGTATTTGACATATTAAATGGGAAACCGTATGAGCCAGAGTTTACATCTGATGATTTACTGGCACCAGGTGGGTCGTGGTGGAACCAGGCTCTCCTAACCGCTGGTAGCCTCACCCTGTCACCTAGAGGAGGAGAGGGACAGCAGGGGTCCCCCGGGCCCACTGTGAAAGGCACAGTTCTTGTGTCGGAATCGAAAGACGCAGGAGGTGTGAGAAGGAGACTGTCTGGTCTAATCTGCCGTGGATCCGCCCTGTGGCTCGGCTGAGTGTCGCCGGCTCGCAGGCTGGGTCGCCGGCTGCTTCCGCGGGACTCGGAGGGCAGGCGGGGTGGCCGTGGCCGGGTCCCCCGAGTGTCTCCGGGGGGTTACGACAGTCGTGTTCCCTCTTCGTTGCCTTCAGGAGACATGAAGCAGCTGACGGAAGAGGCCAAGTTGCAGCTCTACAAGTTGCTAGAAATTCCGGATCCGGACAAGAACTGGGCTACTCTGGCCCAGAAACTAGGGCTGGGCATACTGAACAACGCCTTCCGGCTCAGCCCTGCCCCGTCTAAAACGCTCATGGACAACTACGAGGTAACACGCCAGCTCACACACGGACACCTTCCACTGGCCTTGCCCTGTCCACACCGCTGGCCAGGACACGGTCCACACCGCTGGCGGGGACACAGTCCACACCGCTGGCAGGGACACGATCTCATCTCTGTCCATTACTCTGAGGGAAAAATCCAGTCATTGCCCGAGGCCTGGGAGGGTGACCCGGGCCAAGATGGAAGCCCATTTTCCTGAGAATACTGTTTTCAGATACCTTGAGGTTTTCTGTTTTCAAATACCTGGAGACTCTTGCTGTAAAAATGCTACTTCGAGGGTCAGGATTTTCCCCGAACTTTAATCCCCCTGAGCAAAGGACAGACTGCGATCAACACGCGTGTCTTCCAGGGCCGAGAACATGCCTTGGTCATGTGCCAGAGCATGAATTCGTGCCCTGTGGGATGACTCCTCGTGGAGCCGTTGCCTGCTGACGCTCACGTGGGGGGAGGTTCTGTGCTGCTGAAAATGTCACTGTTAGCTGTCATTTCTCTGTGGGTTTCAGAGCTTCATCTCACACAAGGAGACCGTGTAGACGTCACTCCAGGCAGTGGCCCACTGCCTCAGCACCTCTCTCCCTCCCTCTCCCTCTCCTCCTCTGTCTCTGCTTCTCTCTCTCTCCCTCTCTCTCTCCCTCCCTCCCCCCTCTCTCCCTCTCCTCCTCTCTCTCTGCTTCTCTCTCTCCCTCTCTCTCCCTCCCTCTCTCTCCCTCTCTCTCCCTCCCTCTCTCTCCCTCTCTCTCTCTCCCCCTGTCTCCCCCTCTCTCTCTCCCCCTCTCTCTCTCCCCCCCTCTCTCTCTCTGCCTATTTACCCTGCTTCTCTGTGATTTCCTGACTGGTCTTTGAGGTGAAGCAGGAAACCTAATTCAAAGACTGTGCATGTTCCTTGTCACCTTCTCTGCCCTTCCCGGGACCAGCCGCACTCTCTGACTCTCTGAGCAGAGGGGCCGCGTGGGAGGGGAGGGGTGGGGGGCCCTGGGCCCGCAGAGAGACCCGAACACAAGGACCCGTCCCCCTTCCCTTCTTGCCCACAGGTGTCGGGGGGGACGGTCAAGGAGCTGCTGGAGGCGCTGAGGCAGATGGGCTACACGGAAGCCATCGATGTGATCCAGGCGGGCTCCGGCCCGGGGACGACCACCGCTCGGGCCCCCTCGCCGCCGCTCTCGCCTCCCTCCACGAGGCCGCAAATAGGTAAAGAAAAGGGGCAGAAAACGCAGCGGAGATGTTCTCCCGCTGTCCCCCGCTGGGTCTTCAGCTCCCCGGGGACGTGGCGTGGCAGTGCCCTTTCCGCCGTCATCTTCTCCGTGTGTCTTCCCGTGTGTCTGTCCCTCCGACGCTCTCCTGTCCCTCTGACACTCTCCTGTCCCTCCGACGCTGCCATTCGGGTGAGGGGGCTGTTCCCACGGAAAAGCACACTGACACTAACGTGAGTTACTTAAGGAATACTGAATCATACAGGAAATGCCAGAAAACAGCACAGTGTGGATGGCTAAGGTCGATGTTCCTTCTCTCATTTCTTAAATTCAGAGAGAGACAGGGACAGAGATGCCCAGCCCAGGTTTGTAGAGCCGGAACGAGCACCCGGCCACAGACTGACGCTGTGACCGTCCCACCCTGCCACCCCCAGCTCCTGCCCCGCCTCCCGCCCGCGACCCCTTCCTTCAGCCTCCTCCCCTGCCCTCTTGGCACTGACCTTGTCTCCCCACCCATGCTACCAGGTGTCATCCCACCCAGGAAAACACACGACCATGCGAGATGGACTCTAGACACGGCCCAGTAATCCCGTATTTCCTATGGTTTTATCCTCCCCCTCTCAAAGGCACCGGGACTGGCTTCATGGAAGACAGGCTTCCCACAGACAGGGCGCGGG
This sequence comes from Eulemur rufifrons, assembly GCF_041146395.1. Taxonomy (NCBI): domain Eukaryota; kingdom Metazoa; phylum Chordata; class Mammalia; order Primates; family Lemuridae; genus Eulemur; species Eulemur rufifrons. The sequence goes on along the minus strand of NC_090995.1, from coordinate 1,184,789 downwards.
CAGGGGCGGGCGGAGCCCAGGCAGCGGGGACGGACGGGGAGCGGCTCTAAACACAGACGAAGCCCCCCCTGCCAGCCGCCGCCCACCGCCCGCCGGGCCACCAGCTTCCCAAGTTCCATGGAAGACAGTTGTTCCGCAGACCAGGGATGGGGACAGGCAGGGGTGGGGCTCACGTGGCGACGCACAGCCCGGTTCCTGACAGGCCACGGACCAGTGACAGGCCGCAGCCCGGGGCTTGGGGACAGCTCAGAGGACCATTTCACACTTTCTCTTGCTAAGCCCCCAGCACGGCTTCCCTCTCTCAACTCATGCCCTGCCCCTGCTCACACGCCATTGGAGACACGGCAGCAGCTAGAACTGGCTCACCCTGTGCCCTGCAGTGTCACGCGCAGCTGGGCTGCCAGGGCTCAGGGGGGCTCAGCGTCTGTGCCTGGGGGGCGGGGGGTGGGGACAGCCTCGCCCGGGCCACGCCCACTTGCCTCCCCGAGTCCCCGAGTTCTCACTCCCCCATTCCCGCCTCTCCCTCCTGCGCGAGGCAGGTCACTGTCCCGCTGTGTCACCCAGCAAGCCAGTGTGCTGCCATTTCTTCATCTTCAACAGCAAAACAAACAGACGAAAGTCTTGGTCCCACACCCGCTTCAGCTGCCACCGGTGTCTCTGTCCCCGCCTGGCGGCCTTTCCCCCTCTGCTCCTCGGGCCTCGCCGTGGCCTCCTGCGGCCGGGCTCCCTCCCCGCCGGGCTGCTCTGGTCGGTTGGTGACAGCTTCCTGTTGCCAATCTGGTCGCCATCCTCGCCTGCCGGGATGCCTCCCACGCCAGCCAGCTCCTCCTGGCCTGTCCTCGGCGCACACACCTGGTGGCCGCCCCGCGCTGGCCTGTCGTGGCCGCGGCCTTCCAGCCGGGCCCACGCGCCTCCTCTGTCCTCGCGCAGAGCTCCGGGCGCCCACCCGGACCCCACACCGGCCACACCTGCCGGAATCACAGCCCTCCTCCAGGAGGCTAAGACCCAGCGTAGGAATTTCCCCCAGGGCCTTTGGTGCTCATCACCTCACGTCCCGTCCGTCAAGCGTCCCCTCTCGCGACTGCCACCAAGTCCAGTCCACCTCCACTCCCCACCGAGACCCCGCGGTGCCTGCTCACCAGTGTCCTCGGTCCTTTCCGCCTGCCTCCCTCCCGTCTCTCTCTGCCCGACACACGTACACTCCTTCCTAAACTCAGCGAGAGTCTGTGACGCCTGCTGTATACTCTCCACTTGTTTCGCTCATTCAGCAAACCCTCATCGAGCCCGCACTGTGTGCCTGGCCACGTCCCTGCTTCACCCATTCTCTCTTCTTTCTCTTTTTGAGACAGAGTCTTGCTTTGTCGCCCGGGCTAGAGTGCCGTGGCGTCAGCCTAGCTCACAGCAACCTCAGACTCCTGGGCTCCAGCGATCCTCCTGCCTCAGCCTCCCGAGTAGCTGGGACCACAGGCATGCGCCACCATGCCCGGCTAATTTTTTCTATATCTATTTTTAGCTGTCCATATAATTTCTTTCTATTTTCAGTAGAGACGGGGTCTCGCTCTTGCTCAGGCTGGTCTCGAACTCCGGACCTCAAGGGATCCTCCCCCCTCGGCCTCCCAGAGTGCCAGGATTACAGGCGTGAGCCAGCGCTGGCCCTGTTCTCTTTCCAACATCGCTGTGATTCACCGTGTCTCCCCACTGTCCCTCTGCTCCCCCAGCACGACAGTCTGAGGCAGCCTCAGGGCCTTTGAACCTTCTCCTCCCCTTTCCTAGAAAGCTCTTCACGGGCTGGCTCTTCCTGCCATTCAGCTTTAGCACCAGTGTCACCCTGCCAGGGGCCTTCCTAAGAGAGTAAGGGCAGGTGTCATTGTGCACACTTTAGAAAGGAATAGTGTATCCACCAGCAAAACAACTGGTGCTCCTTCTGCACAAACATCCAAAGGAGACATTTACTTAAAAAGTAAATACCTAAGCATTAAGCCCTTCATTTGTAGTTATTTTTAAAATACATCACTGTTCCTAGCACAGTACAGATAGCATTGTGATTGATGTTTAAGGAGTATTCAACCTACTTTTCCAGGATAGACTCATTTCCATCAAAATCACCTTACATTTTTGTTACCAAACATGTTTTCGAGGCAATGTATGCTGTTTAATAGCCCGGGAGGCCCAGAGAGAGATCTCAGCTTTAGTTCCTCCTCCTGCTACCAATTTATCTTGCCCAGGCCCAGCAATTTCTGCAGCTATAAAATAAGTAACAGAGTGGTTGGAAAAAGACAGCTGATTTCTAGGGGGAAAATAGGTACACTATGAGTCCAGAGAACGCAGAAAGGATTCTCATAAACACAAGATGGCAAGAGAAAAATGTGAAAGCATTTGGCCAGATCCGATGTCCTCAGTCTGCATGTTAGACCTCCTGCCCCTGTCCCCACCGTGAGCAGTGGTGACGGGGCAGCGTGGGTGGGCAGGAGTCGTCCACAGAGCGGTTCTAAGACCCCTTAGAGCCAAGCTCGGAGCCCAGCTGGAGCGGAAGGTGTGAGAGAGCCAAGCCTCTGCCCAGTCCCGGGAGCGCCCAGTGAATCTCTGCTTTGTCCCCGCAGACGAGCTCCGAGAGGACAGCATCTGTGACAGCGGCGTGGAGACGTCCTTCCGCAAGCTCAGCTTCATGGAGTCGCTGACCAGCAGCAGCCCCTTGCTAACTCTTAACAAAGTGCCCCCCGATTACGGGCAGGAGGGACCTCTCGAAGGCAAGATCTGGCCCGCGGGCGGCCCCCACACCGCGTAAACCAAAGCCCTGAAATTCCACTGCGCTGCCGGAAGGAGGGAAGGGAAAGTGCGTCCAGAGGTGCTCAGAGGAAAGCCGGCCTGCCTGGATCGTTCTCGATGTAGTGCAAGGCCTGGACTCTTGGCTGCCTTCCTTGGCCCACGGCTGAGCTTAGTTTGGCTCACTCGCAGCTAGCACCTGGCAGTCGCGGCCGCCGGCCGCTGTCTGGGGATGGGTGGCTGATTGAGCTTCGCTGGCTGCTCCTGGATCTCGGTTGCTTCTGTTGTCGTTGCTGCTGCCCTTGCTGCCTCCTGCTGCCATTAAACGGTGTCACTGTCCCCACTCTGTGTTCTCTCTAGCCATCCACAGCATTCAGCTTAAGGATAAGAAACGGGATATTTTAAAATGAGAGTCACTTGGTGTGCAATAAAAAAGGCTTATCGCTTTTCCTAAGGTGATTTAAGAAAAGAGAACATGTATTTGTCGATATTTAAACATGGTTACAATCAGTGCTGAAAATGGTATTTTCCCCTTTTTCTGCATTTTGCTATTGTAAATATGTTTTTTTAGATCAAGACTTTAAAGGAAAAATGTTGGATTTATAAATGCTATTTTTATTTTACTTTTATAATAAAAGGAAAAGCAAACTGATGACCTCACTTGTTTGATCTCTGCAAGTACTTTTGCTACGATGATGCCTTCTAGCCATGGGATCATTCCATAGCCTGGTGATCACGTTCACAGTTTCATTAGAGTCAATTTTCTGATCTAGAAATGAACAAAAAAATTAGCCAAAGAAAAGTGTTTTCAGCTAAGATGAAAGCTCTGGGTGGGTGAAGTCTTTGCCCGGCCCGGCCCATTCCCACAGCGTCCCCTCCCGTCCCCTGCCCCGTGCCGCAGTGCACCTCGCCGGCGTCTGCGCCGTGTCCCCGTGACGCACGGAGCAACGACATTGCCACGTACCGGGGGGCCGGGGACGAGGAGCCGTCCTGCTTGACGCTCCGCCGAGCTGCTCGTCACGCAAAGAGTTGAAGAAAAGGAAGAGGGGAAAGCAAACGTTTGGTAACGGGGTGCTGCGGGGATCAGCGTGGACTGCAGCCGAGACCCCTCTCGACAAAGGTCGCGTCTGCTCCGAGCGCCCTCTGGCCGTCGGGGACCCCCTCGCCGCGGAGCCACCTCCCCGGGCCACGCCCGTCTCCGCGGTGTGGCCCCCGTGCAACAAACACTAACCGAGATGGGCACCGAAAAGCCTGTGTCACCCGGGGCGACGCTGAAGCGCTGCGTGGGCTTCGGTGTCCCGGGAGGCCGCGCTGCGCCCACCTTGTCCCTCTGCCCAGCCCGGCCGGGCCGCGGCCTCCAGGGCGCCACCAAGGCAGCCTCCTGCTCGCTCCGCCTCCGAGGCGGCCTCCCCGGGAGCCGAGCCTGCCTGGGTGCTGGGGACCCGCTGGGCGACTTTGTGCAACGTGGTAAGTCATTAACCTTGAGCATAACCCAGTGAGGTCTGAGTATTTCTTCTCCATTTACGGAGAGGGAAACTGAGGCTTGGAGTCCCGGCAGGCCACACCCGAGCTGGGTCCGTGTCCACACCCGGCTTTGCCGGCTCCAGAGCTGTGAGCTGGGGGATCATCTCGGGATGGTAAGAAAGTGGGTGAAGGTCATCAATGGAGCCCACCAGTAAAACCCAAAACATATAGGAACTTCGTATATGATGAAATTACAAATCAGTGAGGAAAAGATGATTATTTAATAAACAGATGTTCCAGCTTGGAAAAAAAGCGATCTGAACCGCAATCTCCCTGTTCATCAAAATCATTTCCAGATGTATCAAAAATTAAACCTTAAAAATACTAGAAATCAAGGGAGAGCCTTTCTAAGCAAGACTTAATCCTCTGGTATAAAAACAGTTTGAGTCGTTCCAGCAACTAGGGAGGCTGAGGCGGGAGGATCACTGGAGCCCAGGAGTTCAAGACCAGCCTGGGCAACATAGTGAGACCCCCGTCTCTAAAAGTTCAAATAAAATAAAAGAAGTAAATAGTTTGGGTTCTTCATTTTACAGTGTGTCCCAAATTAATAAAATCTTTTTTTAAAGCAAATTCTACTTTTGTTTTCTGTCACAATGCCATCTCTTCACCCCATCCACTGGCAATATTCCAGTTTTCAAAAACTGTAAAGTGAAAAAATACAACTCTGACTGTCCTTAATTATTGAATAAGCCACACGTGCCTCCCTTCCTCTGCCAGTTCCGCTCTTGGAAGACGGTTGCCGTCCGGCTGGCAACAAGCTCACCCGTCTCACATCATGCTGGCGTCCCTCCCACTGAAGGGAGGGACGTGTGTTCCTGCCCTGCCAGTCTAGGGTGGCAGAGATGCCAGATGACTCCCAAGGCTGGGTCGTGAAATGTAATGCAACTTCTGCCCGGTCACCCCCGTCACTCCATGCAGAGAAATCAGGAGCAGGTGTCTGGCCAGCAGCCTGCGCTGAGGTCCCAGCCAGCACCAGGGCCAGCTGCAAGGTGTGGAAGGGAGATTACACGTCTTCAGAAGATTCTAGTGCTCAGCCATGGAGTCACCCCATTTAGCCTTCAGATGGCCCCAGCCCACGCTCCCAGAATGGAGACAAACGGCTGGCTGGGCCCTGCCTGAACTGCAGATCTGTAAGCGAGTTAATAATGGTTGAGGTTGAGGCCCTAGGCGTGGAGGGGACTGTCCCCATTCTTCAGGTCTCCGGCGCTCCCTGGCCAGAGACGCTGACTTGAGGAGGAGCAACTGAGCGACTCCTGCGGAGTTAGAAAATAACGTCCCTCTTCTCGTGTAAGAAGCCCCGTTCCTCCTGCGTCCCAGAAATTACTCTTTCTCCTCCAGGCCCCGGTGCTGGTCACGCTGGCAAGGAGGGGCGCTGGGCAAGGAGTGTCTTCGTGCTGTACCAGCAGATGGGGACAAAGGACAGACCGAGAGGAATGCAGAGACCAGGTGGAAAGCTACAACAGGCCTGAAATAAACCTTCCCAGAAAGCGTGTGTCACAGCAGGGGGCCGTTTAAAAATAGCTTCCGCAGAAGGTTAGTCATCCTCTGAGGTTTCCGTGCTGTGCGGGCAGAGCCCAGACTGTGCGGGATCAGCGGTCTTTCCTCTCAGCAGGGGCCCTGCCCGCGTCCCCTGCGGGGCTTGTGTGTGGCACAGACACTCCCGGTCACCGCCAGGGCGTGCAGCCCCACAAACCGGACCTTGCGCATTTCAGCAGGAGGAAGGAGCAGGGGGAAGAGCCAGCCAGACTGGGGCATCTGTCACCTGCCCCTGGGATGGATGACTTTTGATGACAGCTCTCAACACATCCGTGGGAGGCTTGTGTCTGACGCCCTCCCACCCCCGCACACAGCAAGGAAACATGACCGAAGCTTAAATGACTCATCCAGATTCAAACCCAGGCCTGTCCGATCTCAAAGACTTTTCATTAAGGATGTCTGTAGTCTTTGACAAAAAGATGCTTTATTTAAAAGAGAAAGAAAAAAATGCATACAGATCTGTACAAAGAGGATGGTATCAGGGACCCACCCAAAATACAAAACGAACCCAGGGGATCCCTAAGAGGACATACTGCTTGGTTAAAATGACTTGATGTCCCCTCCCCCCGCCAGCAACAGGCGAAGATGCTTAAACGTGAATTACTCATTGACTGGAGGTTGTCGAGTCTCTTTCTTTCGGTTTCCTATTTTGCGCTTTTGGGGGGGATTTTCTTTCTGGTTTGTACTTCCCCAGGTGATGGACTTGGGGAGGCCCAGGACTCAAGAGAGGATGAAAGTAAAATTGTTTATCTTCTTAAAGATCACAGAACTTAGGGTTGAATAATGTCTCAAAGATCACCTACCTGGACAGATCATCCAGACTTTTGTCTTCGTCTAAACACCTGCAAGGTGAGAACACCTCCTCCCTGCTGGCCTCCCCGTAGCTGCTGCTGCTTGGAAACCCCCGTCTCGGGGATTGCAGTTCCTGTCCCTGGGTTTCCCAGGCTCGTTGTTTGGCTTTGCCACTGGGGGAGACACTGGAGAGGGGCTGACATTAAATGAATGTCATTCCGTTGCTATGGATTCCATTATGTGTACAACAGCCGCCTTCTGTTACCCTGGACAAGTGAGTATTTTCCCACAAATTGTTCAACCTTCTTAGCACGAGGCGGAAGAAGGGGCTGAGACAGCATCTTCTCACTTCCGTCAACGAGTTCTTTCGTGCTGATACCTCTTTCCAAAATGACTATTTCGTTGAAATAATCAACAACAACCTCCAAGGAATGAAGATGCGTATTCGACCAAGATTGCTTGGGCATCTTTTGCGTGCCAGATGCCACAATGGGCAGTTCATCATTCGGCATCGTTTATTACTTGCTCAAAAAACCCGAGGGACGTGTTCCGCCCCTGTCTTCCAAATGAGGAAACTGAGGCACATAAGGAAGCATTACTACAGGATCTCCTGACGTCAGTGTTTTAGTAAAGCACGCTTGCAGCGGGGCAGGAGGCTGAGCTGTCGCCCACGTGGCCAAGCCGGGGGGCCGGGCTAACAGTCACTCTCCCTCCAGCACTCGGCTCCCAGTCTGGCGGGGGCGAAGGTCGCAGCCGGCTGGAAGGGAAGAACCGTGACAGAAATGCACGTGGGAGTCAAGGGCACGTGTTCCTTCCTCTCGTGTCGTGCCAGAGGAAACTTCAGGCCCACGGCCACACTTGGTAGAGGGGTGGTCTACTTTTGTTCCCGATATCTAGGGGGCTCTTGATTTTGGTGACACAGACCATAATCCCTTCCCGGAGGGAGGCTGCACCTCGAGGTTCTGTCCGGCTCTAGCTTATATGCAGACGCGAGCTCTGAACGTCACCTGCGGTCATGGTAGACAGCCATCGCCAAAGGCAAGACCGTTTCTCAGGGTTAGGCACGAAGGAGGCATTGTAAGGGCAAAGTCACGGTTAATCTTAAGGAAACCCTCGGAGGTGGCCGAGGGCGTGGGGGAGGGGAGCTCGGGGACAGTTAGAGCAGCGCAGTCCCCTTGCCCCTGCCCTGACTCACGAGACTCCTGCCGTCCCACCTTGGCGCCTACTGAGCACATTACCTGCCCTGTGAGTTGTACTTAACTCACGCTAGTTTTGAGCCCGGAGCCTTGCGAAGCATACGAAGACTCAATTCTCCGAAACAAATGCAGTAGGTATGTCGTGAGTCACTTGTAACTCAAGTGCTGTGCGTGTGAACATCGATTCTAGCGTCGCCTGAGTTGCATATAAGTCATGCACAGCAAACAATAAAAAAACAAATTTTTCATTAAGTTAGAAAGAATCATTTTGTTTTCGAAGCTTTTATTCTATTTTCATCATAAAACACCATGGCCCCCCCGGAAAAAACTTTTTATTCTAGTGTGGCTGTCAGTGTGTGACACGCTGCCCAAGAAGTCTTGGCAACGCTGGTGCCACCATGAACCGTCTTTGAGAGGCTGTGGCCCCTTGGGACCCGCCCAGCAAGTGCATCTTTGCTGTGGTCTGCAGAGCACTGGCGTGACCTTGACTCTCAGGTGACAGAGAAAGGAGGAGATGCCGGGGCTTGGGGAAATATACTCTCTACAGGGCAGACACGTAGCAGACAAAACCGAATTCTAGAAACTTCTTCACCCAGGATTCCTTCCTGGCACCCAGGAAACCAGGTGGATGGAGAGGACAGTGGGCTGAATCCTTGGGAGCACGATGGCTCGTCAGACGGAGGAGGCTGCACGTCGATGCCGAGTACAGACAGCCGGGTGACTGGGTCTGCGCCCTGGCAAAGAAAGGGGGATGTTCTGCATTTCAAAACTGTTCTGCAGCTCCCTGGCCCTTTCCTAAGGCGTCAGTGCACAACTTGAGTTATTTTTTGTTAAAAAAAATTTGAATGAAAAACTTCATGCCATAGATCCCCCCATTTGCAGTAGCCCTGCTCACTGCCGTATTCAAATGGGAATGTTCCGGCCGCGAGGTGGCTCAGGCCTGTAGTCCCAGCATTCTGGGAGGCCGAGGCGGGAGGATCGCTTGAGGCCAGGAGTTCGAGACCAGCCTGAGCAAGAGCGAGACCCTGTCTCTACTAAAAATAGAAACAAATTAGCTGCACAACAAAAAATATATAGAAAAAATTAGCTGGGCATGGTGGCACATGCCTGTAGTCCCAGCTACTCGGGAGGCTGAGGCAGGAGGATCGCTGGAGCCCAGGAGTTTGCGGTTGCTGTGAGCGAGGCTGACGCCACGGCACTCTAGCCCGGGCAACAGAGCAAGACTCTGTCTCTAAAACAACAACAACGAAACAAAAAAATGCAAATGTCCCCTTATGCTTTTGAAATACATTTTTTTGTAATTTTGAAAAAAAAAAACTTGCAAAACAACAACTTTAACTGTGAGTGCTTTCATTTACAAAATATTTCCCAGTATTGATGCTGATGACAATCTGAGAAGTGGCCTGGCAGGGGTTTTAACTCCTGCCACTGTCCACAGAAGGACAGAGGTGCTGATGTGCCCAGAGGTCCTTGGTCTAGTGTGAAGGGCAAGCGCCAGGCCAGGACTCGGCCTTCAGCCCCAACCCCACGGCCTCGCCTCGCTCTGCAGCAGGTCAGAGAGCTCACGCGGCTCCCAGGAGAGGGACAGAGAAGCTTGCCGATGCTCTGCCCTCAGCAGCTCGAGCCGGGGCCTCCAGAGAGCCACCCACGGGCAGCCCTGTTGATGCAGAATCCTGCCTCACGGTGGAAGCAGAGGCTGGACCAGAGAGGCCAGAAAGGACCCGAAATGACATCCCCATGAAGACCCACTGCAGCTCCCCAGGCGGGTCCTGCCACCAGAGCAGGGCTGCCAAAAAGAAACATTCTTGTTCTGGTCTTCAACGTCCCACAGCCCCTGCCCCTCCCGGCACCGCCTGGTCCGCAGTAGCCCAGGCCACTTCGCCGCACCAGCAGTGTGTGCTCAGAAACTGTGTGTGCTCGTGGACGGGTGGGCCTCGCAGCCTGATGGACACGCGGTCTTGGCACCCTTCTCCATCCTACTTTGATCTGGAAAGGTCACAGCCACATGTGGCCCTGCCTCCCCTGCCGCCTGGCCAAGGGCACGTCTTGAGCGAGGAACGGCCTATGCACACTGCACGTGGGCCGGGGACACTCTGGGCCTCTCCGTCAGCAGAACGCTGTTCCTGTCCCCAGATCACGACCATCACTCAGTTTCGGTCCTTTCCTGGTTGCTTTGTTACTGTGCCTTTTCGTAGCTCATCCGACTTCTCCCCCTTCAATCATCCAGTCCGAGGCTTGGCGCCACATTTCCCAACTGGAATTCGGAAGCATTCAGATGCCGCCCTTCTGCCAAGGTGGCAACGACGGATGGACGTGCAGCACACGTGCTCCTCGCCCGCCGGGGAGGTTAGTCCTGACAAACCCATGCAAGTCAGAAACATCCTGAGTTGAAATGCGTTTAATAAACCCACCGTGGAATTGGAAAACCAGAAAATCGTAAGCCCGGGCTCCTCCGTAAACTAAAAAGCAGAGAGCAGAAACCGCTGCTGTGTGCCTCTGCACCCCGTGAGCCCAGAGCTCAGCCAGGGGAGCTGCCCGTTCCTCTTCCCCTCCCTCCTCCTCTCCCCTCCTTCCCCCTTCTCTCTCCCTTCCCTTCTGTCCCTTTCTCTTTCACTCTTCCTTCTTTCTCTTTCTGTCTCCCCTTTCTCTTTCTTTCTCTCTCAATCCTTCGCTTTCTCTCTCTCCCTTTCTCTTTTACTCTTCCTTCTTTCTCTGTCTCCCCTTTCTCTTTCTCTCTCAATCCTTCACTTTCTCTCTCCCCCCTTCCTTCCTCTCCCTTTCTCTTTCACTCTTCCTTCTTTCTCTTTCTGTCTCCCCCTTTCTCTCTCTCCCTCCCCACTGTCTACCTTCATCCTTCCCTTTTTCCCCTCTTTCTTTCCTTCTTTAAATTAGCTCCAAAGTCACACATTGCAGGGCTCTGGCAGCCTGCTCCCTGCGTCCCAGAAGGAGAGGGGCTGGGGGGACCCTGCAAGCTCTTGCTCAGCCAGCCCGGCCAGGGCTGTCCCTCCACCGCCCCAGCCTCATTTCCTGTGCACAGGAGGCCTCTGCTGGAGGAAGCAGAACTTTGCACAGTCACCCAACAGCTGGCGTGTCTCTGCTACTTTGGGGTTTGTTTTTTTTTTTTTTTTTTTTTTTTTTTTGCTTCTATAAAATTGCAAAGAACCTTACAAAAAAAAAAAGAATCAGAAACTTCTTCAGCTGTGTCTGAATTTTTCTCCTTCAACTTAGGTCATGAAGCCTGATGATTATTTTCCCGTAGCAGAGAAGCCTTACATTGCTCTTCCACTTTGGCACCCCCAGGCCTGATCATCCCAGCCACCGCCAGCCTCGTCCTCTGCGGAGCCGGCACTCACCACTGCGCGCCCGGGCCTTTGTGTCGCCTTCAGCCGTGCTCCTCCCGATGTCGCCGTGAGATAGTTATCGCCATCAGCTTCACCCTAGAGAGCAGGAAGCTGAGGCTCAGAGGTTAGTGACTGGCCCAAGGCCGGTGGAGCCTGAATATTGGATGTTCACCGTCAGAGCATGCGCCTGTGGCCACCGGTCTACGCACGCGCACTCGCACACGCACACACATGCGCATGCGCACACGTACATGTGCGCGCGCACACACACGTGTGTGCACATGCACATGCACACACGCACATACATGCACACACACATGTGCACACACATGCGCACACGCACATCCACACACACACACACACACATGCACACAGATACACGCGCACACACAATTTGGATCTTTGACCAGGCAAAATCTCAATCGTTATGTTTGTAAGTTGACTAGTAAAAAATCTTTTAGTTCAAATATCAAAACTGCGGTGCAGGGAGCGTGCCGGTCACCCAACTGTGGCTTAAGATCTCATCATAAAAGAGCCTGGGCCCTTCCTTCCCCCACCGCGGCAAGGGCCGTCCCCACAGCCGTCCTTATAGGGACACCGTGGCCACTGCACCATCCCGGCACAGGGACGTGGGTGACCCGGCCCCTCGGTGCCCTCACTGCCCGGGTGTCTCACCTCAGAGCCCCGCGCCCCAGCTGGGCGGCTGCCTTTGGTTACAAAGTGAGAATACCTGACAATGATGGGCAAACAAATAAAGGCTTTAAAAAAATATCATCATAAGAACACCAGCGCTAGATTGATAGTTTACATGACACCCTCCCGTATTTAAATGTTAGCATGCAATTCAACTTTTTGAGATAGAAAAAATTTTTATTACTAAAAATAAAATAAATGGAAATGTCACTGAAAAAAGGGTTATAGACTGTCTGAGTCCATTTATATACTATTCTTGATGTGACAAAATCCTCATGGGGAATAGATCTCTGATTGCCAGGAGTTAGATTCGGGGGTAGGATGCGACTATCAAGGTGTAACTCAAGGGAGTTTCATTGTGGTGATAAAACGGTTCTGTATCCTGACTGTGGTGATGGGTACACCAGTCGTAGAACTATAAACACACACACACACACACACACACACATGCACACACACACACATACACACACACATGCACACACCACAAAAGAAGTCCATCTAAAACCTGGTGAAATCTGAGTAAGACGTGTGCTTTGGAATGTATCATACCAGTGTCTGTTTCCTGGTTTTGACAATGGCCTCTGGTCACCTAAGATACTATCATCAGCAGCAATTGGGTGAGGGGACATGGGACCTGTCTGTGCTATTTTTGGAATTTCTTGAGTGAGTGAGTCTAAAATCATTTCACAATAAGAAGTTATAATTTTTAAGAATCAGTTGTAACAAATTTTAAAAAACGTCCTAGTCTCCAGCCGATCTGACTTCAGAGCCAGAGCCCGTGACGGCTGCACGGCTCAGAGGGTAGCGCCCGTGTCTCGGCACCAACGAGGGGCTCTTGCAGCCACTGGAGATTCCTTTTGTCTCCTGAGACTCGAGAAGGAAAAAACTCAAAACAAGAAACAGCTAATTAAGATAACTATGACATTTGAGGTGGGATGGTTTTAATAGATTTTATATACTGTTTCAACTCTTTTAGGATAAATCCCGCTTGTTTGTTGTGTAATGGTCCCCAAACATATTAAGAATTCTCCTTGCTAGACTTTTACATCTATATTCAGACATCACCTTTTTAAAACGCGGTTTGGGCCATGATTTGCTGGGGAAATACGACCTACATCTTCAGGATGCCCAGGCAGGTGGGAGGGGACCCAGGTCCCCGCCTCCCCTTCCCGGGACTCATCTCCAGCTCCCTGGCGGGGCCTGGTGACAGCCACCACCAGTGCTGCGCAGGCTCAGCTCTGCCGCCTTGCGAGGGGCACTTTGATGGCTTAACGACTGTAGTCATAATAGCTCACATTTGCTGAATGGTGAGTGTGTGCTGGCAATAATCTTCCCGATTAACCTGTGAGGCCGGTACTATTATCACCCCCACCTTTAACACACCGACTGCCGCGTGAGTTGTATTAACTCAGGCTAGTTTTGAGCCCGGGGCCTGGTGAAGCAAAACCCTGCAGTTGATGTGTGCAAACTGTTGATATTCTTATTGGTACAATTAATATCGACAATTTAATTCTAAAAACATGGATTGCATTGCATATAACTCACATACAGAAAACAATAAAAAAATAACACGTTAGAAAGGATCGTTTTAATAAAACACCGTGGCCCCAAGAAAAACTTTTTTTTCCTAGTGTAGCAGTCAGTGTGTTAAAGAAACTGAGACACAGGCCGGGCGCGGTGGCTCACGCCTGTAACCCTAGCACTCTGGGAGGCCGAGGCGGGTGGATCGCTCAAGGTCAGGAGTTCGAGACCAGCCTGAGCAAGAGCGAGACCCCGTCTCTACTAAAAATAGAAAGAAATTATATGGACAACTAAAAATATATATATAGAAAAATTAGCCGGGCATAGTGGCGCATGCCTGTAGTCCCAGCTACTCGGGAGGCTAAGACAGGAGGATCGCTTGAGCTCAGGAGTTTGAGGTTGCTGTGAGCTAGGCTGACGCCACGGCACTCACACTAGCCTGGGCAACAGAGTGAGACTCTGTCTCAAAAAAAAAAAAAAAAAAGAAAGAAACTGAGACACAGACTCGGTGACTTGCATCCCATGTAGCCCCCCAGGGGTGGATCTGGGACTCAAACACGAGGGAAAGGGGTGGGTGGCCTTGTCGTCTTCTTGCCGGGGGCCTTTTTGAGTAACTCTGGAAAAACTCTTTTGTAGCTGCAGCCACTATTTGAGAAGCTTTTGTCCCTTCTGCTTTGTCAGCCCCGCTCTCTTTGTCCTCTCACCTCCCCCCGCCCCCCCACTCAGTCATCAGAGACCTTCAAGGCCAGGTGTAAACTGCGGCTTGTGGAGTCTGAGGCCCCTTTTCCAGTTTCTGGAGTTTATGCGGAATATTGGGGCCGACTGGGAGATGAAGGGTTAAGATGGATCGTCCCTTTCCTGGTATCAAGATCGAAATTAGTAAAGAGGCGAAAAGTTTCAGACAGTTGCAGAAGAACAAACCGCTGGATTTTCATCTTGGCTGCGAGTGATCTGCGCCTTCTGGCCCTGCAGCCTTCCAGAAGGTGTGCAGGAGGGAGGGGCTTCTGGAACAGCCGGCGACGGCGGGCGTGGCCGGGGAGAGACACGGAGACAGAGAAGAGGAAGGAGGAACAGGGAATCCGAAAGAGAAACATCTGGAAAGGGAAGGCCGTGGGAGAGCAGGGGAAGGAGTGGCATGAGGCAGGCAGGGAGCAGACTGCAAAGTCCAGCAAGTTTAGAGAAGCTTGAAAGTGGAGGACGTGAGACCCTTCGCCCGCCAGCGGGGACAGAGGTCTGAGCAGTAGAGTCGTGATCAAGAGATCCATTCTCGGGCCACATTTCCTGGTCATGTAATGTACTAAACGTTTGGATTGTTGGTCAATGAGTCCCAAAGTTCCAACCGAACGTTGCCCATGTATTGACTGAATGTTTGGGATGGGCTCAGCGAGTCCCAAAGTTCTGACTGCAGGTTGAAAAGGATGTTTTGGAGGTGGTCATATGTTCCTGTGTCGCTCTGCGAGGGCGTCCCCGACTCAGATGACTGTTGGAGTTCTGATCAGACCTCAGGCGTCCCCAGAAATCTGAGTCAGACCAGAACCTAGTGATCTGGGCCAGAGAAGGGGCGTCCCCAACCTCTGACTGGGACCGTGCCCTTGAAGTCTTCCCCAGAGCGGGCGTCCCTGGGTCTGGGTGAGGACCGAGGGGAGTGGTGTCCCTGGGACAGAGTCAGGCCGCGCCCTCCACGCTGCCCTCCCGAGTGGCGGACTCCACGCTGGTTCTCCTTGCCAAGAGCTACGACTCTCCACCTTGCGCCTGTGACCAGTCCCTGAGTTTCCAGAGACCAAGTGACTCACCGAACGCCAAGGTTTGAAGCCACCGAGAGGGACGTCCTGGGAACTGCACAGAGGGGGGAGCAGTTTCAGGACTGAAGCAGCTCCCCATCCAGGGGCAAAAACATGAGAGACTGAGACAGTCCCGCACAGGGCAGAAGGTGACTTCTCCCTGTGTGGGGGCGGAGAGAAGTCCTCGTGTGGCCACCGGTCCCCCCGTCCTCCCCGCTTTGTCCCTCTTTCGCTCTCTCATTCTGTCCTTCTGAGAGGATGAACTTTTTTTACTTTTCTGTATCTTAATCTCTGAGCTCTCCACCCTAACAAGCGTGTCTGGCTGCCAGCCCCACACCTGTGACTGCTGTGTCACTGAGGATGCTTTTTTTTTTTTTTTTTGAGACAGAGTCTCACTCTGTCACCCGGGCTAGAGTGCCGTGGCATCAGCCTAGCTCACAGCAACCTCAGACTCCTGGGCTCAAGCGATCCTCCTGCCTCAGCCTCCCGAGCAGCTGGGACTATAGGCATGTGCCACCAGGCCCGGCTAATTTTTTCTATATATTTTTAGTTGGCCAGATAATTTCTTTCCATTTTTAGTAGAGACGGGGTCTCGCTCTTGCTCAGGCTGGTCTCGAACTCCTGACCTTGAGCGATCCTCCTGCCTCGGCCTCCCAGAGTGCTAGGATTACAGGCGTGAGCCACCGCGCCCGGCCGAGGATGCTTTTGATTGTAAAATCACAACACCTGGTTACAAATGCATTAAACAAACAGGGTTTTTTTTTCTCACATTATGAGAAGACCAACGTTAGATGGTTGCAAGGTTAGTTTAGCAGCTCAGTATTTCTGACATTCCCTGTGTGTCGACACTGTTTCCTCCAGGTCACAAAAAGGCGAGTACCAGGTGCTCAGATAGTGGCGTCCCCATGTCACCCAACGGCAGAGAGTGTCTCAGCAGGTCTGTCTCTGACCGGGCAGGGAAACTGTCCTCCAGAGACGCCGTGTTAGACGTCAGCTTATGTTGCATTTGCCCGAATCGTGTCCCAAGCCCAACCCCACGCCGACCCCAGGCAGAGGGGCATAGGGTCACATAGGGTACCAGTCCTGACACAGTCCCCGAGGCCGGACACGGCCACCTCCGTGAGCACAGCAGGGTCTGGCCAGCAGGTGGCCGCACGGGGGTGTGGGGACCGGCGCCCAGGACCTGGTCCACTTACAGAAGCCATGGTAAGTAACAATAACAAAACAGGAATAAGAGTGTTGTTCCCACGTATGTTACGAGGCAGGAATGAGTACTAGTCCTCAAACAGAAATGTCTGTGTTCCAGAATGTTCCATTTCCTGAGAACTCCAGGTGACTTGGGTGTGACTGCGTCATGGTACTCCTTCACTGCAGAGCGGGATGTGGCACCAGGGGGGGACTCGGTCATCTGATTGAAAGGCTGAGACCGACCCCAGGGGTGAAGCTGTGTTACGCTGGCACCTTTCCTGTCACAGCAAGAGGGATGTCTGTGGGACAAGGGGACAGTGACGCCAGGCCCTTAGCCCCCGTCCAGGGCTTCAGGCCGTCCGGCAGGGCTGTCTGCCCGCAGCGGGGACAGCCCAGGCTGGGCCGGCCTGGCTGGGGCGCTGTCTCCTTCTTCTCCTTCCTTACCTTAGATACGTTCAATGAAGGTCTTTAAAGATTCGTTTCTCAACTGAAAACTTTTTTCATTTATTAACACAAAGTTTCCAAAAAGACTCTCCTGAAGTGTTGATGGCCTTATCTAGCATGGCTCCCGACACTGTCACCTCAACCTTGCAGGACTCGTCACCAGCCGGAATCGCCCTATTTGTTCACCTCCTTC
The DNA here is from genome assembly GCF_041146395.1 of Eulemur rufifrons. NCBI lineage: Eukaryota > Metazoa > Chordata > Mammalia > Primates > Lemuridae > Eulemur > Eulemur rufifrons. Next base: position 1,167,814 of record NC_090995.1, on the reverse strand, counting down.
TTGTCTCTCTCCCTACAACAGACGGTCCATGAGAGCAAGAACTTGTCTGCCATCCCCCGGTGACAAGGACAGTGCCTGTCCAGGGTGGCCCGCAATGAACGCTGGATACATGGACGAATAAATCCTTAAGTTAGAATACAAATGTGTCTGTCTTAACGCCTGTCTTACCTGTGATTCTTAGGGTTTTGTGCATCACTCTGGCTCCTACGTCTGATGAACCAATTAAAAAACAAGAATCCCCCATTCACTTTTCTGCCAAACGCTTTTGATTTCACGTGTTTACTGAATTGCTAAGATTGCATTCAGTCAAGGCAGACTCTGGGAATATTTTCAAATGCTAAGAATCTCCCACACAAACAATGCCTACTTGTTTTTCCTCCTTGAATCTTACAAGATAGGGAGTAAGTTTCATAGCCGAGAGCCAGAGGTAGCCCAGGAGAATATTCTTCCTGTCTACAGGTCTTTGTCCCTTTAGGAATGTTTGGGAAACGTCTCTTTATTTCTTCTGCACTCTACTTCATCTTCATTCCAACAGAGGACAGAATCTATTTTCCAAGTGACTTCTAGGTGGAAAATGTCTCACAGTGAAAAATCAAGTAAGAAAAAAAAAGAGAAAAAATCAAGAGTTTTGGTGAATGTGAATGAGAAAATGATCATTTCTATTGTTCTCTCGGTTTTAAAACGGGCAGAGACAGTCCTGTGAACTGACCCCTTCGTCTCTCTGGAATGTGCTTTGCAAGAGACCCGCAGTGGACCCGATCCTGGTCTTTCTGTTCTCTCTGTTGTTTGCACAACGACAAACAGAAAAACCTCAGAAACCCCAAGCTAAGGGTAAGTGTATCGGACTCCAGTCCAGTAAATGTGGCAAAATAAATCTATTACGGTGTAGAAATGACTAACGTCACTGCCACACAGGGACTGTGGGGAACGTTTTAACTGTCACTGTCCTACAGAAATACTAACGTGCGTGCACAGCACAGCCCTCTCCTTTTATAACTTGTCAGCATATATTTATGTTCATTCATGAATTTATTCTTCCTCTACAAATTATTCTTTTCTGATTATCTTTTTCAGAAAGAATTTGCCCTTCAGAATTTATCATTTGCCTACATTTGCTTCACTTTTACTATTGCTTTCAGGCACTAAACTGGTGATGATGATTATGTCGTTAAAAAGTACAGCCATGGCCGGGCGCGGTGGCTCATGCCTGTAATCCTAGCACTCTGGGAGGCCGAGGCGGGAGGATCGCCCGAGGTCAGGAGTTCGAGACCAGCCTGAGCAAGAGCAAGACCCCATCTCTACTAAAAAATAGAAAGAAATTAACCAGACAACTAAAAATACATAGAAAAAATTAGCCGGGCATGGTGGTGCATGCCTGTAGTCCCAGCTACTCGGGAGGCTGAGGCAGGAGGACCGCTTGAGCCCAGGAGTTTGAGGTTGCTGTGAGCTAGGCTGACACCATGGCACTCTAGCCCGGGTGACAGAGCGAGACTCTGTCTCAAAAAAACAAAAAGAAAAGAAAAAAAAGAATTTAAAAAAAAAAAAACAAAACAGTACAACCACCACTGATTGAGCATTTATTTTGTTCCACACCCTATTTGTTTAGTCCTCACAACTACCTTTGAAGGTGAGAGATTATTATCTCCATTTCATAGCAATTTGTAATTAAATAATATAAATAAAATGATTTAAGCTCAAGCTCACGGGAGTGCCACCTTGCTGCCGGGATCATCGGGTTTAAATCCAGTTCATGGGCTTTGAGTTAGAAAGCGCCTCCGCTCCACCCAGATCTGACGCCCTCACACCATCACAGGGGATGACACCCCCAAAACCTTCAAACTGACCACACTGACGTCCATTTCAATGTGAGCTTGGTTTTCAAAGAAGGATCACTCAGACAGCCTTTTAAAAAAGTTATTGCTTAAAGAATATTTTATAACAAAACCCACAATTGAAAAAAGAATCCTACTCAAAAAAGTACTCAAATGACAACAATCAACCCCCCCAAACTGTCAGCACGGCCACCACCCAGAAACTGCTATTATGCAATTTGAGCCTCCTTTCCCTCCAGAAATAGTAACAAAGCCCTTCATTTTAGTATTCAGCATTTCTCCAAGCTCACGATGGAAGGCCCACGTCACCTTAAAAACCTTCCATCTGGTTCCACAGATCCTGCCACGGTCACATTCCCGTGACTCCCTGAAGGGCCCTCTGGTGACAGTGGGTTGGTGGGCTGCTGACGCTGGAGGTCCTGGCACAGATCCGAGAACGCCCGGGCACAGGCTTGCTGAGGACGTGACCTGCAGACACAGCCGCCCCGGACGTGCCCACGGCTCGGATGCGTGGCCGCGAGCGCGTGGGCCTGCTGGCCTCTCCAGCCTGTCCCCGGTTGTCCCCCTCTCCTGCCAGGGCCGTGGCAATGGCTCATCCCGGCGCCGCGGGACACGCAACCTGCCGCCCCTCAGTACAGGTCGGCCAGGGAGGTCACCTGGAAGGACTGCTCCAGTTCACCCTTGCTGGTGGGCCCCCAAGGGTAAAACGACACACGCCGTGCCTTCTCGGTCATGAGGAAACCGTTGTCACTGAATCTCCCTGGGACGCTTCCCACATCCAACCAAACAAAGGGAGCGACCGCTGAGGTTTCCAGATCAAAAACAAACGCGTCGCCTTGCTGAGAGATGGTGGCCTGAAAGAAAAAGAAGCGAGGGCTGAGGGACGAGCTGCGGCGTCTGCTCGTGTCACCCGCCAGCGGTCACGTGGTGCATGAAGGACGCGCTTCCCGCAGCTGTGACTCCGCCGCTGCCGACCCCACGGATTCCCCGCACCCCTGCAGGACGGAAAACGACCACATTGTCATCTCAAGCCAGGGACATACGAGGTCTCCAATTATTAAGGAGAACATTGCACAAGAAGCCCAAAGCTTTCTCCCTTTTACGGTTTTTCTCCGAGTATCATCAAGAGGGGACATTTTTGCAGAGGGCTGGGTGGTTTCAGCGACTTTCTAAGGCTCCATCTGGACGCAGCTGCAAAGCGCAACGGCGGAACCTGCATTCGCGGCTCCTGAGAAGCTGCAGCCGTCCGGAAAGAGCCGGCCAGGCGTCCGCAAAAGCCCTGCTGTGACAGCGTCGCTTTTGTCACACAGTCCAGTACGGCCACGTCATTAGCATATTCAGCGTGTGCGAACTCCGCGCAGCAGCGGCAGAGAGCGGGCGCGGTGAGATCGGGCGGTCCCCGCTCCACAGTGACCGCGGTCGGCGGAGTGTGGGCCCGGCGCCCGGCCTGCCCCGCCCCGCCCCGCACGCGCCCCGCCCCGGCCTGCCCCGCCCCGCCCCGCACGCGCCACGCCCCGCCCTGCCCCGCCCCGCCCCGCCCCGGCCTGCCACGCCCCGCACGCGCCCCGCCCCGCCCCGCCCTGCCCCGGCCTGCCACGCCCCGGCCCGCACGCGCCCCGCACGCACCCCGCCCCGCCCCGCCCTGCCCCGCCCTGCCCCGCCCCGCCCCGGCCTGCCACGCCCCGCCCCGCACGCGCCACGCCCCGGCCTGCCCCGCCCCGCCCCACACGCGCCCCGCCCCGCACGCGCCCCACACGCGCCACGCCCCGGCCTGCCACGCCCCGGCCTGCCACGCCCCGCACACGCCCCGCCCCGCCCCGGCCTGCCCCGCCCCACACGCACCACGCCCCGCCCTGCCCCGCACGCGCCCCGCCACGCCCCGCACGCGCCACGCCCCGGCCTGCCCCGCCCCGCCCCGCACGCGCCCTGCCCCGCCCTGCCCCGCCCCGCCCCGGCCTGCCACGCCCCGCCCCGCACGCGCCACGCCCCGGCCTGCCACGCCCCGCCCCGCACGCGCCACGCCCCGGCCTGCCCCACCCCGCCCCACACGCGCCCCGCCCCGCACGCGCCCCACACGCGCCACGCCCCGGCCTGCCACGCCCCGTCCCGCCCCGCACGCGCCCCGCCCTGCCCCGCACGCGCCACGCCCCACACGCGCCACGCCGCGCGGCTCCCGACACAGACGCCACCCCGTGGGGCTCGCAGTATGTTACGTGCGACATAAAGAGTTTCAAAGGGCAGTTTTTACTGTCTATAATTTAGCCTTGCACACGTGTGCGTTTATCATTCAGGATTCTGAGTTATAAACAAGAAAACCTATATTGCTAGAAGGAGAAAAGAAACTTAATAGAGTGTATTAGGTAGCTCTTGAGGGTCAGAGACCCGAGCTTGAAGTCAGACGTCGAATCACACCACCCAGCAGTTCCAGCGAGGACCCTAAAGCGGCCACAGGCTGAGACTCACGTGGTTCACCCCGGCCCGCCCGGGACGCTGCCGGGCAGCCTCAGCTGCTGCTGCTCCAAGGTCAAGGCCAGAAGGGACTCTCTGGAGTGGAAATCTCGTCTCGTACATGGAACTGCAGAGCCCAGGGTTTAAGTTTGCATTCCCTGGCTTCAGGGAGACACGCAGAACAAGTTCCTGGCATCTCTTTTGGGATAGTATAGCCAGGTACCTAGCACCTATTAAGCCCAAAATAAACGTTAACTGACATTACTACTACTATTATGTCTCATTAAGAATAACAAATCTCATTGAAACCCAAATGAGGTAAAACAAAGAAAGAAGCCATACTTCTCTCCCACCTCCAACTATCTCCAGGTAATGAAGGGCTAATTTAAGGGGAAAAAAACTGTTTTCACACAGGTGTGGTGGCTCACGCCTGTGATCCTAGTATTTTGGGAGACCAAGGCGGGAAGATTGCTTGAGCTCAGGAGTTTGAGACCAGTCTGAGCAACAGTGAGACCCTGTCTCTACAAAAAATAGAAAAATTAGGCAGGCATGGTAGCACACACATATTGTCCCAGCTACTTGGGAGGCTGAGGCAGGAGGATTGCTTGAGCCCAGGAGTTTGAGGTTGCAGTGAGCTATGATGATGCCACTGCACTCTAGCCTGGGTGACATAGCAAGACCCTATCTCAAAAAAAAAAAAAAAAAATTTGTTTTCAAAATCGTAAGTTTAGAGACCACACATTTGTCCAGTACATTTTTCTGGAAAAAAAAAATGTAAGTGTATGTCATTTCCTTCAAATCTGTTCTATGTCAGTTGTTACAGATGACAGATTTTTATTATATGACTATTTGGCTATTAATTTGGAAAAAAGATAAGGTTTCAGTTGCTAGGCTTCTTTCTAATAAAATGCCAGGATTAGGTGTGTTTATATGATTGCGTCAAAAGTAAATGTAGAAAATCTTTTTCAATGCCGTAAAAGTTTAAAACGAATTTTAAATTTGCTAAAAACAGGGAATGAAACTTGATAAAAAAAAAAAAAAAATATTTCCCGTTACTGTGTGTAGAGGGAAAAGGAAGGAAAGGTTTTCAATCAGCTAGACAAATTTTAGGTTCTCTGGATACACAATGTTTATAACAACACGTGCTGGTCATCCCAGTTTTTTCCCCGGCAAGCATAAGGAGAGTTGGTGGTTGAAGCGATAAAGCAAAGCAAGCAGAGTGACTGTCAATAGACTCGACTGAATCAGAGTAGGATGCTTGTGCCGTGGCCTGGTGCCCCCGGCCGTGGGGACTGGCGCTCGGCGCGTACTGTCCCCCATGGCCCCTGGCTTGTAAGACGCAGGGTGCGATGCCCCAGGCTTGCTGTGGAAATCGGAGCCTGCTCAGCGCAGCACCTAGAACAGAACCTGGCCCCCAGGTGAGGTGCAGTCCATGGTGACGACTCAGCCTCCTGTCCCGCCACTGTGCCAGCCACCAGTGAGGGGTGGTGGCCAGATGAGTGGCAGCCACCAAAAACGCTCACAATATTAGCGATAAAAAATCATGTGGCCTTTGCCTTTAGTGGGAAAGGAGCCAGTCTTCCCCAGGCCTCAGGTAAGCTCCGTGCCAGGGGGAATGTACGCACAGCGGGGTGCGGGGAGCGGCCCCAGGGGCAGGGGGGCTCTGGGAAGCCGCAGCCGCCCCCCCAACCCTGCACTTACCGTGATATTGGCCTTGCGGAGCCCCGAAGCCTCCTTCAAGGAGGACAGGAAGTGATAGTTGACTGGGCTCAAGAGTTTCAGGTCAGCTGAAAGGTAAAAGGCAAGCACGCATCTTTCTCGCGTACAATTCCCGCATCTCAGCAGTGTAGACACCGGCTCCTTATAGAGCAGAACAGCCTGCCCGGCCGGAATCACAAAGCATTTGGTCACACGAGAGCACAGAGGCTGCAGGGAGCTCCACGCGTGGACTCTCACCTGGGGAGAAATAAGACAGAATAGAAACAGACGCTCTCGGTGACTATTTGATTTAGAGAATAATAGTAGCAATAATCGCTGAAAGTCAGAATAGCCGAAGTGGTGACGAGACCATGAAACCCGAGTTTTAATCCCGGCCCCACGAAGTACTGGTTCTGTGACCCCATTACTCCACTTCTCCGTCCCCATGGCTCCGTACTGAGAACGAGGGCAACAGCAGCATTAATTGCACCGGCTGCTGTGAGAATTTAAAGAAATAATCCGTGGAAGGTGTGGCCCCTTGTACACTGTAATTATTCTATAAATGTGACCTTTTTGCAGTGTTATTCGTGTCTTCCAAACTGTAGCCACCAAAGACTTTGAGTTTCTACCCTTTCTTTTTACTTAAATTTGTTTCAAATACAAGTTTATTTTTCCACATCCCCATTCTGAATAGTTTTACTTTGACTTTAACATACCATTTTGCATCATTTCTTTTTGCAAACTCCGGACTCCTTCCAGCCTCCCATAACTGCAAATAATCATACTTTTAAGTAGCACCTTACAGTTTATCTAACTTGCTGGCATCTGTTTTATTCACTATGCATAGAAATCCTTTAAAAAGGCAGACTGGTATCATTTCACAGAGGAAGAAACGGAATTGCCAAGACGTGAAGGGCTTTGCTTAAGGCCACAGAACAAGCAGCGAGAGCTCTAACCCGAATATATGGATTCTGGCTGCAAATGGATGTCTCTGTTATTTTTCCCAGATGAAATATAACCGAACAACTGAGGAAATAATCTAAAAGTCCCCCTCTATTGTAGATAAAAAAAAGATCCAAGGAACTCACCGTGAGTGTCACCGTGCGGTCGGAGTGAAGATCTGACACGCCGTAGACATAGAACACGCTTTGATCCTCAAAGCCCACTGGCAACAGGGGAGCAAAGAAACGGCGGGCAAAGTAATGCAGCATTTTCCACTTTCCTCCGTACTCTGCAAATGATGGAGAGCGTTAGGAGACAGCCGGGGCCAAGCGGTCAGAGGGACCACGTGGCCCATCGGGATCCGCCTGCGGTTGTCAGGATTCCAGGGAGCCAGCACGCAAAGGAGCTTGCACAGTGGGACGCACTCGCATTTGTTAAGGGCCCTGAGCGTTCCGGACACTGTGTCCGCACCCCCCAGGGTGGGGCAGGCACCAACAGCCCGCTTGACATGGGAGGAAAGGGAGGCAGTTGGGTCAGACATGCTGGAGGCAGGATTCTGAGTCCAGATCCGAATCCTAGCTAGCCTTTCTCAAATGCAGTTCTGCTTTCAGGAGCTCAACACACCAAGGTTCCTTTTTCCTGCACACGCATGAGGCACCAGCCGCGGTAGCACTGGCGGGGAACACCCGTCCCAGACGTCCATTCGCAGGACTGACTTAGAACTCAGAGCTGCCTTTTCCCGTAGGCATCAAATCCCCTGAGCAACTCAAAGCAGCCGCTGGGCAAGCCCGGCTGGCAAGGTCAGACTGAGAAAACCATGGAAACCAATGACAATTAGTGACAGTTCCACAAATGCAATTAGAAGTTGTCAAGAATCTGTAAAATTCTGTGTCTTACTGACACATCTAGTGTGCTAAACGCATTAACTTAAAAATCTTTCAACATCTCCTTTTCTCGGCATTCCTCTATTTCAAAATGATCCTTCCCCACAAAGCACGGCATCAGCACGTAACCCCCCAGAGAGAGGCAGAGAGACAGAGAGAGAAAAAGGGACGGAGGTGCCACAATGCATCGTGCAAGTTGCTGAGATAGAGGAATGTACTTCTGAAGTTCAGATAAAACTCATTTCTTTAGAGCTTTGCAAAATACCAACTCTCAGCACTTCAATCCCAACCCTCAGGACTTCCTCAAACGAGGACGGGGCTGTGGTGCGGTGTGGGGAGGCCTTTCCCACCGGATCTACGCAGCGAACTAGAACTTGCATTTGGGAAATTTTCTCATAAATGGAAGACGGCTCAGGCCTGAGGTGACTCACACACCCACACGTGTGACGGCCCATGACGGGAGACTTCAGACGTGTGGTTCCAGAGGTCAAGGCCACAAACAGAATACACTCAAGTGAACAGGAATGGAAACAAAAGGTCTCCCTGACACATACCTGCTATGGTTTGAATGTCTCCTCCAAAACTCGAGTTGACTTGTAACAGCCATCGTGATGGTGTTGAGAGGTGGGGACCCACTCAGGCGCTTAGGCCACGAGGGCTCCGCCCTCCTGTGAATGGATTAATGTCCTCTTTACGAGAGCAGGCTCATTATGAGGCGAGTGGCTTGTTATAAAAAGCAAGCTCTGCCCTGTCTCACTCTCTGACTCCCTCAAGCTCACTTGCCTTCCGCCTTCTACCACGGGCCAGTGCAGTGGTGACTGCCAGAGCCGGCGCCATGTTCTTGGACCTCCCAGATTCCAGAACCATTAGCCACATAAATTTCCATTCGTTGCCAATGAACCAGTCTGTGATATTCTGTTACAGCCACGGAAAACAGACTGGGACACCAACCTAAGTCAGTAATCAGTAATAAAGTTTGGATACCAACAGAATACTCTTCGTAACAGGCTAAAAATATTATGTGATTTCTGGCTTTACCATTGGCTCTGTAACTGTCCAAGTTTACAAACCAAGCAACATTCCCAGGTGGACTTTTATATTTGCAAAATTATAACCGTAATCTTAGACTGATTTTTAAAAATAAAATACTGTCACGTGTCGCTTACCAACAGGGATGCATTCTGCAAGATGCATTCTGAGGCAATTCTGTCACTGTGCAAACATCACGGAGTGTGGTTACGTGCACCGAGACGGTCTAGCCCACGCCATACCTGGGCTACAGCCCATTGCTCCCAGGCTACAAACCTGTACGGCATGTCACCATACTGGACGCTGTAGGCAACTGTAACACCACGGTAAGTGTTTATGTAGCTAAACATATTTAAACATAGAAACTGTACAGTAAAAACTATGGCATTATACTTTCAGGAGACCACCGTCATACCTGTGGCCCAGCATCGGCTGAAATGTTACGCGGTGCACGAGTGTATATGAGAACTTACGGATTCTAAGTAGCTACTGATCTCGCTGCTGTCACCATTTCCAGTGATAAGAGACGGCACGAACTGCCCTTGCCTGCACACACTGGAAGCAGATTTATTCAGCCAATTAAACAGGCTACATAGGGACTAGGAGGCTGCCCAGAGCAGGAGCAGGTACAGCGTAACTTGTCACCGCTTCTCCCTGGTTCCTGCTCTCTAGTAAGTACAGGGAGCTGGGGACCCTCCCCGTGCAGGCAGGGTCCTGCCAGAGCTGAGAAAATGGCCAAACTCGTCATCTGCCGTCATATCCTTATGCTTGGGTCTACCTACAGTGATATTATGGTGTATACTGGGTTTTGTCCAGGGTTCCTGGCTGGTAACTCCCATTGCCCTTGTTACAGTCTTTTGTTACGACGTTGAGGCACTTAAGCAGGAGTCAGAAAACACGATCTGCCTCTCTGACCTTCTCCTGCCCTCCTTTCCCCTGCCCAAGGCAGGATTCTCATCTGTCCCTGCCTTGCTGATTACGGTCCTCAGAGTCTCGTTTCAGAAGAGGTCCTGCCCGTGCCCTGGAGGAACAAACGCCGTACGGAGAGGCCAAGAAGCATCTGAACAGACAGGACTTGCTAAGCTTCTCCGCTGAGCTGTCAGCATTGCATCATACCCTTTCTGTCCCATCACGTTTCCACACAGCTGTCCCTCGCGCCTATCCAATGACGTCTCCATACAAGGCCCAAGAGACAGGGTTCAGAGAGCTTCCGGACAGCTTCACAGGGGAGGCCGACAGGAGGGGGAGCAAGAAGTCACCCGCATGCACCCCAACTCCACTGTGCTCAGGACTCTTCCAGTCCTCACCCTCTGTCTCCCTTCATCTGGCTTTTCACAAGTATCTTTTAAAATACCTTTGTAAGAAGCTGGTAAACCTCAGTGTTTCTCTGAGTCCTGTGAGCCGCTCTAGCAAACAGTGGAGCCCAAAGACGGAGCTGTGGGAACCCCAACTTGCAGTGGCCCGTGAGAAGTTCCGGAGCCCCCTACTGGGAACTGCCATCGGGGAGATGGGTGCTGTCTCGTGGGACAGAGCCCTCAGCCTGCGGGATCTGCCCGTCCCCGGGGGACAGCGTGGACTGGAACTGGAGGACACCCAGCTGGTGTCCACTGCAGAACTGCCTGCCTGACGGTGGCGAGAGACCCTCACACACTTGGCCACAGAGACCTTCTGTGTTGATTATTGTTGTGGAGTAAGAGGACAGAAAATGCACTTTGAGTTTGAGTGGTTTTCCCACAGACCTACCCTTCTGCAAAACTCAGTGGAATAATCTGTTAAATACATGCAACCATTTAAAGGAAGATTGACAAAAATTGGGCCCCTCCGATTTCTTGAATCAAATTCAGCTGCAAACATCCACAACTTCATCCACAGACAGAAAGCAGCGTTGGTGTCCAGGGGTCTCTGAGCAGTGTCTCTCCGGCACCCCGGCGGCTTGTCCCCACAGCCCACCCTGATTCTTACTCAGTGCTCTGGTGTCTGCTTGGTGCAGAGTTTGGTCAGAGAAACCGGAGCACAGTCCAACACCCGTAAGAGTCGCCCATTTGGCACCAGCGAAAGCACGTCTGGAACGAGCTCCTCTGGCTTTGCATCCGCAGCCGGTTTAAGAGCAAAATGGTGGCCGGGCGCGGTGGCTCACGCCTGTAATCCTAGCACTCTGGGAGGCCGAGATGGGTGGATCACTTGAGGTCAGGAGTTCGAGACCAGCCTGAGCGAGAGCGAGACCCCATCTCTACTAAAAATAGAAAGAAATTATCTGGCCAACTAAAATATATATATATAGAAAAAACTAGCCAGGCATGGTGGCGCATGCCTGTAGTCCCAGCTACTCGGGAGGCTGAAGCAGGAGGACCGCTTGAACCCAGGAGTTTGAGGTTGCTGTGAGCTAGGCTGACGCCACGGCACTCACTCTAGCCTGGGCAACAGAGTGAGACTCTGTGTCAAAAAAAAAGAAAAGAAAAAAAAGGAAAAGAAAAAAGAAGAAAAAAAAAGAGCAAAATGACCTTTTACTTTATGGCCTTGCCTCATTTTTGACTCAAACTATTGCTTGTATTATATTATTAACTGAACTTTGCTTCAGATAAGCTGTAGTGAAGGCCAAAAACTCATTATTATTCCTGAAATATTTTTTAATGTGCCAAAACAGATGGGATCAGTGAAATGCAAGCTCTACACCGGCCACCTCGCCTGCTGCTGGCTGAACTGGTTCGGCGGGTAAGCTTTCCTAGTTGGGTTCTGATGCTCCTACCTGTCCCCCCAAAGCTAAATGGGGCATCGTAGAGGTGACCTCAGGGACTTCAAGGGGAGCCAGAGAAGGGGCGTGCACGCTGAGCCGGGCTAACCTGCGTGGTTGGATTCTCCGACACAAAACAAGGGACGCTTAATCCATAACCCTTCGGCCTGGAGAGTCCCCTGAAATAAATTCAAACTTCTACGCAGTAATCCAAGACGCACGGCTGATACCTTTGTGCATGAACCTATCCCCTGTTCACCTGCTGTTGTGACTTTGCACAGCACTGAACTCGTACAGGGAGTCTCTTGGGCTCACGGGAAGACGAGTCGGGTGAGCGGGTGGCCGTGGCTGTAGACGGGCTGTCCCACCGCCCCCCACCCGGCCCTGTGCTCGCTCAGCCCCTGTCCCCACGGCGATGGCTTGCTCAGCCCCAGTCCCCACGGCGATGGCGTCCTCAGCCCCTGTCCCCACAGTGATGGCGTCCTCAGCCCCTGTCCCCACGGCGATGGCTTCCTCAGCCCCTGTCCCCACGGCGATGGCGTCCTCAGCCCCAGTCCCCACGGCGATGGCGTCCTCAGCCCCAGTCCCCACGGCGATGGCGTCCTCAGCCCCTGTCCCCACAGTGATGGCGTCCTCAGCCCCTGTCCCCACGGCGATGGCTTCCTCAGCCCCTGTCCCCACGGCGATGGCGTCCTCAGCCCCAGTCCCCACGGCGATTGCTTCCTCAGCCCCTGTCCCCACGGCGATGGCTTCCTCAGCCCCTGTCCCCACAGTGATCACTTGTTCTCGCTCACACACATGACGCTGAACACTCACCGAGAGAGGCCCAGGAAGGAGCCTGCCAGATGTCATTCAGCTGCCAGTAAAGCGCCCCCATGGTGCGCCCTTGCCCGGCCACCACCTCGCTGCGGCTGCGCAGGTAGAACTCGGTCTCTGCTTTGACACACTGGGCCTGCACCACCTGGGTCAGGGGACACGGTCACACACAGGTGTTACTGTTTGCTGGCGGCAGTCTAGAGCTGAGAAAATCACAGGCTCGAGTTCTTTTAAAAAAACCAATCTGATAAATTAGGGAATTTGACTAGCATTAGGAACACTGTTATTATACTAGATTTGCACCTAGCCTGTTAGCAGATGGGAACAGTTGTCCATGACAGCGGGCTTGTCCAGGAGGCTTGGCCTCGGATTTGCTGTAACAGTGAGTGACAGAGGAAATACGGCGTCGGGTTTGCTGTAACAGTGAGTGACAGAGGAAATACAGCGTCGGATTTGCTGTAACAGTGAGTGACAGAGGAAACACAGCGTCGGATTTGCTGTAACAGTGAGTGACAGAGGAAACACAGCGTCGGGTTTCCTATAACAGTGAGTGACAGAGGAAACACAGCGTTGGGTTTCCTGTAACAGTGAGTGACAGAGGAAATACAGCGTCGGATTTGCTATAACAGTGAGTGACAGAGGAAATACAGCGTCGGATTTGCTGTAACAGTGAGTGACAGAGGAAACACAGCGTCGGGTTTGCTCTAACAGTGAGTGACAGAGGAAATACAGCGTCGGATTTGCTCTAACAGTGAGTGACAATGGAAATACAGCGTCGGATTTGCTGTAACAGTGAGTGACAGAGGAAACACAGCGTCGGATTTGCTCTAACAGTGAGTGACAATGGAAATACAGCGTCGGATTTGCTGTAACAGTGAGTGACAGAGGAAACACAGCGTCGGGTTTGCTCTAACAGTGAGTGACAGAGGAAATACAGCGTCGGATTTGCTGTAACAGTGAGTGACAGAGGAAATACAGCGTCGGATTTGCTGTAACAGTGAGTGACAATGGAAATACAGCGTCGGATTTGCTGTAACAGTGAGTGACAGAGGAAATACAGCGTCGGATTTGCTGTAACAGTGAGTGACAGAGGAAATACAGCGTCGGATTTGCTCTAACAGTGAGTGACAGAGGAAATACAGCGTCGGATTTGCTCTAACAGTGAGTGACAGAGGAAATACAGCGTCGGATTTGCTCTAACAGTGAGTGACAATGGAAATACAGCGTCGGATTTGCTGTAACAGTGAGTGACAGAGGAAACACAGCGTCGGATTTGCTGTAACAGTGAGTGACAATGGAAATACAGCGTCGGATTTGCTCTAACAGTGAGTGACAGAGGAAATACAGCGTCGGATTTGCTGTAACAGTGAGTGACAGAGGAAACACGACGGGGTGACAGGAAGTGCAGGCAGTGAAGGAAAACAAGGATTATTATTCCGGAGCAAATGCTACATGTCGTCAGACACTAAGTTTTTTCAATGATGTATTTTGCTAATACATCACATAGTTATTTAAAAAACTTTTATTAGAAAAATTCTGTAGGAAAAATAACATTATTATTATGTATCTGATGTTACCCAATCCCTAACCCTTTTTTTCTAATCAAACGATTGTTTTTATGTCATGATTTCCGGTAATGTAAGATTTCTCATAAATGCAAATCCTTCATTATAGCAGAACAGATGGTAAATTGTAGCGATGAGACAGGAAAATTTAGTTCTTATTAAAGAGGCACGGCCGGGCGCGGTGGCTCACGCCTGTAATCCTAGCACTCTGGGAGGCCGAGGTGGGCGGATCGTTTGAGCTCAGGAGTTCGAGACCAGCCTGAGCAAGAGCGAGACCCCACCTCTACTAAAAATAGAAAGAAATTATATGGACAGCTAAAAATATATATAGAAAAAATTAGCCGGGCATGGTGGCGCATGCCTGTAGTCCCAGCTACTCGGGAGGCTGAGACAGGAGGATCGCTTGAGCTCAGGAGTTTGAGGTTGCTGTGAGCGAGGCTGACGCCACGGCACTCACTCTAGCCTGGGCAACAGAGTGAGACTCTGTCTCAAAAAAAAAAAAAATTAAAAAAAAATAAAGAGGCACTAAAGAACTTTACGCAGGACCCTTAATTACTGTCATCGTCATTGAAAAATCAGTCTCTGTTACTGCTGCTGTTCCGACACTGTTCGTATCATGTGCTCTCAGCTTGGAGTTGCCCTTAGGAGGGTCTCATGCATGGGACACTGAGGAGGCCCTGACGAGGTGGCCAGAGAGGCACGGATTTCAGTCGGAGAAGACGGTGGCCTCAGAGTAGGGCCTGGGCTGTCACAGAGGAAGAAGAAGGGTGTTTATACGGCCACTAGAAGACCAGGCCCAGATGCCTTCCTGTAACAGTGGAAAAGCTCAGGTGAAGGTGCAACCTTAGATAAAGTGGCTGAGCAATGGGGAAGTCATAGACGAGGGTACAACACACACGAGTCAGAGCCATAAAATTCCAGAAGGGAAGCAAGGAGAGACCGTGGTCACTCACTGAGTGTCGAGTGCCGCACGCTGGTCACGGCGGGTGCGCTCTCGGCAAGACCCACGCCACCCTCCCGCACGGAGCTGTGTGCGAGGAAAGCTGTCACCAAAGGACGGCACAAATAAACTCGACTTTCAACAGGAACGGCGCTAAGGAGAGGAGTGCCATGTTATGCGCCCACACAGTAGGGAGTGGGCCTGGCTGAGGAGCGAGGATGGGCCTAAAAGAACAGGAAAGGGCAAAACAGAGAGGGCAGAACCTTCTAGCCAGGAAGGACGAGGCGCGGTGAGAGGAGACTGCGGGGCCCCTGAGCACTGAGCAAGGCCCAGGGGGCCTGGCCTGGGCCGCCGGGAGCGATGGCAGAGACCCTGGCGAGAGACCCAAGGGAGGCGCCTTGGAGGCCACGCAAGGCGGGTAAAAGGTGTCCCTGTGCATCCCAAAGGCAGCTGCAAGTCCCAGAGAGCTTTTCAGCAGAAGGGTGAGGTGGCCAGATTTGAGTGGGAGCGGACTGGAGGGGCTGCAGTGGGTTCAGGGAGACCACCTGACCGTATTAGAATCTTCCCAGCAAGAGGCGACGTTAGCAGGTCAAGAAATGCCGTCTGGCTCAGGAACTCGACCGCTGGCACCAAGGCGACGCCAGCCGCAAAGCACGCCCTGCAGAAAGCCAGATCCCCGCGAGGCCGGAGGCAGAGCTGCCAGCTCAGCACGACCACAGGACACAGCCTGACTGCGTCAGTCTAATCCTACATCAGAGGGATGACACAGGACAGCAGACCTAAGAACTTTTCTCTGCGGCAGCCAAGCTGATGCCAGCCAGGCTCGGGCCCGCCAGCCAGGCTCCTTGTAAAAGCGCCAGCCTTGTCTGAACTGAACCAGAGAAGAAACAGACGTATCTACTTCTAGACCCAGACAGGGAGGCACAGAGCAATTCAATCCCTCAAGTAAGAACTCACATTTTGTTGAGTTGTACCACTAAGTGTTGTAGAGCAACTTCTAGAAAGTTCAGCAAAGATGAGGCAGCCAAGAAGCGAAATCTTGGTAGAGACAGATCTGGAGACTGCACTGATCTTCAATCCGTGCCCCCTAGAGAGGTCCCCTCACGTGGGCATGGGAAGTCACCTCCTTATTTGTCTGAAAGATGGGACAGTATCTGAACTCATTTAAACGACCCCGAGCCTTCCAATCATGCCCCCATCGGCCAAGCTAAAGGTGGTCTCTGGGCACAAAATCAAGCCAGGAACAGCCCGTGCCAACGTGGCGCATACCCCCAAAGCTCCGAGGAACTGGAGATCTCTGTTGGCATCCCAGGATTCCTTCCTGGACAGTGAGCCACTGCTGCAGGGACCGTGTGTGAGGGGCTCGCTGGGGAAGAGCTGGGGCGCCCCGCTGCGCCGATGAGGAAGAAGAGGGCAGTGAGGACTCTGGTCACCACACAGGGCAGCGCTGCCGACCCAGCCCGGACAGGCAACAAATGGCAACCACCACGACACCCGCTCTGGCTGCCAGCCCACATTCCGGAACTGCCAGGGCCCAAAGTACCCCCAGAGTTGGGCCGTTCCTGATACAGGAAACAGGCCAGAGAACCTGCGACCTTCTGATGTGACCCCTGGGGAACTCGGTTCAGCTCCGACTCGCGGGGGCATGGAAGGAGGCTCACTCAAGCAGTCTGGGGCTGCAGGCACCTGCCCTGGATCCAGATTTATAAAGCAGGGTGAGTAGAAGAAAAGCAAAAACTGGGATTCTGATGTGGGAACAAAATATCGGTGTACACCAGAGCAGGTCGTGAAGTTATCTCTTTCAGGCAAAAATGAAAACTTTTAGGACAAAGTCATAACCTGTCGATAAAGTCATGCCTGTGCTAAGCCCAGAGACAACTACATGTTTTACTGATGGCCTTGGTAGAGGAACCAGCATTTTCTTTCTCTTCATGGTAAATTTAATCTACTTTTCAGAGAAAAAAACAACCTGATGAGCACCAAATTATCTACATCACTCTAAATCCTGTTCCGATCTTTGTTAACATATATTGTGATTCATATGCATTTATTATTTTGCATTTATTATGCATTTATTATTTATTATATTCCAGGTTTTTCTTTAAATACAAGAGCTAAGAACATTTTCTGTGCATATTAATTCTTTCCCCTCTGTGTTGTTTTCTTGTTTATTTGTTTGGTAAGAGTACATGACAAAGCTTAAAGTCTCTGTTGCATATTTCCATATCATGTTCCAGTCAAGCAAGCAGTTGCCACAAACTGGTAGCCCCCGGGCTGAACTTGGCCCCACACTGGTTTTAATTGGCCCACACAGTGGATGCGTTTTGTTTCTTGTCGATGTGGTTGTTATTTATTGTCTTAAGTCAGGGCCAGATGCTTCCTTTATTAATCATCCTCTCGTCTATTTAAATTACTTGCCTGGCCCCCATAAACATTTGAGATTTCAGTCTCTAAACCACACCAATTTTCAGAACCTGGAAGATTTAATATTTATTTCTGTATTTCCATTCTAAATGAATCTCCTCACTGTAACTTATCTTTTCTGGTTTAATAGGTAAAAATTATTAATCCCTTAAAGTTTTCAAACTGTAAAAAATGTTTAAAAAGCAAAAGGACTCCTAACCCTCACTAGCAAAGAAAAAGAAAGAAAGAAAAGAGCACGAGGTTAGCTCTATCTAGTAGCCTATCTTACCTGAAATTAGCAAGCAGGAGGATGATCAGCCTCCAGCACAGCACGATACACCCCACAGACAGACAGCACCACGCCCGGCACGTGGCTCTGAGTCTATCCCAACCAGGGGGTACCAGTCAAGGCTAATGGATGACACCTTTGTTCATAAAAATGCAGAAAGCTATTATTGCCCACTGCACCTTTTAAAGAGGTGTTGTACAATCCTAGTTCCCCGGAAAATCTCTAGGACTGCCCCTTTCCCTTTAAAAATTGTACCTATATTTACACACCCACGCATCCTTTCCTAAACAGGGCAATCTTTACATATAAGAGGGATAAATGTGTGGTTATTTCCTAGGTTACTCGGTATCACTGCTAGTAGACAAATATTATTTTAGTTTTAAAAATATGCCTATTCTCAGCAGCTTGCTTGATTGCACTTATGAAATCAAGCTCCTTAGAGGGACAGAGAGTGTGGTGAAAAGAAGCTGGACCAGGACACCAAGACCTATGTCCCAGTTCCAGCTTTGCCACTGGCGGCTGCTGGCTGTCTTCCAAAACCCACGTCCCCTTCTCCAGGGTCATGGAGTTCTAGCTGAGCTACGTCTTCTAGAAACACACCCCTCACCCTTGAAAGTAGGAGTAGCCATGTGACTAAGTTCTCCCAATACCTATATATTTTATTTATGTAAATTATCCTGACAAGAAGAATCTCCCAATGAAGCCATTTTTGAAACTGGGATATAATTCATTTGCCATACAATTCACCCTTTTAGAGGTTATAATTCATTGGTTTTTAGTATAGTCACAGGGTTGCGCAACATTCTTCACTATCTAATTCCACAGTATTTCCATCACCCCAGAAAGAAACATCATACTAACTAGCAGTCACTCCCCATTCTCCCCTCTCCCCAGTTTCTGGAAACCATGAATCCACTTCCTGTTGCCATGGATTTGCCTATTCAGGACATTTCATATAAACGGAATGACACAATATGTGGCTTTTGTGACTGGCTTCCTTCACATTTTTCAAGGTGATTTGTTTTCAACAAATGGTGCTGGAATAACTGGATATCCACATGCAAAAGAATAAATTGAGACCACAACCTCATACCATATACAGAAATTAATTCAAAATGGATCAAAGATCTAAATCTAAGAGCTAAAACTACAAAACTCTTAGATATAAAACATAGGTATAGATCTTATGACTTTTGATCTCACTGATATGTAGAATCTACAAAAGTCAAAGGTTCCTCCAAGCATATATCAGTATCTCATTCCTCTTTATGTCTGAATAATATTTCATTGTATGGATACGCTACATTTTGTTTATTCGTCAGGTGATAAACATTTTGGTTGTTCCTACCTTTTGGCTACTATGGAAAATGCTATGAACATCTGTGCACAAGTTTTTGTGTGAACAGGTTTTCAATTTTCTTGAGTATATATGTGTAAGAATAGAATTGTTGGATCATATGGTAACTCTATGTCTAACTTTTTGAGGAAATGACAAACTGTTTTCCACAGCCGCTAGACCATTTTGTATTCTCATCAGCAACATATCAGGGTTCCAATTTCTCCTCATTCTTGCCAATTCTTTTTATTTTTCTTTAAAAAAAAAATTGTAGATATCCTGGTGGTGGTATCTCGCTGTGGTTTTGATTTGCATTTCCCTAATGACTAATGATGTTGAGCATATTTTCATGTGTTTATTGGCCATTTTCTTTAAAGAAATGTCTAAAGTCTTTACCAATTGAGCTGTTTGTCTTTTTCATTATTGAGTTCTAAGAGCTCTTTATATATTCTGGATACTAGATTCCTAGCAGATATATGATTTGTAAATTTTGTTCTCCCATTCTGTGGATTATCTTTTCGCTCTCCTGATAGTGTCCTTTGCCATGCAAAGTTTTTATTTGATGAAGTACAATTTATCTATTTTTCCTTGGTTGCTTGTTCTTTAGGTGTCAAATTTAAGAAACTGTTGCCCAATCAAAAGTCATGAGATTTACACCTATGTTTTGTATCTAAGAGTTGTATAGTTTTGGCTCTTACATTTAGATCTTTGATCCATTTTAAGTTAACTTTTATCTATGGTATGAGGTCCCAATGTATTCTTTTGCATGTGGATATCCAGTTATTCCAGCACCATCTGTTGAAAACACTCTTATTTCCCCCCATTTCATTGTCTTAACTACTGGGAAGGTAAATTAATTCAGCCATTATAAAAGTATAATGGTATAGAGGCTCCTCAAAAAATTAGAAGTAGAACTACTATATGATCCAGCAATCCCAATACTGGGTATACATCAAAAGGAAATGAAATCAGTAAGTTGAAGAGATGTCTGCACTCTCATATATATTGCAGCATTATTCGCAACTGCCAAGATGTGGAAGCAACTTAAGTGTCCATCAACAGAGGAACAGATAAAGAAAATGTGGTATATATACATAACGGAATACGATTCAGCCTTAAAACTGAAGGAAATCCTGTCACTTGCAACAACATGGCTGAACCTGGAGGACATTATGTTAAGTGAAATAAGCCAGGTACAGAAAGAAAAATACTACATGGTCTCACTTATATGTACAATCTACAAAAGTCAAACTCCTAGAAGCAAAGAGTAGAATAGTGGTTACCAGGGGCTGGGGCGGCTCAGGGTGGGGAGAATTGGAGAGATATTGGTGAAAAGATACGAAATTTCAGTTAGACAGTAGAAACAAGGTATCTATTGTACAAAATGGTGACTATAATTAAAACAGTGTATTGTATACTTGAAATTTGCTAAGAGTAGATTTAACTGTTCTCACTACAAAAAAAACCTATGAGGTAATGCATGTGTTAAATGGCTTAATTTAGCCATTCCATAATGTATATATGTCAAAATATCATATTGTAATTATAAATATACAATTTTCATTTGTCAATTAGAAGAAAATAAATACTTAAAATTTGTTTAAAAAGAAAAGAAAAAGGAAAGCAATTGATCATAAATGTATGTGGTTATTTCTAGACTCTCAGTTCTACTGAATCAATCTATATGTCTAGCTTTTTGTCAGGACCACACTGTCTTGATTATTGTAGCTTTGTAGTAAGTTTTGAAATTAGAAGTATGAGTTCTCCAACTTTATTCTCCTTTTCCAAGATTACTTTCACTATTCTGAGTGTCTTGTATTTCCATATGAATTTTAGAATCTGCTTGCCCATTTCTGCAAAAAAAAGGCAGTAGGAATTTTGATATAATTACATTAAATCTGTAGATCAATTTGGGGAGTATTGCTATCTTTAAGTCTTCCAATTCATGAACACAAAATGTCTTTCCATTTTTATAATTACCTTCAACAATGTTTCATAGTTTTCAGTGTGAAAAAGTCTTACACCTCTTTGGTTAAATATATTACTATTTTATTCTTTTTGATACTATCGTAAGTGGCATTACTTACTTAATTTCATTTTCAGATTGTTCATTGCTAGTGCAGAAAAATACAGCTGATATTTTTATATTGATCTTATATCCTACAACCTTGCAGAATTCGTTTATTAGCTCTAACAGTTTTTTTGTGGATTCTTTGGGGTTTTCTATATATAAGATCATGTCATTGGCAGAGAGAGTTTTACTTCTTCCTTTTCAATCTGGATGGCTTCTATTTCATTTTCTTGCCTAATTACCCTGGCTAGGACCTCCAATACAATACTGAATAGAAGTGGCAAGAGAGGGCATCTTTGTCTTGTTCCTGATCTTCAGGGGAAAGCTTTCTGTCTTTTTCTATTAAATATATGATGTTACCTGTGAGTTTTTCAAAAATTCCCTTTATCAAGCTGAGGAATATCCCTTCTATTTTTAGTTTGTTGAGTTTTTTTTTAATTATTATGAAAGGATGTTGGATTTTGTCAAATGCTTTTTCTTCATCTATTTAGATGATCATGTGGTTATTTTTCCTTTATCCCACTAACATGGTGTAAGACATTGATTGGCTTTCATATGTTGAACCAATCTTGCATTCCTGGGATAAATCCCACTTGGTTATGGTGTATAATCCATTTTATATGCTGCTGGCTTTGGACTGCTCATATTTTATTGAAGATTTTTTCCATCTATATTCATAAAGGATATTCATCTATGGATTGCTTTTCTTGAAATATCTTTGGTTTGGGTATCAAAGTAATATTTGCTTCACAGAATAAGTTAGGAATTATTTCCTCCTCTTCTATTTTTTGAAGAGTTAATGAAGAATTTGTATTAGTTATTTAAACATTTTTAGAAGTCACTAGTGAAGTTGTCTGTTCATGGACTTTTCTTTGTAGGGCAAGTTTTTTGATTACTAACTCAGTCTCTTTACTTGTTATAGCTCTATTCTGATTTTCAATTTTTTTCTTGAGTCAATTTTCACATGTTGTCTCTCTAGGAATTTATCCATTTCATCTAGGTTATCTGATTTGTTGCCATGCAATTGTTTATAGTAATCCCTTATTGCCATATTTATTTCTGTAAGGTGAGTAGCAATATTACTTCTTTCATTTCTGTTTTTAGTAATTTCAGTCTTCTCTCTTATTTTTCTTGGCCGGTTTAGCTAAAGTTTTGTCAATTTTGTTGATCTTTTCAAAGTAATAACTTTTGGCTTCACTGGTTTTCTCCAGTGTTCCAAGAAGGCCTTTATTTAATGTGCCAAATTTCTGATGTTTGCTTTACTTAATTGCTGAGAATTAATGTTATAATTCAACCAAACACCTCAGTAGTTACAGAACTTCCCTTAACTGTGAGATGATAGAATACTATAGTTTAATAAGCAGAAACCCCGCTCGATTCATTGCCCTGAGTCCTTGGGCAAAATAGTTAACCTTTCTGAGCCTCTGTATCCTCATGTATAAAATGGAAATAGCCATAAGGGCGTCTGGAGATATTGGAGAATCACATGAGAAGGTACACAAAGCACTGCACGGCCAGGGCCAGGCATTTAGTAGACACCCAAGGAATGCTGACTGTCTGTCTGACATCACACGCATGACGTCTATACCGGCTTCTAGTATCTACCCTATGATATTAGCAATCACTCCTTCATTCTCCTCCTTTGCCTGCCCTACCCCCATCTTAAAAGCTCAGGATGGCTGGAATCTTCCTCATGTCTCACGCTGCTTACTACGCAAACAACTAGTCGGGGGTAGCAGGTATCATCAACACCGGGCCTACAGCACAGCCTACCCCTTTTCCTGAGTTTTTCCAAGTTGTTTTCAGCATGGGGAGGTAAAATGGGACCCTAAAGAGTATGTTTCTCAAGGATATCCCCAAGCAATCATTAGATGCTCAATGAATACATGAAGGATAAATGAAAGCACTAGAGAGGGCTGTAAGCTAAGGCTCTGGTAGTGAATGTCACTAGCCTGGCTTCCTCTCTAAGTGGCTAGTAAGAGGCCATGCTGGTGGGCAAGTCACTTAAAGGTTAGTTTAGATGTGACAGTCCTTAAACTAGGGAGTGAAACCTGTGCGGCACAGCTTAGGGGAGTGTGCCTAGTGTGTGGGCTATTTGGAATAAGACAGAACGGGATGGGGCAGAAGGAGAAGGTGCAGCAAGATTATGCAGGAATGTAAGGAGGGTTAAAGAGGGAGAGCCTGGCAGGACGCCTTTGTGGCGATAAGATAAAGAGAAGACAGGGCAGGATCTAAACACAAGAAACCTATGCGCAGCTTTGTCAGCCAAGACCTTTCCGACAGCTGCAAAAGTTGCCTAATTAATCAAATGCCTAATGAGTGGCCCATGGGCAAGCACCCTGCTCTTCAGAACAGCACAAGAGACGAGGAGAAAAAGAACAGGGGGTGGGCGTGGGAACAGAGAAAATGGACCATAGAAGGATTTTCTTCTAACACATGGATGATTGTTCTAAAATCAAAGCAATAAGGAAAAAAAAAAACAACCCTTTTTTACCCTAAGATTTCCTGTCTGTACTTCAGTTAAGAAAATCTGACGCTAAAAACAACATAAAACAATCGTAATTCTGATTTCTTTTATCACAGATGCCATCTAGTATGCTAGAAAGCGCCAAGGTAAAATATAACAAGCCGCACAAGGACACGTCCAGTTCTGGGCCAAAGACTGACAGGCCACCAAGTGCAAAGTTGTCGGACAACACCTGGCACCCACAAAAACCGGCAGCAACTAACCCCACTTGTGTGCCCAGCTCCCAGCTGTGGACCTCGAATGCTGATGAGTTCGGGAAAGAACAGTTATTTCTGTCAGTGCTTTGAATGTGATTTTGAGGAAAAGAATAAAGTAACAAAATGAACACCTGGATGGAAGAGGGCCAGTGTGAAAAACAGTAGCTGCAAAGGTTCGCACACACAAACACACACGCACACGAGTAAGGATCAGCGTATTTTACGTATCAAAACACTCTAACAGAATATTGGATATGAAAATATTAAAAGATGAGCTGCAATACTTTAAGACAGTGTCCCCAACCTTTTTGGCACCAGGAACTGGTTTCATGGAAGACAATTTTTCCACAGACGGGGGATGGGGGTGGGGAGGATGGTTTGGAGATGATTCAAGCACGTTGCATTTATTGTGCAGTCAAAGCTCTCTGCTGATGGTCGTCTGTATTTGCAGCCGCTCCCCAGCGCCAGCATCACCCTCTCAGCTCCACCTCTGATTATCGGGCATTGGATGAGGAGCCGCAACCTGGATCCCTCCATGCGCAGTTTCCAGCAGGGTTCCCACTCCCACGAGAGAGAATCAGATGCCACCGCTGATCAGATGGGAGGCGGAGCTTATGGGGAGCGGCTGTAAATAGAGGTGAAGCTGCAGGGCTAGTTCCTAACAGGCTGTGGATGGGTATGGTGTGCAGCCAGGGGTTGGGGACCACAGCTTAAAGGGACGGATATCAACATTACCTTTAGCCTTGTGTTCGGCTAAGTTCATGAGTTACACATCACACTGGCAAAACTTTCCTGACTTATAAGATTATGGTTGAAACATGAAAATTCTCAATCATTTCCTCACTTTCTAAAAAACATTATCCTTTCAGCTTACAGTTGTCTGCTTCAGCTTCTATTCAGGGCTTTGCGTTTTCATACAGAAGGAAACTGATGAAAGCGAGCATGAGTTTGGATAAAAACTGTTACATTTTTAGATGCTAAGATAGGAAAACTTCAGTGAGATCATGTTTAAACAAAAACTCCTGATCTATTTCAGATCAACTCATACGATCGGGATTAGGTTTTTACCTTCTCTTTAAGAACTTGAAACAAGTATGACAAAAATACCAGGTAAATAAGCAGTGGCTTTAATATAGTTTTGAGTGTGTGTGTCATCACAGGTTTATGAAATAAAATAAGCCCAAAAAAGTAAAATGGCAACATTAAGATGAAAATATTATCTAAAATTCAGTTTGGCAGTGTCTTAAAAAGATGAACATAAATTTGCTGTATAACTCAGCAATTCCATTTGTATATTTCTACTCCTGAGAAAGAAAATATATGTTCATACAAAGATTCATGAGTATTCATAACAGCATTATTCACAACAGTCAAAAAAAAACAAAAACAAAAAGCGTGGAAACTCCAAATGTCCAACTGATGGGTGGGTAAACAAAACGTGTATACCCATACAACAGAATGCTACTTGGCGAGAAAAAGGAATGAAGTACAGATACATGCTATGACATGGATGGGTTTCGAAAATCTTACGCTAGGTATAAGCAGCCAGATGCGGGCTGGGCGTGGTGGTTCACGCCTGTAATCCCAGCACCTTCCAAGGCTGAGCTGGGAGGATCACTTGAGCCCAGCAGTTCAAGATCAGTCTGGGCAGCATAGCAAGACCCTGTCCCTACAAAAAAAGAGAAAAAAGAGGGCCGGGCATGGTGGCTCACGCCTGTAATCCTAGCACTCTGGGAGGCCGAGGTGGGCGGATCGTTTGAGCTCAGGAGTTCGAGACCAGCCTGAGCAAGAGCGAGACCCCATCTCTACTAAAAATAGAAACAAATTATATGGGCAGCTAAAAATATATATAGAAAAAATTAGCCGGGCATGGTGGTGCATGCCTGTAGTCCCAGCTACTCGGGAGGCTGAGACAGGAGGATCACTTGAGCTCAGGAGTTTGAGGTTGCTGTGAGCTAGGCTGACGCCACGGCACTCACTCTAGCCTGGGCAACAGAGTGAGACTCTGTCTCAAAAAAAAAGAAAAAAGAAGCCAGATGCAAAAGAAGACTATGAGGTGTATGAATGTATAGAGACAGAAAAGAGATTTATGTTTTCCTGGGGCTGGAGGCAGGAAAGGGGAGTGAGTGCAGATGGGCACGAGGGATCTTTCTGGGGTGACAGAAATATCCTGAAATTGGCCCATTATGATGGTTGCACAACTCTACGAATATACTAAAAATCACTTAATTGTATATTTAAAATGAGTGAATTTTCTGGTATGTCAATCATATCTCAATAGAATTATTACTTTATTTTTTTTTTTTGAGACAGAGTCTCACTCTGTTGCCCAGGCTAGAGTGCCGTGGCATCAGCCTAGCTCACAGCAACCTCAAACTTCCGGGCTCAAGCGATCCTCCTGCCTCAGCCTCCCGAGTAGCTGGGACTACAGGCATGCACTACCATGCCCGGCTAATTTTTTCTATATATATTTTTAGTTGGCCAGATCATTTCTTTCTATTTTTAGTACAGAAGGAGTCTCGCTCTTGCTCAGGCTGGTCTCGAACTCCTGATCTCGAGCGATCCTCCCACCTCAGCCTCCCAGAGTGCTAGGATTACAGGAGTGAGCCACCGTGCCCAGCCTCCATAGAACTATTTTTAAAACACATCCTGTAAGGTGCATGCTGCAACCCATGCAAATTTCATTATAAATTCCAATAGAAAACGAATTGATACAGTATATGTCCTTTTATGTCTGGTTTCTTTTGTTACTGTATATAGTGTCTGTGAGACTCGTCCGAGTTGATACTAATATCAGTTTATTCTTTTTTTTTTTTGCTGTGGAGTATTCCATGATATGACCATACCTCAATTTGTTTATAAATTCTCCTGTTAAAGGACATTTAGGCTTTTTCTCATTTGGGGCTATTATGAATCAAGCTACCGTGATCGTTATTTTAAATGTTTGCTGGTAGAACATACGCACTCATTTTTCTTAGGTACATAGCTAGGAGCAGAAACACTGATTCAAAAGGGAAGCAAGTATTTAGCTTAGAAACTGCCATAAAATTTTCCAAAATGTTAAAACAAATTTACACTCCTACTACCAATGTCTAAAATTTCCAGCTGTCTCACAATACAACTGACAACAGTTGGCATCGTCAATCTTTTTAATTTTAGCCATTCTGCTGGGTGTGCAGGAATGTCCTGGTATGGCTTTAATTTGCGTGTCCCTAGAAATGAGATTGAGCACATTTTCATATATTTATTGACCCTTTGGATATCTTCTTTGGTGAAGTGCCTGTTCAAGATTTCTGTCCATTTCTTAACAGGCTGCCTATATTTTTCTTATTGCTTTATAGAAGTTCTTTATTCTGGACATAAATCTTTTATCTGATATATGAATTATAGCTACTGGTTCCCAGTCTGTGGCTTGCCTTTTCTCTCTCTTAGTGGTGTTTTAGTTATTTGAAAGTCCATAATTTTAATAAAGTATAATTAACCTTTACATTTTCTTTTATAGTTCGTTCTTTTTGTGTTCTGTTTAAGAACTCTTTGCCTATCCCAAGATCATGAAGATACTCTCCTATGTTTTCCCCTGGAAGCTTTATTGTACTGCCTTTCACATTTGAGTCTTTTATCATTAATCAAATTAATATTTATATATGGAGTCAAGGTTCATTTATTTTCCCAGAAAGGTATCCATTTTACAGCACTGTTTATTGATAAAACTGTCTTTTTCACACTGAACTGTGGTGGCACTATGGCCATGAATCAGGTGAGCATTTTACACCTGAGTCTGTTTCTGGACTGTCTCATGTTCCATTGCTCTGTTTTATCCTAGGGAAATGCCACTGTCTAAATTATTGAACCTGGCCGGGTGCAGTGGCTCACGCCTGTAATCCTAGCACTCTGGGAGGCCGAGGCGGGAGGATCGTTTGAGCTCAGGAGTTCGAGACCAGCCTGAGCAAGAGCGAGACCCTGTCTCTACTAAAAATAGAAAGAAATTAACCAGACAACTAAAACTATATAGAAAAAAAAAATTAGCCGGGCATGGTGGCACGTGCCTGTAGTCCCAGCTACTCAGGAGGCTGAGGCAGGAGGATCACAGGAGCCCAAGAGTTTGAGGTTGCTGTGGGCTAGGCTGATGCCACGGCACTCTAGCCCGGGCAACAGAGCGAGACTCTGTCTCAAAAAAATAAATAAATAAATAAATTACTGAACCTTTAGAGTAATCTTGAAGAAAGGAAGATTTGAATGTACAATTTATTTTACAACTGTCTGAGCTGTTCTTGTAAGAGAAGCAAATGCCAAAAACTAACTACTTTAAGTCTTACATGTCATCATCTATGTGGTTCAAAGAAAAGAAATTCCTTAAGCAGTAGAATGAAAACCTGAACATTTTTCCCCACGTAAGGCCTGCAAAACCTGCAGGATCTCTTATGTTAACTGCAGGGAGCTGTTCAGCTCTGGAACGGAAGCGCCTTACCTGTGTAAGGTAGATGGTGTCTTTAAATGTGCGCACGGGGTCTGTGCTCTGGGGGAGTCGGAAGTGAAGTCCGGCCTGATGGAGCATCTGTTCGTTACCATCCACATGATGCTGGCGGTGGCGTGAAAATTTGCTTTTGAAAGACCAGTCCTCTTTAGATGAGACCTTGTGAGTAAGAACAAGCGTTATAAATTCGAAAGTTGGCAGTGAAACTACTTTTCTGTAAGTTCCTGACAAACCTGGAAAGTCCATACTGGAAAAGAGCTCAAGGCTTGTTCTGTGGCCCTAATTTCATAAATGTTTTGCCATCACGCTTGTTATTGACAGCTTGTGCCAAGTTAAAACAGAAAACCAGGCTTCGGCACCTAGATCCTTCCTCATTCAAACCAAGAAAGTTACATTTCGGTGTTTCTCTAAAATGCCTTGCCTTATCAAAACACACTCCTAGCTTTTGAAACACCCATTATGTGTATTTTAAAACATCATTTTATCTATTGAGGCAAATGTCATTTTACCTGTTATTAGTTTGTCAAAACTGAATAATATAATGCAATCAACATTCTTTTAAAGCTGTCATAATTCTTAAATAGGAACAAAACACCACTATTACAACAGCCAATGCTTCAGAGCTTGCTCACACTGCTCATTTGTTTCTCAGTGACTACTGAACATGCCTGATAAACGTATGTTTAATTTTTATACAGCTGAAGACACAAACCAAATAATGATACTCCTCTCCCCTAAGAACTACTCTTTTTTTTAAGAGCCAAGAACAATTTATAGGATCTTTATTTTATTCCTTTTATTCTAATTTATAAGATCTTTTTTTTATCATCAGTTCAAAGTAAAAGAGTAAAAAATTCACACATGTTGGAGTGTACCTTTTACCGAAAAAAAAAAAAAAAAAAAGCAACAATTCAGGCTTCTAGGCCTATAATTTAATACAGTGTTAGCGTATGAGAAAGGTATAAGACAATTGCTGGCTATGCCTCAGAATATCTGGAGTTTTAATCCAAATTACACAGAGACTTTGACAAAACCTACTCTGCACCCCCACCCCAAAAATCTGAAAATTAAAAAGCTTAATCCCTGTTCATAAAGTATGATTCATTCCCAGTAATCAGGCAACACACAGGCCAATCGCCTTAAAAGGAAAAAGTTACTCTTTGGGAACTGATTCATACCAAAATATAAGAAATGTACATTAGCCACATTTAATTTGGCAGGTTTTCCACGTTATATCTATTTTCCCAAATTGCCACCATTTAAAGAACACTACTCCTATTATCTATTTAAAAGAGGCATTCCCATTTATAATCATCTTGTGCACGTTCTGGATACACACACCTTTACCCATAGTCTTCTTTCTGTTCTTCCTCCTTTTTATTTATTTACTTTCATTACTTCTAATTGACACAATAATTGTACATATTTACGGGGTACAGTGTGACACTTGGATGCTTGCGTACAATGAGTAATTATCAAGGCTACTCAGCACACCCATCACCTCACACATTTACCATTGCTTTGTGTTGGGAACATTCAAAATCTTCTCTTCTAGCTATTTGAAAATATACAGTAAGTTATCATTAACCATAGTCGCCCACGGCGCTATAGAACACTAACACTTCTTCCTCCTGTCTAGCTGTAATTTTTCATGTTACCCAACCCTTCCCTACCGCGCCTTCACCCTTCCCACCCTCTAGTAACCCTGTTCTACTCCCTATCTATATGAGCTCAACTTTTTTAGCTTCCTCATTAAGTGTGCTTCCTTCTTTTTAAAGTCTGAAACAGCTTTGGGCCTCTCAGCCCTCTGGTTGGTAATGATTTGAATCTATCCCATTATCAGTGAACCTGATCTTTAGTTGTATGGGAAGCTTTCCACCTTCTTATAACTATGGTTTGGAAATCTGTTAAATTTCAGCTATAACAGCGTTACCAGGAAGAATTGGAAAGGGCTAGACAAAGCTGTAATTGCTTTAAGAATATTAATTCATAACAACTCATAACAACTCTATGGGCAGGAACTATTATCTCCCCATTTTAGAGATGTGAAAACCAGGCACACAGAGATTAAGCAACTTGCCCAATGTCCCAAGTTACTTAGCGCAGTCTAACTCTGGCCCTTAGTTCACTAAACCTAGAAGCATGTGAAGAAAACACAACTTCCATGCAAATCATATGGCTAGAATGGGTTACATTAATGAGCTCTCACTATGTGTCAGGAGCCGTGCTAAGTGCCTCAGTGGATTAATCCATTAATCCCCACACACGCACACACGTACACACACTCCCTATGTGGTATTTACTGTTAACCCCAATTTACAGATGATGAAACTGAAATTTAAGAGATTAAATAATTTGTCCAAGGTGATGCAGCTAGTGCGTGGCAGTTCTCATATTCAACCCAGTTCTGTTTATTCCGAAGCCCAAATTTGTAGTCACTGTGCAATATTATTATTTTACGAAAAAGTAATGTATCACAAATTAAAGAGAGACATTTTAATAGATGTGTCAAATACATGAAAAAAAACTTCTAAATAAAAGAGCCAAAGTTTTATGTAAAGTCATTCTTTTGGTTTCTTTTATTTTCCCAATTACCTATTCAAATTCCCAGCTAAGAAGTGTAGCTTGAAAAGAGGTGATTAAATCAAGAGATAACAGACGTTCATGATGAGCAGCATTTATCTTTCTTCACCTTTTCCTATTTTAAAATACACTGTTTTTGTATCCCTGAACATCAGCAGGCATTTCACAAAAGCATGGTAAGTCCATTATTTAAAGGAGGTGAACAGAAATGTTTATAGAAAAGGTTGAACAATTTCTAACACTGACCTTTCTAAAGTATAGTGAAAAGAAAATCTATCAACTTTGCAGTCAGGCAATAAGTGTGAATCCAGACATGCTACCTACTACCTGGGGCGGAGGACAGAGCTCCCACCCTGCAGGGCTTCAGGGTCCTCTTGGGCCTCAGTCAAAGTGGAGGGGTGGATAATTGTTAAAAAAAAAAAAAAAAAACGGGTACCTAGTTGAGAACAGAGGCTCAGTAAATATTCTTGCTTCCTTCCCATTTTCAACCCCTGTTCCTACCTGGGTCAGGACACTGAACTTCATCTTCCTTCATTTTGACAAAACAGAATATCTAAAAGATTAGCCCCATAATTTTGGAGCAATAAAACAGACAAGTGGCATGGGCATTCCACAATGCATATATGTTTCAAAACAGCATGTGGTACACAATAAATATACGCGATTTTATTTATTAATTAAAAGCAAAAAAATTTTTTAAGTTTAAAAAAACAAAGGGCAGAACTAAGGTTATGATATTATTTACTAAAGTTAAAAGTACAATCTAACTTCAAAGTGTAGAAGCAAATATAGTTGTGTTAAGGTGGTAAAATTGAGGAAGATTTTGAAATTGTCTTAAAATATTTTTGTGGTTACTTTACACAAGTAATGGGGAGGAGCAAACCCACATAATCATTTCAGTAGAGGAAGAAAACGCATTTGACAAAATCCAACATTCTTTCATGATATAAGCACTCAAGAGACTAGAAACAAAAGGGTATTTCCTCAACCTTAAAAAGGGCATCTACAAAAAACCTATAGTTAACATCATACTATAGTTACAAAACCTACAGTTCACATCAGATAGTGAAAGACTTGAGTTTCTCCCTGAGAAAAAGAACAAGTCAAGGATGTCTTTTCTCACCACTTCTTTTCTACATCGTACTGGAGGGTCTAGCCAGGGCAATTAAGCAAGAAAATGAAATAAAAGACATTCAGATTGGAAAGGAGAAAGTAAACCTGTCTCTATCTGCAGATGACATGATCTTATATATAGAAAACCCTAAAGAATCCCCCCCAATACTATTAGAGCTAATAAATTAGTTTAGGCCGGGCACAGTGGCTCACACCTGTGATCCTAGCACTTTGGGAGGCCGAGGCGGGTGGATCGTTTGAGCTCAGGAGTTCGAGACCAGCCTGAGCAAGAGCGAGACCCCGTCTCTACTAAAAATAGAAAGAAATTATATGGACAGCTAAAAATATATACAGAAAAAGTTATCCGGGCATGGTGGCGCATGCCTGTAGTCCCAGCTACTGGGGAGGCTGAGGCAGGAGGATGGCTTGAGCCCAGGAGTTTGAGGTTGCTGTGAGCTAGGCTGATGCCACGGCACTCACTCTAGCCTGGGCAACAGAGTGAGACTCTGTCTCAAAAGAAAAAAAAAAAAAAAAACAATGAACAATATAGAAATGAAATTAAGACAACAGTTCCATTTACAATAGCACCAAAAAGAATAAAACACTTAGGAGTATGTTAACCAAAGAAGTGTAAGACTTGTACACTGAAAACTATAAAACAGTGTTGAAAGAAATTAGACATCCCATGATCATGGACAAGAAAACAATCTTGTTAAAACAGCCAATACTCACAAGATCTACAGATTGAGCAATCTCTCTCAAAATCCCAGCTAGCTTTTTTGCAGAAACTGGCAGGCTGAACCCAAAACATTTGAAACTACGAGGCACCCAGGGTATTCAAAACAATCTTGAAAAGAACAAAGTTGGTGGACTCACACTTCCTGATTTCAAAACTTACTACAAAGTTATAGCAATCAAAACAATGCATAGTGGCATAAAATATGCCACTGGAACAGAATTGAAAATTCAGAAATAAACCCTAACTTTTATGGTCAATTGATGTCAGGGGCAAAGAGAATTCAATGAAGGAAGAAATAGTGTCCTCAATACATGGTCTTGGAAAAACCGGCTATCCACATGCAAAAGAATGAACCTCGACTCTTATCTCACAATATACATAAAAAAACAACTAAAATGATTCATAAACCTGAACACAACAGCTAAACCTATAAAATTCTTAGAAGCCAACATAAGAGTACGCCTTTGTCATTTGGGGTTAGGCAATGATTGCTTAGATACGACACCAAAAACACAAGAAATAAGAGATTTTCTAAGTAGGACTTCATCAAAATTAAAAATTTTGTGTTATAGATGATACCATTAAGTCAGTAAAATGACAACTCACAGATTGGGAGAAAATATTTTCAAAGCATATATCTCTAATAAAATCTTATATCCAGAACATATTTAAAAAACCTTACAACTCAATAATAAAAAGACAAATAACTCAATTTAAAAATGGACAAAGGATTTGAATAGACATTTCACAAAGAAGTTATACAAATGGTCAATAAGTACATGAAAAGATGCTCAACATAATTAGCCATCAAGGAAATATAAATTTCCTGTAAATGTAAATTTCCAGGGAAATAAAAAAAAATGAAAAATAACAGGTGCTGTCAAGGATGGTAGAGAAATTGGAACTCTCATACGAAATCATGCAGTCACTACAGAAAGCAATTTGACAGTTCCTCAGAATGTTAAACACAGAGTCACCATACGACCAGCTATTCCTCTCCTAGGTATACATACAGTAAAACTGAGAGCCCATGTGCACACGGAAGCATGTACACAAACGTTCACAGCAGCGTTATTCATAATAGTCAAAAAGCAGAAATAACACAGTGTCCATCAACTGATAAACAGATAAACAAAATGTGCGGCCATGCAACAGCATATCACTCGGCAATAAAAAGGAATAATAAAAATACATGGTACGACATGGCTGAACTTGGAAGACATGCTAAGTCAGAGAAGCCAGTCTGGAAAGGCCACAAGTTGGATTATTCCAATCATGGAAATGTGCAGAATAGGCAAATCTACAGACACAAAAAGTAGCTTAGGAGTGCCCAGGGCGGGAGCAGGAGGGACGCGTGGGCAGGGAGTGGCTGCTTTTTATTTTATTTTATTTTATTTTTTTGAGACAGAGTCTCACTCTGTTGCCCAGGCTAGAGTGCCCTGGCGTCAGCCTTGCTCACAGCAACCTCAAATTCCTGGGCTCAAGCGATCCTCCTGCCTCAGCCTCCCGAGTAGCTGGGACTACAGGCATGCGCCACCATGCCTGGCCAATTTTTTCTGTATATATTTTTAGTTTTCCATATAATTTCTTTCTATTTTTAGTAGAGATGGGGTCTCGCTCTTGCAGGGTCTCTATTGAGTGATAAAAATATTCTAAAATTAGACTGTGGTGATGTTTGCACAACTTGGAACATACTGAAGACGACTGAATTGTACACATTAAATGGGTGCATTGAATGGCAAATGAATTATTTCTCAACAAATCTATTTTTAAAAGAATACACACAATGCTGAAACTGAATCTTTAGGAATGAAGAGAGTGCAAATCCACACAGAAAATCAAATGCACCAACATGAAGAAAAAGGAGGAGGAGGAGAAGCAGATGAAGGAAAGGGAAGAGGAAAGAGAAGGAAACACGCCGTCACATTAGACAAGGGTTTATTTATCTCCCTTACTGTGGTGAAATACCCAGCTCGAATACCCGCAGATGGCAAAACAGTTGCAGGACATACAAAACCCAGCAAGCAAGAGTTATTTTCACGTGTGATAACAGGCCAGGCCTAAGCGACCACTGGCTCCCATTTCATTTGTAAATGCTTCTGAAGAAACGTAATTAAAAGCAATACAGAAAAGTTATAATCCCCAAAATAATGATTACAAGAACTGAGCTCCCCAAAGTTCAAAGGGAAAAAAAGTTCTTTCCTTTCACCTTCTTCTCAAATTTTCATTTAAATAAGTAGATTTCACTGGACTTTCTGAACCACTGCTCAGAAGTAACATATGCCCACAGTCGACCACTCTGAACCACTGTGGAACCAGTGTCTTACCTTTTCTAACGTGCTGAAGGAAGGCCAGGACTGGTATCCATACTCAGATGCAAATCGAGCTTTTGGGAAAACTTTCCAGTTCCAGCAATCACTGACATAGTCATAAAAATGGACATCTCCGAAATAATTGCTAAGAGGGTCCTTAGAGACCCAGCCTTCTGCAATGGTTTCAGCCCCATTCGTAGGACTGGACAGAATAAAAGGACGAGTCTGATCGCTCTGGAATCAGAAATAAAATGATTCAGAGGATAATACTTTCATACGGTAAAGTACATGTCATTTACTTCTTTAAAAGTACTAACGAGGCCTAGAAATGCCAAGAAGTTGAGAGAAAATTAGTAGGATCATTTACCTCCTCCCTGTTCAACAACCACCAGCACCTTTCTGCTCTTCACTGTATCTTACCTCCTAATTAACACTCAGCTCAGCCCTCACAGCCGCTGTTCCTGATCGTCCCAGGCCTGTTTGGCCTCCACTCCCATCCATCGTGGGTAGCGCACAGTCGAGGCCAGAGTTTCCGGCCCTATGGCCATCTGGGGCTGGACACGTTTTTGGTGGTGGTGGTTGTGTAACGCAGTGTAGGACATCTGCCAGCATCCCTGGGCCCAGGGACCCCCTAGATGCCAGCTGTCCCCTCACCTGGAAGATGCCTGCAGACCTCACCAAATGTTCCCTGGGGACAAAATCACCTCCACTGGAGAACCACACATCTAGTGGGTAGGAACAGAAGCTCCTGAGCTAAATCCCAAATCAGAAGCTTAGTATTTAGGTATAAGCCTCAGTAGTCTTATCTGGAAAATGAGGAGAATAACAAGGACTTTTTCACAGTGGTGTTGCAACTAGTAATAACTCATAGGTGGAGGAGATGGCGCCGTGTCCACCAAAATCCACGTTCCCATTTCCGTAACACACAGCTGCCCCAGGAAGTGGCTTCCCAGCCCTGTGTGGGGCCGTGTGCCTCGTTCTC
The DNA here is from genome assembly GCF_041146395.1 of Eulemur rufifrons. Classification (NCBI taxonomy): domain Eukaryota; kingdom Metazoa; phylum Chordata; class Mammalia; order Primates; family Lemuridae; genus Eulemur; species Eulemur rufifrons. The sequence goes on along the minus strand of NC_090995.1, from coordinate 1,131,903 downwards.
GTCCCTTCCCCCATGGGGGGTGGGGGCCCAGGACGGCCGTGGCTGGAACGCGGAAGGCCCGCAGCTCTGCGGGGAGACCCGGAGCAGCCGTTGCGTAGCGTCAGCAAGAAGTGAACGTCTGTCACGCAAACCGCAGACACCGCGGTTTACTTGTCCCTGTCGCCAGCACCGAAGTACTTCATGCAGGGCCTCGCACACAGGCAGAACTCAAAATGTTGTCATTTGTGTCCTCTGGACAGATGAGCTCGCTTCCTGTTTCACCGGGCAGATTCACCACTTAGCAAGGGTTTGTCAGGCGTTCACTGCGCGCGGGCACTTTCAGCCCTGCAGAGAGCGGCGGTCGGGGGATCCGCGACCTCGGCCAGCACGCACTCATCGGACCTGAGAGGAGACTGCAAGCCAGGCACGTGACCCCGTCTGGGTCCCGGAAGGAAGCTCGGCAGGGAACAGACACGGGACCCGCTTGCAATCCAGCAGGGAAACCAGACGCGGGGCGAGTCATTGCAAGCGCGACGAATGTTGTTAAGGAAACGTACCGGGCTCTTTGGGGAGGTCAAACATACTGCAGGAAGGCCAGGAAGGCTTCTCTGAGAAACAGAGCAGACTTGCAGAGAATAATTCTCTGAATTTTTTCCCCATTAGGTTTCACCTTTTTTTTTTTTTTTTTTTTTTTGAGACAGAGTCTGGCTCTGTCGCCCAGGCCAGAGTGCCCTGGCGTCAGCCTCGCTCACAGCAACCTCAGACTCCTGGGCTCAAGCGATCCTCCTGCCTCAGCCTCCCGAGTAGCTGGGACCACAGGTGCAAGCCCTGATGCCCGACTAGTTTTTCTATTTTTAGTACAGATGAGGTCTCGCTCTTGCTCAGGCTGGTCCCCAACTACTGAGCTCAGCGATCCTCCCGTCTCAGCCTCCCAGAGTGCTGGGATCACAGACATGAGCCACCGCGCCCGGCCAGGACACCCCTCAATCTAATAAAAGTTCCTTGGACCCCTTGCGGTCCATCAGATTTTTTCACCACCCACTCATTTCTCAGGCCCTGACATTCAATTCCCGAACATTCTACTCCACTGAAATGTTCTTCAAAAACTCCCCATGGACTTCTACTAACCAAATAAAGCAATCCTTTCAGTGCCCACCTCTTCCCTCTCTGGTGTGCAATAAACGACCCTATATTACATTGTGCTGCAAAACTCTACTCCACCTTTAAGGTTTGGTTTGAATGTCGCCTTTCATTTGAAAGCCTCCTCGGATTCTTCCAGTTAAAATTAATGGCTCTTCCACAGTTTCTAACACTTTGGAACTACATTTTTTAAAGCACTTCTTTCACTGCCCTGTAGAACTGGTCATTCTGTCCGTGTTTCGCTCTGACAGCAGAATGTAGCCCCATGAGGACAGGAGTGTCTTCACAGCCTCCGGAGCAAGGCTTTGCTCTGGGTAATGGCCACGCAGTACATGTTGGTTGAATTTAAAAACATAAAAATCCTGGTGAGATTATAGGTAATCTTAAGTTTAAAAAAAATACTCTGTTATAATGTCTTTGAAGTAAAATGGGAAGAGAAACCCAATCAATTGGCCCCGATTGATCAAGCTTAATCAATTTCCCTCTCTTTCTCCAGGGTCTTGAACAATTCGGTAAGCTCAGTCAGTCAGTAAATTACTAACGAGTCTATGCCTAAAAACATCTACCCTGGATGATGCATTACAATTTCCAGATTTATGAATCATTTATTCTTGAGGCCTAGTTTTTATTAATAGTTAAGAATCTCACAGATGACCTTTTTCCAGGTCGTGACCGTCAAGACTTATTTAGACCGAGAGAAACCATAAGGTGAACCAAGAGAATGGCCACCAAAAGAAAGCGTGAGGTGCAATAAGAAACCAGTCATTACAGTTAGTGTGTAGACGGATCGATTTATGACGTTTCCCTTACATGCCTTTTGCTTTGACAGAAATAACAACAGTAGTGATTATAGAGCATTTAATACTATCCATCTTCAAAGAAATTTCCAAACAGCAATTATTGCTCACAGCTCATTTTAAGATAAACAGATCCCTTGTGAGAAAGACGTATTTCCATTTCCGAGGTGGAGAAGAAGTGGCACAAAGAAGCTAATTTTTTTAAGTTCAAGAATATAATGTTTTTTGGGGGGTTTCTTGTTTTTTTTTTGAGACAGAGTCTCGCTTTGTTGCCCAGGCTAGAGTGAGTGCCGTGGCATCAGCCTAGCTCACAGCAACCTCAAACTCCTGGGCTTAAGCAATCCTCCTGCCTCAGCCTCCCGAGTAGCTGGGACTACAGGCATGCACCACCATGCCCGGCTAATTTTTTTTATATATGTATATATTTTTAGTTGGCCAGATAATTTCTTTCTATTTTTAGTAGAGACGGGGTCTCGCTCTTGCTCAGGCTGGTCTCGAACTCCTGACCTCGAGTGATCCACCCGCCTCGGCCTCCCAGAGTGCTAGGATTACAGGCGTGAGCCACCGCGCCCGGCCAAGAATATAATGTTAAAATTGGTGATCAAACTGTGTTAAGTATCTGAATACCTACCATGTTGACTTAAGCCAATAAAGATGGCGATGAGGGCTAGCATGAATTAAACGGTTACCATGTGCTGGTCTATGTCATGTACTTTCCACCCATTATCTCTCCTAGTCCACACATAACTCCTGAAAGGTAGTTCCCATTTTTAACTCTGTTTTATAGATGGGAAAATGGAGATTAAGTAACTTTCCCAAGATTACAGACAGGAAGTGGTGCAACCAGGATTTTGACTCATGAGCACTTAACCACTATGCTATGAAATTAAAATCCTCAGATATTAAAATTCGTTTCTTAAATCCATCAGATATGAAAAGCATAATACAGTGAGTAAAAAGATTATAAAATAAACATTCTATAAATGTTAATTAAAGCTTATGCCGTCACATTTTGTGAATAGAAAAATTCTTCATGACCCATGACTTAGTATAACAGGTAAGCTATAAATTTGAACCCGTGTTTTTCATGAATTCTCAGTGAAGGTCTTCTCATAAATGGGAACAGTATCATCAACTGGGCATGTTTAGGTGCCAATACCATGTACTATTTTAAACAATATATCCCTTTGCAAATTGCTTCCAAATATGTCAAGATATTTAAAACATCTAATTACAGATACAAAATTGTAAAGACAACCAGATTATTGAATTACATGTTAAACATTAAGATTTCTTAAAAGTTAAATCTTTTGAAGGCACTACTGAAAAAAAGATGTTACTTCTCACAAAAAAGGTGAGTTTATGTTAATGTCTGTCTGTCTAACGTGCCTGTCAGAAAAACAGTGGTGCCAAGAGAACCGCCACAGAGGAAGAGCCCTAAGGTGGAGCTGGGAGTGAGCTCTCCCTTCTCCCCCTGTCCCTTCAGGCACCTACCAGCACATTCATGTATGATATGCATGACATTCTACTTCAGCACTTAGCAAGACAGCATTGCAAAGGGGCATAGCAATAAATCCTCTAGAGAGTCTAAACCTTTGGGATCCACAGACGGACTTCGAGGAGCGTGTGACAACCTGCAATTGCAGGCAGTTCTCCAGTCTGCAAGCCATGACCCTTTGCTTGCCGCTGCATGGCAACGCAATGCCCTGTGTTCAGACGACACCGTCAAGACGGCCCTAACACGGGGCGTAAAATACACTACACCAATATTCAAACTTGCCCATTTTAAAGACACTTTCTTAAGTTCTACTGCATTAGAAATCATTACTTACTGCCAAGACCGTCTCTCTGATGTTTTTCACATAAAGCGTCACATAGTCATCGATGTAGGTTTGCAGGTCGGTAACGTTGACATGAAACCAGTTCATGCTCAGGGCTGCTTCATTTTCATTATTGCCACTCCATATGATAACAGAGGGATGAGATTTCAGTCTCCTGAGCTGAAATTTAGGAAAATATAAAACAGTCCCAAATATTAATACTTAATATTAAAAAAATCAAGACCCATAATTATTCATAAAATTATAATCATTGCATTTCTGCACATAAATTCTTTTTTTTTTTTTTCATTTCAAAGTATTATGGGGATACAAATGTTTTTGGTTACTTGGATCGCTTTTGTAATGCTCGAGTCAGGGTTAGAAGTGTGCCCGTCACCCAGATAGGGTTCATAATGTGCCAAAAAACTCATTGGAAAATGGCCTAGTCACATTAGCTATGGGAATACACTTTAAGCAATCTCCAAGATTCTTTGTAGCTAGATTTTATAAACACCGATAAGATAGGGATTCTCTTCTCTACTGTGTAAAAACTGAAGAAAATGTTATATAGTCCCTTTTTATAAAAAAAAAAAAAAAAGAAAGAAAGAAAAAGAAATCAACCTTATCACTATGTGAATTGATGCAAAAAGATTCCACTACAAAAAGATTGCAAGAAATACAAAAGGCAGGAGACATTACAATACAGGGGTTAGTTCGCAAGAGCAAGCTGGAGTTTTACGTGAAGAAAAAAATGAGGCAGAGCAAATATTCCCACTGCAAGAGGGATCGAGGTTCCCATGCAGTCTCCACTGAGATCAGAATCTCAGAGGGAGAACTAGAGAAGGTTTTACAAAGCGAGTGAGTGCTAGAGGTACGCTGGAAGCTACAGACAAATGTGGAATAGTCTACAGGAAAACTGATTACGGAAATCCAAACGGTGTCTCCCGAAATAGCTATCAATGTCATGTCCCGAGAAACCATCAATGTTATATAAGTTACTGAATGTATCTAAATATAAAAGAGGAAATTAGAGAATCTATCTGAAAACCATGCCACGTGAGGTCTACATGAACTTGGGCTCACCTGGGCCTGCCCAGCATAAAGGCACCAGTTGTGTTATGCACGGGACAGCCTCAGACGTGGCTCCTTCTTCTGACACGCTGGCGTGTGGGCCCAGCAGAGCAGTGTGGTGTGATGCAAAGTGTGACCCTGGAAGACGACTTGGGCAGCTCTCCTGAGTATGCACTCATCGTGGGAGAGACCAGTGCTAGGAAGGGCAATTAGAAAACAAATGCGAGGGCCAAGGGGAGAGAAAATGAGGGTTGGAACTAGTGTAGCAAGTACAGGGATGGGAAGGTAAGTACAAATAACAAATAACATTGGTATCAAAAAATTGGCTGGACTTTTAAAACCAGTTGGATGTGGGAGATGAGAAAGAAGTACCAGAGATGACTCTCAGATTTCCAACCAAGATGAGAAACGTTGGAAGAATGCATTGGGAGAAAGATAACGGATTTACTTCTAAGACATGCCAAGTTAGTGGTGCCAGTGGGACAGTTAGTATTGGCTAGTGTTTCTTTTGTGTTGCTTACGTGTATGATCCTGATATACCTTCAGAACAGCTTCGTGAGAGGAGCAAGGTCACACCAGTTTTATAGATAGAGAGATTGCAGCTCGAGAGGTAAAGCAGCCTGACTCGGGGGGCAGACTCAGCATTCAGGAAGAAATCAACACTGTCTATCAACATTGCAAACAATCGGACAGACAGGTGGATACGAGAAACTGGGATCAGGGTGTTAGGCATAATTCACATAATGGCTTTACCTGAAGTTACCAAGAAAATGAATTTGTTCCCTTCTTTGACATGTTGCAGGACATTATAAAATCTACTCAATGTGTCTACACAGTCTTGCAAACTCTAGAAAGTAGGGATGATCTGGTCCAGTGATCATTTCTAATGATTACTAATGAGCTACTCCAATGAATGTCTCAGAGTATTTTGCCAACATATGATATGTTCACGAGTTAGTTCCTAAACTGTATTTCAGGAGTTCATCGTGATTCAGCATTTTCTTATATTGCCAAAAATGCCTCTGTGATTCTAAGTGGAAACCCACGCCACACACTTAAGATGTGGGGGATGGATAATGTAATACAACCTGCATTTCAAAGCACAGTCACCCCCTAAACAGACCTGGCTGCAAAAATAAGTATATTCAGTACATAGCTGATAAGCCTTAGATCTGTGATTGAAGTTATCAGTTGATGATTTTATGATAAACACTATTAGTATTCCAGGACCATCTAATATAATTCCTATCCCAGATCTGGAAACAGTCATTCTCTAAGAAGCTTTTCTCTTTTTTTTTTTTTTCTTTTGAGACAGAGTCTCGCTCTGTTGCCCAGGCTACAGTGCCGTGGCGTCAGCCTAGCTCACAGCAACCTCAAACTCCTGGGCTCAAGCGATCCTCCTGCCTCAGCCTCCCGAGTAGCTGGGACTACAGGTGTGCACCACCATGCCTGACTAATTTTTTCTATATATATTTTTAGTTGTCCAGATAATTTCTTTCTATTTTTTTTTTTAGTAGAAACAGGGTCTCGCTCTTGCTCAGGCTGGTCTCAAACTCCTGACCTCGAGCAATCCACCCACCTCGGCCTCCCAGAGTGCTAGGATTACAGGCATGAGCCACCGCGCCTGGCCAGAAGCTTTTCTCTTAATGGGAAAAGTTTTTATTTCAATGTAAGGATACTCAATACTACCAGGTTGGCCATTATTCCTAGGCCTTTTCAGTGGACAGAGATAGCATATAATCACTTCCATGCATTTTTATATCTATGAATATAAATATAAATATGAATATGTGGAATGCAAAAGAAATCAAGGAATCAAGACTCGATTGAAAATCTTGTCCTGAGCAATTCGAAGAGCGGTGCCGCTAAGGTGGGCAAAACAGCAGGAGAAGCAAGACTGGGGGAGGTAACGTCAGTGTGGTCCGTACATGCCACATGTGAGACGCCTGTTAAACCTCCCGGCGGAGGCTCCGGGTAGGCAGTGGGACACAAGAAGGAGGAAGTCGGCAGAGAAGTCAGGACATCGCTGGCGTTAACGCCGTGACAGGTGGAATCGCCTGCAGGATCCACTACCTGACAGTGTAATTCCATTTTTCATGCAATTTAGTAGAAATCAACAAAAAGAAAGGAGGAGAGATTTACCAAAAGGTAAAACTACATATACATGCGCATTTTCTTTCTTGGAATGTCAGTACCGTACCTGGTTAGCAACTTCCGCTCTCACCGACTCCATGAAGCCTGGATCCGTGGGATAGAGCGCACAGGCGAACATAAAATCCTGCCACACCTGCCAAACCAAACAGAAAGCAATAAAGCACCTCCGTAAGTTTGATCGCACAGAAAGAAAGTCCTCATTCTGAGCTCATTTGAGCTCCGCTGCTCGCAAAGGCGCTCCCAGACCCCAGGACTTCCCAGAACTACACAAAACTCTACGGAAACCTGAGAAGTGAAAATGTTAGGTAGGAAAGAAAGGGAAGAAAGGAGAATTCACGAAGGGAAAGACTGAGCATATCGAGGGGAACCAAAGTAAAGCTTCCCCCCCGGCCCTGCTCACTCCTAATTCAGTGGAAGTTCTAACAGGCACTTGGTACCGAGAGATGCACCAGACTGTTAAGAATCATACTTCATTTATAAAGGCATGAACTTCTCATGCCAGAAGGATTACTACATGCACATTTTGGTAATGAGGCCGTGGAGGTCGCCGCCCAGGGAGGCTGCGCGACGTGGGGAGCAAGAGCACAGCCCCTCAGCAGCCTGCCCGGGTCGGGGTCTTGATCCTGTGTGAGCCGGGGCCAGGTGTGTGGCCTCTCCGTGTGTCAGGTTCCTTACCTGTCAGTGGGGATAGAGGACAATGACAACTACCTCATTAGACGGGCACGAAGATAACATAAACTAATATACGCAGAGCACCTAGAACAAGGCCTGGCACTCAAGGACTAGTGTAGAATGTTGTCATCAGCGTGGCCATCAGCGTTGTCATTATTGCAATTCCTCCTCTTCTGTGGCGCTCTGTGTGTTAGAACTGTACTGTATATTTCCTTTGCTTAATCCTCACCATTGCAAAACGCGGTGCAAGTACTTAAAAACAACATTAAGCGCACCTTTTTTCACTAAATTTTACTATTTTTCTTCTCTGGAGGTTTTGTCAGAGCTCCTTCAAGTTAAATTCTTTTAAATATGTTATCTTCTTTTTTTATACAGACCAACATATCACAAAGAAAATTCCAAGGAAAAGTAGGCAGAGAGATACTTAGATATAACTAATATGTAGAATGTCTGTCATTTAAAAATAATGAAATAATTATGGCAGTTGCTATCGACCGTGGCCCTGGGTTACAAGATGCCGCTTATTGCTTTAGCTAAAAACAGAGCATCATTCCTGGCTCTGAGCAAAGAGGTGAGGAGCAATATCATCCACTCAGAACACGGGAGGTCAAACCGAGGACACAGGAACTTAGCCGGATATGAAACGCTACCGACTACTCACCATTATTCCTAGTTCATCACAAAGTTCATAAAACTCATCCTGCTCATAGATTCCTCCTCCCCAGACCCGGAGAGTATTCATGTTGGCATCCACGACAGACTGCAAAAGGAGCCGTAAGCTACAGGAGAAATTGTACAAACAAATGCTGATTTGAAAATTTTGGAATTTCTATTTTAAAAAATATTTATTTATTTATTTATTTTTGAGACAGAGTCTCGATTTGTTGCCCGGGCTAGAGTGAGTGCCGTGGCGTCAGCCTAGCTCATAGCAACCTCAAACTCCTCAGCTTAAGCGATCCTCCTGCCTCAGCCTCCCGAGTAGCTGGGACTATAGGCATGTGCCACCATGCCCAGCTAATTTTTCTATATATATTTTTAGTTGGCCAGATAATTTCTTTCTATTTTTAGTAGAGACGGGGGGTCTCACTCTTGCTCAGGCTGGTCTCGAACTCCTGATCTCGAGTGATCCTCCCGCCTTGGCCTCCCAAAGTGCTAGGATTACAGGCGTGAGCCACTGTGCCTGGCCTATAAAGAGATTTAAAAAACAGATTGTGATAGATAAACATGTTTCAAATCTCTGTTAGAAAAACACACTTTAAAATTATGATGGTTTCAATATAATGCAAATTAAAGAAAGTGAGATAAAATTATGTACACATTAACTGTAACCATATAAAACAAATAGAAAAATTATGGGTGGTATCTTTTCTCTGCTTTCTAAATTTTCAGTAATGTTATTGTACTACTTTTTCTTCATTTTTGTTTTTAATTATTATGGGTACAATACTGTACTATTTTTAAACTAAATTTTTGTTTTATACTCATTCCTATGGAACAATACACTGGTAAGCCTTGGAAAGAATGCGCTAGTTTTATATAACCATTTCAGTACTTCTTTCTCGAGTAAACTTCCTTTCTACGCTTTCCAATTCCTATTCACATCACCCTCAGGGTTATCTAGAAATGTACAGGCAGTTTGAGGACACAGTGCCCCCCTGACCATGCCTAGGAATGAATTACGGAGCTGAGTAACGGGCTGGTGGGACCCAGAGCACTTGGTCTCACCGACTCCTCCAGCTGCACCAGCCACGGCCAACCCAGCCCCGAGGGGAGAAGAGCATTTGAAAAGGAAAAGATAGAGCAACTCATCCTGCCTCTGTGTCTGGAGAATTGCATTTTCTTATAAAAATCTCAAAGAATACGTACATTGCGAAGTAAAAGGAAATTATTACAACTTTTGGCAAAATTAGGGTTGATTACTAACCACGTTTATATAATACACATCAAATAATATATGACAATGCACAGTTTTACATTTGTAAATGAGTTAAAATGTCATTTTACTTTAAGGATAAATAAGTTAAAATATGTTTATTTTTCAATTCACAGTTTATTTTTACTCTCACAAAGATAAAAATATATAAACCCAATTAGTAAATATTTTCTTCTAAAGTTCTATTCTCAAAGCCTCAGAAAAATACTTTTTTTTTTCTGGATCTAGAATTTTTAAGAGTTTATCTTGTTTTAAAATAAATGTTATTGTGTATATTTTTAAGGTATACGGTATGATGTTATGGTAAAAAGGTTACTATGGTGAACCAAATTAACATATTCATCATCTCACATAGTTATCCTTTTTTTTGTTGTTTCTGTGGCAAGAACAGCTCAAATCTACTCATTTAGCATGAATCTCATGTACAATACAATTTCTTACAGTCCTCATGTTGTACCTTAGATTTCTAATACATCTGCTACTTTGTAGCCTGTGACCTACTTCTCCCTCATCCAAGTTTTTTTTTCTTTCCACCTATTTTTTGTGGGAGAAAAAGGTTCTTTTTAGTTCTTTAGTTAAGGTAAAAATAAAAGAATATGCAGGCTGGTCGCGGTGGCTCACGCCTGTAATCCTAGCACTGTGGGAGGCCGAGGCAGGAGGATCGCTCAAGGTCAGGAATTCGAGACCAGCCTGAGCAAGAGCAAGACCCCATCGCTACTAAAAAATAGAAAGAAATTACCTGGACAACTAAAAATATATAGAAAAAATTAGCCGGGCATGGTGGCACATGCCTATAGTCCCAGCTACTCGGGAGGCTGAGGCAGGAGGATCGCTTGAGCCCAGGAGTTGGAGGTTGCTGTGAGCGAGGCTGACGCCATGGCACTCTAGCCTGGGCAACACAGGGAGACTCTGTCTCAAAAAAAAAAAAAAAAAAAAAAAGTAAACAAATATCTTAGTATAAAAAGGTAAAAATGTATTCCCATCCTGTAAAACCATGCTCGAAAATATCTAAGGTACTCTCTGAAAAACTGAAAAAAGTTTAATAACATTATTTTTTAGGAACTAACTGAAATATGAATTAGTCATTTCCTTATTTCTTCAGGGTAGATATTTAATAGTTTTCTAAAAACTGGATAGCTTCAGCAATCTCAAATAGTTTGGCTGTAAGACCATCTGTATAGCCCAGGAGAATGGAATATATGATTTTAAAATTCTGTCCATTCTAAGGTTTTTGTCATCTAGATTTCTATACTACCTCTTAGTTTCTTCCTCTGGGACTAAAGAACATAAAAATTAGTAACCTTTTTTCCATGTTTTTTTAATTTCAACAGATCTAGGAGGTATAAGTGGTGCCCCCATTGTATATGCCGAAGTCAGAGCTTTTGGTACGCCCGTCACCGGCACGGTGTACAGACTCTTCAGCTGTGTGTGATGCTCATTAAAAGAGTAGCAAGAAAGAAAGACGACAACTTACACGTCAGAGGTTACTCGATCCTGGAACGAATCTGCTGGGATCCAGTTCGAGCCTTTCAGAAATACGGGCAACCCATTAATTTTAAAGTAGAAACTCAGACCGGGAGACCCTTGTATGGGCTCTTGTATAAGTTCCACCGTCCTAAAATAAACCTGTCATGAACAGAATTAAATACAAAATGAAACATAAGCAAAATAGGTTACAAAAAAAAGGAAGCAACCTTTTTGAAAAAGTTACATGCAAAGAGTTTAATGTTCATTTTCCTGTTTACTGTGAAGCACTTAATACGGAAAAGCACATTTCAGAGAATATATACATACATATCTATAAATTATTGTTGGTAGGTTATTGGTCTTTTAAAAGAAAAATATAGAAATTAAAGAGTAAAATATATCGTGGTCTTCTTCACAAAATAGGCATTTGCAATTGTACCACAAATAATAAAAACTAATGCCATTTCACAAAAATAGGGAGGAAAAAATGCCATCAATTAAACTGATACATCTTTGAAAAACACATTCTCATTTCAGTGTTCAAATGTGCCAAAATGTGCATCTTAGAATCAAAGAAATACAGCATGAGGTATCTCCTAATTTAACTAGTTTCCAATCTTAATAGCACATTACTATAAAACCACTTTGTTTAGTGGGCAATTGAATCCCAACTAACTGTAACATTAAACACAGTGTTTGAGCGAGCTCTGGTTTCTCAGCGGGAGCTGAGTGTGGGGACTAACGGAAGAAGACAGGTGAGAGCACACGCTGCCATCATTCCTTCCTTTCGGAAACTGAGACTCTGTCCCTGTGACAGGCTAGCCAGGGTTTCCCACAGTTAAGTACGGGCAGTGAGACCTTCCATAGAAAAGCTCTGACATTCTTACCAAAGTCTTCATTCTTGCCAGCTAAAAACTGAATCGAGGAGTAAGATCCTACACCAATAAAGCCTAGCCTTGAGCCAAAAGCACACACTTCTTTTCCAATAAAAAAGATCAGAAAATGAATTAACTTATTTCATGCAATAAAAGTGCCCACCATCCTTTCACTTTCTTGCCCTGGCCCTTATTGATTCGGTGTGACAAAAGACACCAGAATTAAACTTACGGGAAGACACGGATTATGGCGTGGATGAGGAGGATCCTGACACAGAATTATCATTCCCACTTTAGGGTTGCAAAGCGTAAAGAATGTAGAGTGATTTTCAGGGGTGACTTTTAAAACACCTCAATGGTGGGTTCAAACACCTAGAACAGTGAGTGGTCCTGTAAGGTTGGCCTGGGCACTCAGGGAGTCCCTTGGAACCTTCCGGGGGGGGGGGGGGTCTTTGCATTCAAAACCATTGTCATAGTAAAGCTAAAACAGTATTTGCCTTTATCCCTCTCACTGAGCCTGGGGGGAATTTTCCAGAAACTACAGATGTGTGATGACTTCACTACTCCGACGGCTCACGGCAAGTGTGCTGTGCATTCTGGTGTGATCTAGTTCAGGGAGAGGTTTCAGGCATGAAAAAGTAGTTTTCAGAGATTTACTCATTACTTGTTCCCAGTACTTTTACTCTTTGCTTTTATTTATATTTACTAGCTGTTTTTGGTTATTCCTGCTATAATCTCTGTGACCTCATTGTCATTCAATAAATTCTTATTTTGAACCCCAAAGTTTTCCTTGACATCTACACAGAAACACAAAAGGACTGGGTATTGTTTGTTAATTTGTTTCTCAGTAATATTTAAAGTGTTTAAATTTAAAAAATTAATTTTAACTTAAACTCATTCTAGAGTTGAATATTTCACCTCATTCTAAAGGAAAATTTACTTATACTTTTTCCTAATTTCTGAGTGAATTGTTAAAATCAGATTAGAAGGCTTAACATTCTCTACCTAACAAGTGCACTGTCTACATCTAAAAATGCTGAAAAAATGAAACTGACATATCAGAGAGTTTTTTGACTCATGCAAGGAAAGAATCTACTCCAAAGAAAGTAGAGGATATACTTTGAAATAACTAAAAGCGTGGAAGTGGAAAGTTCCTAACACAAAGAAATGACAAATGCCTGAGGTCATGGAGACCCCAATTACCCTGATTGGATTAATTCACATGGTATGACTGTATCAAAACATCACATGTATACCTTACAAAGATATACAACTATTATGTACCCATAATAGTTAAAAATACAAAAATTTAAAAAAGAAATTGGGTGAAATTATAAATAAGAAATGAAATTATGATGAAAGCCATTTTTCCCCTCGGCTTTATAAATGTTAATAATTGACCTTATTGTGTCTCACGCAATGGAACATTGTAAAATAATATTTATGGTGCCACTTACGTTGTGAGACCCATTATTCACAGTAGAAAGTATAAAATAAATTCCCATTGAGACCAATCATTCACAGTATAAAGAAAAAGGAATTGAATATTTATTTATTTATTTATTTATTTTTTTTTTTGAGACAGAGTCTCACTCTGTTGCCCGGGCTAGAGTGAGTGCCGTGGCGTCAGCCTAGCTCACAGCAACCTCAAACTCCTGGGCTCAAGCCATCTTCCTGCCTCAGCCTCCCGAGTAGCTGGGACTACAGGCATGTGCCACCATGCCCGGCTAATTTTTTCTATATATTTTTAGCTGTCCATATAATTTCTTTCTATTTTTAGTAGAGATGGGGTCTCGCTCTTGCTCAGGCTGGTCTCGAACTCCTGAGCTCAAACGATCCGCCCACCTCGGCCTCCCAGAGAGCTAGGATTACAGGCGTGAGCCACCGCGCCCGGCCAGGAATTGAATATTTAAACTGAGACGTGGTAAGCTCTTTAAAAGCCAAATATTATTTATGACATCTTTTCAAACCAGGAAGTGAAAGAGCCACGGAAGCATCTCCCAGGGCCGGTCGCGCAGTCCTGGCTGGAGACGTGGACCGTGAGCTGGGGACCCTCGAGCCGTGGACACGGGGCAAAGCCAGACGAAAGGTCGGTGAAGGGCACCACAGCACTGCCACTTGGCAATGACCCAGCAGCTCATCCAACTAAAAGATTTAGCTGCAATGTGAAGACTCAGTTGACATCTTAGCTGAAAAATCATTCTTTTTCTTTAAAAATGGGTGAATTTCCTGATATTGATGGACTTGCTATTTTGCTTGTCTTTGCCATCAGCACACTAAATCGTCAAAGATCTTATCTGACATGAATTTTGGACAACAAAATACATGAGGTGCTGAAATATTCAAAGTACTGAATCACTTTCTGAATCTCAAGGTCAGCCTGCGACTACGACAATATTTGTGCTATGTCACAAAGGAGGGGAGGGGACCGCCGCTGCTGTCTCTGCAGGAATCCAGGCAGCAGCTCCAAACTGTGCCAGCAGTCATTAGCCAGCTGCACTGAAGAATGCCCTTCACAGAGCAATCAAAGCTATTAATTTTATTAAATCCCAGCCCTGAGTACGTGTCATTTCAATAGCGCGTGTGATGAAACGGGCAATACCACACAGCACCATGCAAGGCGCATGCACGTCTTGAGGACGAGCCTCGGGCCCTCATCTGAGCTGTGACCTAACTAGTCGTCTCGCTCATGAGACTCCGTGTTTGCTGGAGAAAAGGACGGACAGACAAACCAGGGTTATTCAGCCTTGGATCCCTGGCAGACATCTTCGGAATGAATGAAGTGAGTCTATCACCTAAAGGAAAACAACTGACAGTATTTGTGACCCAGGATAAAATTCAAACTTTCAAGTAAAAATTAGGATTTAGGAAAAATGTATCCACTCCCACAGCTTGAGAGCTTCCCAACACTTCAGACCTTTTCGGATGACATCAGTGGTGATAGCAACAAAGTGATCCTGTGGAATGAAATCTTTCGACATTTGGAAGATCTGTAACTCTCAGGAAACCAACATTTTTCAAATAACAATGTATGATATGGGTAAAAGATCCATTAAATGTGCAAGACAGACCAATGGATTTTAATGTAACGGAGGCTAAAAAGTTGATTGAAATGGCTTCCGAGTTCGCACTGCAACTAACTTTTAAAAAAATACCACTTGTTAAGTTCTAGTGTAGTACCGAAGAATACACACGATTATCTGAAAAGACTACTAAAGTACTCTTCCTTTTCCAACTATATATCTATGTGAGGTCAGATTTTCTTCATGCATTTCAACCAAAACAGCACACTGCAAGTTGGCTGAATGCAGGCGCAGGTGAGAATCCAGTTGTCTTCTATTCAGCAAGACATTAAAGAGATTTGAAAACATGTAAAACAATGTCATTATGCCCACTGAATTTTTTATTTTGTAAATATATTTATTTTTCATAAAATAAGCCAAATATACTAACATGCCATGGGTTTACTATGGTGATTTAAAACGAATAAGTAAATATTTAATTCTCAGTTTGAATATTTAATATGGTAAATATCAGTACAGACAATCTAAATAAACGAAAGCACATTGTGGTTCTCAATAATTTTTGTGAGTGTAAAGCAGTTATGAAACCAAAAAAATTTGAGAATCACTAATGTAGATCAATAGAACACATTGATTTCTTCATATCTATTAATGCTACAAAACAGAATTCACTATAAAACACATCTTTCAACATGCGTTTTTCTTTTCTGCATAAATTTTCCTGTGAAAAGACACCACTCCGTCTCCCCCAACTCCTGCAATGACAACTTTAGGACCAGGATCAAAGTGAACCCTAAACCGCCTGACAGAGCCTAAGGGCTGAAGCCACAATTGCCAGCCCTCTTCTCCTCTGGGCATTCTGTGACAGGCTAAAGGCTGGCTCATCTGCTGTAAGTGTCAGTAATTCTCTGTGCCCAGGCGGTCTTGACCGTGACATAGAAGCCTTCTACAACAGGTATTTTACTTCAGAGACAATAATGGGCTCTGCAAGAGGTTTTTTGAAAAGAACCCTGAGTAACACATATTTGCATCCAGAGTAAATATAGCATCTTTCTATGAGACTAAAATTTTGTTAAATAGCCCAACAAAGTAAACTGCTGTCTAAAAGTAGGAAAAAAAAGTATAAATACCTAAGAATCAGAAAAAACGTGTTTCAGTCAAGCAGCTTGAAATTCAAATTTTTTTAACTTACAAATTTTCCCACCTATTGTTGAAAGTCCTATCAGTTCCTCATTAGATCACTTTTTTTATCAGCTTCATAAAAGAAGCTAAACTAATTTCTAAAATAGAAAAATTAACTTACAAGTGCAGGATAGCTAAATGCATTCTTTCCAAGGAGACTTAGGGTTATCTTAACTAAAGGGCTTCAGAGGTGCCAGACTTGATAAGTAAAAACTGTACTCCTCAAATTTTCCTCTGGGGCAGACCAGACAGATGACACGTAATGAGTCACTGATTTATAACCCGAGTGTTGCTTCTCAGCTGTTTGTAATCAGATACTTGCAAAGCTATCATAGCATCACTAGATTTTCAACAGGTAATTTTCTTCTTTACAAAAACCCACTTACTTCTAAACACTGTCAAATGTCAAAACTTCTAAAATCATTTCACATCTATTATGATGCATTTTTAGAGACTGCCAAACACATTTCTGTCTTTGCTCTGAAGGTGCTCTAACATGTAGAAGTATTCAGATAATAAGCTCTGGGTCTCCAGAAATAGCTCTTGTCAAACAGGCCTGTACAGGTCAGAGAGGTTCGCTTTGTTGAGCCTTGCAGTCCACAGAGGGCACAACCAGAAGGTAACAGAGTAACATTTCTATCAGCACAGTTGTCTGATCTCTTTGGAGCCAGATGTGTATCTCGTGTATCTGACGCCAGATAGAATCACTCTTAATACAGTGTCTCCTATATGACAAAATTATTGTCAGTAGCAATAAGGAAATGAAATGAATAACGGTAATGGCCAAAAAGAAACGCAGACAATGAAATTTTCTTTTATTGAACTTTGTTCGTAGAATCATGGCAGTTTTTTAAAAAAGTAAAATAAATATTAGAGTACAAAAAGGGAAAAATTAATGGATTCGTATTTTTATTATATTAATGTGTTTTCAAAAAAAATAACATACTGGGACATGGTGGTTTGTTTTAGTAAGGAATAATACTGTTTGGAATTGTGAGTCTTACCTTGGAAAAATCTATCAACAACTTTCTCAAAATTGATCTTCTTTGCTTTTATATGTCCAGTACAGACTATAGCCAGATTTGTCAGTCGATCTTGGCATAGCTGGTGGAAAAATAACTTTTGTAATATTGATTTTAATTTAGAAATGTTCTTTCAAGTGAAGTCAAAGACACACAAATATTTTGGAAAAGCATTAAGCAGAGATTCACAAAAAATCCCACTTCACGTTAAATTCAAAAAAATGCTATAGTGCCCAAGCCTTTGTTCCTGTGAGAGTCATTCAAACTGCTTACAAGTGCCTCTGGGGTCAAAAACGGCCACTCCTCAAGTATTTCTTCTGCAAAATCAGAGCAAATGGCTGAATGACAGTGAACACGACAATTTACAGCAAGTGTTCATTTCTCAGTGACACCGATCGGGGCCTTTGGCATTGCTCCTTGGATTTCCCAGGGCAACATACAACCAACATCTTTAGTTGTTTCTCCGGGCACGCTTCTTCAAAATTTGATTCTTCTTTCTGTGTAAATGTCCATTTCCTTACTTTTGTTTTTGCACAGCAAATAGGCTTCCCCCAAATTTCTGTGCACTTACCATCCAAGAAGACTTTTAAAGCATGATATTTCACTGCACGTTGTTCAAGATAGATTCTAGCTATTTGCAAATACGTTTCATCTGATTGATGTCATCTAACACTATACCAGGAAAAAACAATAACTTTGTGATTTTTCTCTTTGTAGAGGAAAACTGCACGCAGCAGAGAGCAAACTCTGAGCTGATTCACCTGTGTCCACGTTTTCTCTGGATTACACAGCACTTCAAAGTCGAGATTAACTTTGCAAACTTCGTCCCTACTGTGCCCCAGCTTCTTAATGAACCTTCCAGCTTGTCTAGAAAAGATTTTCTGCAGCTTTTCCATCGATGAGGTGAGATTAGAAAGAATGAATAACATTTTTCCAAAGTTCTGAGAAACATCACACAGAAAAAAACGTTTCCAAAATAGGGAATTCCACAAAGTTCGGAGAATGATTTCCAGGAGGCAGAGATCAAATTTGGGATTAATTTCTTTGACTGCATGAACTCTACAGTGAATATTGGCCACACAGGCAGCATCTTTTATCCTGGACCGTGGCAGAGGTTTATGAAACAATGATCCAGTTGTTTGAAGTTCTGTGAGTTCTGCAGCAATCTTTCCAGAAATACAAGAATGACTTCTTTATTTCAATTCTACCGCCTTCTGCATGGGCTTATCTGACTAACTCACACATCTGATCTCTGTTTGAAGCGTTCACAGTGCTTTCAAAAAGAATTCCAACGTATTTTGGTTTTTTTAATATCCGAATACCACTGATGTCACGTTTACTTTGATTCTTTCTTTAGTTTTAAAACAATTAACAAATTTAAAAGAAAAAATTTCAATTATAAAAATACCATTAAAATTAGAATATTTAATATATGAACTAAAATAGGCACTTAACAAGCAAAATATTACATTTTACATATACCTTACGGTTCACGTTTTTCTCTATTTTTAATTTAAAACATAAAGGTAATTCCAACAGATCACATAGAAGGACAAAATTGAGGTAATTCATGTTAAGTTTCTTCTTTTTTATAATCACTGTGCTACCGTTGCTTATTTCTAATGGACAGTACTTTTAAATGCAGGGATATGTAATAAGGCAGGCAATGGAGATACAAGCCCTGTCCAAAGCAAGCTCAAATCATTCCAAACTGTCATGAACTTGCTTCAAAACGACTGTATGAAGCTGTGTCTATATAACTAGTGGGACGACTATATAACTAAGAGTTCTCCAAATTAACTTCCATGTAGAATACAATGTTTATTAAAGGATTAATAACAAAAACATGCTACATGAAAGCCTACATATTTTATTAAAACTCAAGAGTAACTGCACACCTAGGTAAAACTTAGACCAACAAAAGATGGGCGGGGTGTTCTATCAATGGCATCGTTCAGAATGGCCAGTGCACAGTAACATTAACAAACAGGCGACGTGCGATCTACACGCAAGGTACCCGCTTACAAGCTGCATCTAGGGCTGACTGTTCCCCAGCCCCATCCTGGGGAAGCTACCGTTCTACACCACTTTGGAAATCTTTAAACTTTTGACAGGAAGGAGGACAAAAGGAAAGTGTACTGGGTTGAAGTCCCCTGAAAATTCATGTCTACTCTGAAACTCAAAATGTGACCTTATTTGGAAGTAGGATATTTGGAGATACACTTAGTTAAGTTAAAATGAGGTCATTCAGGCCTTTATCAAAAAATCCCAAAACAACACATGTTGGCGTGGGTGTGGAGAGACAGGAACACTCATACACTGCTGGTGGGACTGCAAACTAGTGCAACCCCTGTGGAAAGCATTATGGAGGTATCTTAAACAGATTCAAGTAGACCTGCCATCTGATCCAGCAATCCCACTATTGGGCATCTACCCAAAGGAAAAAAGGTCATTCTATAACAAAGACACATGTACCCGAGTGTTTATAGCAGCACAATTCACAACAGCAAAGATGTGGAAACAACCCAAATGCCCGTCAATACATGATTGGATTAGTAAGCTGTGGTATATGTATACCATGGAATATTGCTCAGCTATAAGAAATAATGAAGATACGACATCTCTGCGGTTCTCCTGGAGAGAGTTGGAACCCATTCTATTAAGTGAAGTATCCCAAGAATGGAAAAACAAGCATCACATGTACTCACCAGAAAATTGGTTTCCCTGATCATCACCTAAATACACATCTGGGAACGACACCAATCGGACATCAGACTGAAGTGGGGGGTGGAGGAGGGGATGGGTGTATGCCTACACAATGAGTGCATTGCGCACCGTTTGGGGAATGGTCACGCTTGAAGGTGCTGACTCGGGGAGGGGGGATGCGAGGAGGGGATGGGTATATACCTACATGATGGGTGCAACGCGCACTGTCTGGGGAATGGACACGCCTGGAGCTTTGACTTGGGGGGACAGGCGGTACATGGGCAATGTATGTAACCTGAAATTCTGTATCCCCCATAATAATAAGATGAAATAAAAAAAAAATGAGGTCATTCATACTGAGCCCTAATCCAATGGCTGGTGTACCTAAAGAAAAGAAAACTGAGACACAGGCAAGGAGAAGGCCACGTGACGGTGCGGACAGACACGAGAGCAATGTGTCCACGAGCTAAGGACGCCAAGGACTGCCGGCAACGACAAGAAGCTGGAAGAGGCAAGGAAGAATTCTGCCCCAGAGTCTTCGGCAGGAACACGGCTCCGCCAACACCTTGATCGGTGGACTTCTAGCCTCCAGAATTGTGAGAGAATAAATTCTTGTTGTTTTAAGCTACTCAGTTTTTCGTAATTTGTTATGACAGCCCTAGGAAACTAAAATAGAAGGGGATACACTTCACAGTCTCTGTGAACTCCCAATACAGAAGTAACATCTCGATTGTTCTGAATCCCACATGCTTTGGCTCTGTACTTTTCAGGTCTTTAGAAAGTCAAGAGCAGCACTCACAAAAAACTCCACTAGTAGCACTATGTTCTTTTTTTGCCCTGTGGAATTTGCAAAGATGAAAACAGGAATTTAAGAAACAAAGAACAAAGTGAAATTTTAAAAAAAAACAGAAAAATAAAAAATTCCAGTTGCTTTTTTAATTGTAATAGCTATTAGCAATCTTTTACCTCTTCTGGCTTGGGAACTGTGAAATACCAGTTCTAATTGATGGTAGAATACATATTGTTACAGTGTTTTATCTGTATCTATTTTCCTACAATAATTTCATTGGAGCATCTAGATGCCAGGGTCAAATATAAGCAGCAATCGCCTCCTATCACTTTTAGCAAAATGATTTACCTTATATAGGGAGACTCTTATAAAATAAGTTATGCTAAAAAGAAATATCAACTAACTGATTTCCTATTTTTTTCCAGAAATGCAAACCATAATAGCTATTCAAAACTATTTATTATGCCATCAGCACATATTGCCTCGTCAATTCAGTATGATCAATCAGTGGGATCAAAACACTCAATTAACCTGGGCAGAAAATGGCACAAACAGTGACTGGGCATATTTTTACTCCGTTTATCTACAGCATCCCCTACAGAGGCATGCGCCTCCCTCCAGGGCGCCCGTGTTCTCTTTCTGGTCCTGCACGCTTCTGCAGCAATGGGCTGCATTCAGAATCTGCAACGTCCCCAAGCCTCTGTCTGAGTCATCCATGCTGCTGCCTCGTGACATACTCAGCAAACAAGAAATTAAAACACGCGTCTCGATCCAGTGGCAGAGAGGAGAGAAAGCTGTAAAACTGAAGTCAGATGGATTTCGAAGGGCTATTTTAAAACGATGAGTATTTTTGCACGAAGCAAGCCCCGGGGAACAATAAAACCGGCAGGAAACAAAAGCAACAGAGGCAAGATAAGGCGGGGCCAGCGATGAGGAAGCGGCTGTGCTGTCCCGGGTGACTCGGTACCGAGTGTGGGTGAGCACATGGGTGCAGCAAAGGCGACTCTCCGACCCCGCTCCGGATGGCGGGTTAGCACTGGCTGGGGAAGCCGAACCCGCGCGCACAGTCGTCCTCCCGGTGTCGGCAAGAGACACACGCCGAGACCTTGAGACCTCGGGGGACACCGGGCCCTGTACGGACTTTGCTTTCCCACCTGAAACAGAGACGGCCACTAAGTGACTTCGAGGGTCACGTACACAGTGAGGGTAACGAGGGACAAAGGGATGATTCACAGTTCAGGAGAGAGCAGGACGGCAGGAGATCTCGTCACCTCGGAACTGTGAGCAATTTAAAACTTAGGAATTGTTTATTTCTGGAATTTTCCATCTACTATCTTCAGACTGAGGTTGACCGCTGCTAACTGAAACGGCAGATAAGGGCCGGTCACTGTATCTAAATGTCACAAGCACAAGGTTGAGCCAAAGTAGCCAGACACAAAAGAACACACACTGCCTGGTTCCACGCATATCAAGTTCAAAAACAGGGAGAAATCAACGCGCGACAGATGTCAGGACAGGGCGTCTGTGGGAGGGGGAGGGTGGGCTGGGGAAGGTCCCCAGAGGGGAGGGGGGCGCGAGACATGAGGGCCAGTAACCTTCTCTTTCTTGATCAGAATGACAGTCACATCAGGGCTCATTGTTTTGATAACATTAAGCTTTTCACTGATGGTCTGTGTGTTTTTCTGTATATGTTATATTTCACAATAAACAAAAAATAAAAAAAGAATCGCAGTCCAGCACATTCCGACCAGAGAAAGGCTTGGAAAGAAACAAGGCTAAGAGACCCCTGCCAGGACGCAGGTGGTGACGATAGGGAACAGTCCAAGCTCTCGCTTGCTGAGATACCGGCAAGTCTGAAATCATCTGAAAAGATCAAGAACTTCAGGACTTAAGAAATTGAATTCCCTGGAGGCATTTTTTCCACCCTGGATGGAAACAAAGGTGAAGTAGGTGGCATGGCTCACTTACCAAATCTGGCATGAATTTCTAAACTTCAAAAGCACACACTGATTCCCGAAGCTTGCAAAGAGCTCGATTCTTCCCGCACTCTGGTGTCCTTGTCACTCTGGTGTCCCTCACCGGGCAGTCACGGAGCGGGGCAGGCACAAGAGGTCGTGCGATCCAGCCCCCAGCACCCCAGTCAAATGGACAAACGGGCACAAATACTATTTCAAAGCTCCCAAAAGTGAATTCCGACATGGCCCTCGGTTGTGCTTTCTGGTAGAAACAGCCCTGACTCCCACAGCGCCGACCCCATAACTAAACTCAACCTCACATGCTCTGCTCCAAGCTCACCTCCTCGTCCACTCCCACCCCACCCTGGAAGAAGGAAAGAACATCACAGATAAGAAGCTAAAGAATCACCAACACGTCCGCCCCAATTCTTCACGTTGAATGATCTTATCCCTTTGTCCTTTCTTCCTTTTAATCGCCTTCACGGCTGCCTTCTGAACCTTCCACTGAGCAAAATACAAAACTGATGGAAATGTTTTAATGAGATTTTAGCAGACTAAATAAAATAGTACCTTCAGACTCTTATAGGACAGAGAATTATTGCTCTTATTACATTTTAGAAATAAGAGGGTAATTTCAAAAACTGTAGCATTAAACCCACAAATCCGGAAGCAAATAAGGTAGAAAGAGATCGTATAGCCCTAGAGTCACACCTAAAACTTTGAAGTCCTGCTCAGATATAAGGGGCTCAATCGGCAGGGGTACAAGCAGGGGAGGCGGAAGGCCCAGGAACCAATTCCAAGGCTTGCCACGGACCACAATGCCTTGCGAAACATCTAGCAACCAGCCTAACGTGTCACAACCAGAAATCAATATTCTTTCAGAGGAAAGGTATTCTGACTCAGATAAAGAGACTCACGGTCTTCAGCCTTCGCTGGGCCCTCAGTGCTGCCTGGCAATCCCACCACGTTGCCTTAGCCCTTTCTAAACCTTTTTCTAGAATGGCTATCTCAGGCTTTCACTTTCCTCAAATTTCTTTTTTTTAAAAGAAATGTTACCTGGGCCGGGCGCGGTGGCTCACGCCTGTAATCCTAGCACTCTGGGAGGCCGAGGTGGGCGGATCGTTTGAGCTCAGGAGTTCGAGACCAGCCTGAGCAAGAGTGAGACCCCACCTCTACTAAAAAATAGAAAGAAATTATATGGACAGCTAAAAATATATATAGAAAAAATTAGCCGGGCATGGTGGCGCATGCCTGTAGTCCCAGCTACTCGGGAGGCTGAGACAGGAGGATCGCTTGAGCTCAGGAGTTTGAGGTTGCTGTGAGCTAGGCTGACGCCACGGCACTCACTCTAGCCTGGGCAACAGAGTGAGACTCTGTCTCAAAAAAAAATAAAAATAAAAATAAAAATAAAAATAAAAGAAATGTTACCATTTAATCTGGTGGTAATGAAATTAGAGAAGATTTTTACTGTGTTTTGTTTGGCTATCTTTATTTGCTACAGTGTCCAAGCATTACTTTTTTTTTTTTTTTTTTTGTAGAGACGGTGTCTTGCTATGTTGCTCAGGCTGGTCTTGAACTCCTGGCCTCAAGCGATCCTCCTGCCTTGGCCTCCCAAAGTGCCGGGATTACATGTGTGAGCCACTGTGCCCACCCCACTTTTCTCAAATTTCTAACTTGCCCATCATGCTCAGCAGACATTACTTCCTAATTCTCAGGACAGAAAAATAGTTATTTGACCAGAACTCCTTAAACTTTCTTTCTTAGGTTCACTTTTTCCTCTTAAAACTCCACTGAAAGAAGAGTTTGCAAGTTTCACAGAAAGAAAATATGCTTTAAGTGGTCCTTAGAGACCTTCAAAATTACCTCCATCCTCAAGCTTCAACCTTTCCTCTACATAAGTGATGTTTTTCACTTACCCCAATTACAGCGGATACAGAGCCCCGCATCCCAAGTAAATCCATCCACTAGCGTGGTGGACACCGTCTCTCTCGTCCACCATCTCCTACTCTTCGCTCTTTTCAGCCTTTCCCTTTCTACCAGCCCCTCCCATCACGACTTTGCTGTTGCTTTTCATTCTCTTAATGGCATCCTTTTCTATGCTGAAACCATTGCAAACTTGCAGAAAAGCTGCAACAATGGTACAAAGAACTCCTGCATACCCCACCCCCACCTCCACTCAAGTTTCAGCAGCTGCCCTAATAACATTGTAACAAAAAGGTCACCCGCGCTGCACCCAGTTGCCGCATCTCTACAGTCTCTTCCAACGTGGAACAGTTCCTCAGTCTTTCATTGACAGTTTTGAAGATTGCAGAAGATTTGAAGATTTTAGCAAATGGGACTGGTCTGTTGCTTCCTCGTAATTAGATCCAGGTTATCTGCTTTTGGCAGTACAAACAGAAGGGATGCCGTGTTCTTCTTGTGGCAGCTTATCGGATGGACACGACGTCACTTTGTCTCATTGGTGATGATAATCACTTAATCAAGACAATATCCAGTAGGCTTCTCCACTACATTGTTTTCCCCACTCTAATTAATAACCATTTTGCGGAGCGATGCTGTGAGGCTATAGAAATAGCCCATATTTCATGCTACTTTACCCTCTCGTTCTGCTCTCTCTTCATATTTCTTGCCTGAATTACTTAGAACCATGGTAGTAGTCAAACAGTTATTTTCCTAGTTCCATCATTCCTTCTACATTTATTAGTTGGCATTTCCCTTCAAGGAATAACTTTCCTTTCTCTCCCATTTATTTCTTTATGTCAGTGCACACTCAAAAAATTTTTTTATTTTGTTCAGTGGGTGATAATCTTTTACTATCATTATTTATTTTAATGCTCACATTTTCCCAGATTTGGCCAGTGGGAGCCCCAGTATGCTGGCTCCTGTGTCCTTTCAAAGTGTTGGTCTTTTTTTTTTTTTTTGAGACAGAGTCTCACTCTGTTGCCCAGGCTAGAGTGAGTGCCGTGGCGTCAGCCTAGCTCACAGCATCCTCAGACTCCTGGGCTCAAGTGATCCTCCTGCCTCAGCCTCCCGAGTAGCTAGGACTACAGGCATGCGCCACCATGCCCAGCTAATTTTTTCTATATATTTTTAGCTGTCCAGATAATTTCTTTCTATTTTTAGTAGAGATGGGGTCTCGCTCTTGCTCAGGCTGGTCTCGAACTCCTGCCCTCGAGCGATCCTCTCACCTCGGCCTCCCAGAGTGCTAGGATTACAGGCGTGAGCCACCGCGCCCGGCCTGTGTCAGTCATTCTTGAGTGCCTCCTCACTTCCTGGCACAGCAAGATATTCCAGGCCCCAGCCTCGGATCACTCATTTGTCCAAAGGCCCTGATTCCTTTAGCAGAAAGTGGTACTCAAAAGTCAAGCTGTGGGAACTGGCTCTATTCATTGCTGCTAGAGTGCCCCTCTTTCTAGGAGCCAGGAAATGTGTGGGAAGGAACTAGGAAATGTGTGTGTGTGTGTGTGTGTGTGTGTATTTCTGTATCTATTACTATCTAGACATACTAAAATTCATACGTTCACCGTATTGGCTTCTCCTCCATCTGTGAACAGGCTGGCTCCCGTTACTTCAGTATATTTACTTATCTGTCCAGTTGCTTGCGTGTAGCCAATCTCGTGATCCCAGCTGGCCACCATGACCGCATGGCTCAGGCAGGGCTCCCAGCCAAACATTTTCTCGGAGTTGCCTGTATTCATCGTCTCTGTTTCCTCACCTTCAGCCATTCCTCGACCCACTGCAATTTGACTTTCATTTTGGTTAAAGTGACTAGTGATCTCCTTGCTGCCAAATCTAAAGGATCTTTCTCAATTCTTTTCTACATTGAGCTCCCTCCCACCACTTGGCACTCTTTGAACATGCCCTGCTTCTTACAATACTCTCTCCCTGTGGCATCTGTGACCGCCCCACTCAAACTGGTTTTCCCTCCCCTTCTCCAACCATTCCTTCCTAGATTGCTCTGCGGGCTGCTTCCCCCTCCCGCCCTTACTTGTCGTGATTCCCTGGGGTCCAGCCTAGCGCTCCTCTCTGCGCAGCCCCGAGAGAGTCCATCCCCTACCAAGGCTACAAGGAACTATATTCAGCTGACTCACACATCTGTATCCTTAATCCTTCATCCTATATAAGGAAATGCCCATCAGATATTATTCCTTGGCTACCTCTCAATCACTCCACGCAAAATGCATCTAACAATGGAGTCATTTCCACCCTGCCCCATCTCCCAAACCCGTTCTTCTTTGTGAGTAATTCAACTCAAAGAACAGAACTGCCATCTGTTCGGCAGCCCAGACCAGCAACCGAGGAAACATTCTTAACTCCTTCTTTTCTCCCACCCCCATCTCATCAGGCCTGATACGTTAGCTCTTAAATCTCTATTCCCTGAGCAATTCCGTGGACTGAGCAGTCATCATTTTGTGCCTGAATGACCACCACAGTCTTCTAACTGGCTGTCCATTCTTGCCATTCGTCCAAACTGATTTACACAATCTTTGTAAAGTCCTTACAATCCTTCCTGGAATCCCCCCGCTTTGGGGACAGTGCTGGTTCCCGCACGTGGCTCAGCAGGCCCACGGGAGCTTGTCCTCGCCCCCCTGAGCTTGTCCTCGCCCCCCTGCCCAGCTCCACCGCTTGTTCTTCCACGCCAAACCCGCAGAGCCCTGCTGAAGTCTCTGCCCTTCCACAAACACGCAATGTTCCTTCGAGTCTCTGGACCTTCATACGTTCTTTTCCCTCTGGCTCTTTCTATGTCGCTTGGCCAAATTCCACTCATCCCTCAGACATAGATGTCACCTTCTCCGGTAATCTCCCCGGAATGCCCCTGCCCTGTGCCCCCACGGTACTCTCCGTACCTCCAGGGTGCTTGTCACGCATTATCTCGGTGGCTCTTTTAATGATTTAACCTCCCACGCAGATCATGAGCTCCATGAAGGTCTCACAGAGAAATGGAGGCAGTGTCGTGCTCACAGCCCTGTCCCCAGGGCCCAGCAAGACAGCTGGAACGCAGTGCAGGTGCCCTCGGTACTCACTGAATGAATGAGCCACAAAAATAACGAACTCGGCAGCAGCCACAGCCAAAAAGCGCGTGTCACACGCGCGTTAGCGCAAGGCGTGGGCGGCACACCTCCCGTCACTGCTGCTCCGCTCAAGAGCTGCCAACTTCGTGTGTGACGAAAAAGGAGGCAACCATATCAGCCTGAATGAAACAAAATTATTTCCACAAATAGGAAAAAAAGGGTTTCTTCTTTCTCTGCTGTAAATGAGAATGGCTCATTAATTTTTACATTTTCATGAAGACAAGGCAATTCGGCACGTGAGCGAGCACAAGTCCTCTGCTAAGAGGGTCAGCATGAGAGTGAGCGCTTTGGCCCTTTAGACAGGCCGGGACGCTCTCCCTGTGCATGTGCATGTGCACACACGCACACACACACACACGCACACACACACACGCACACACACTCACACACACATGCACGCACACACACACATGCACATGCACGCTCACGCACTCACAGGCACACACACGCACGTGCTCACATTGATGCACACACTCACATGGTCACGCACGTGCACACACTCACATGCACACATGTACACACATGGACACACTCACATGTATACACTCACATGCACACGCTCACACACATGCACACAGTCACATGCACACACATGCACACATGCACACGCACACAATGCACACATGCACACATGCACATGCACACACATGCACACATGCATGCACGCACATGCACACTCACATGCACACACATGCACACATTCACATATGTACACTCACACGCACATGCTCACATGGACATACATGTTCACACATGTGCGCACATGCACACTCTCATGTGCACACAAGCACACATGCATGCACACACATGCACACATTCACACACATGGACACACTCACATGCACACATGCACACATATGGACACATGTATACACTCACATGCACACACACATGCACACACTCACATGTGTACACTCACATGCACACGCTCACATGGACATACATGTTCACACATGCACGCACACACGCACACTCTCATGTGCACACACATGCACACATGCATGCACACATTCACATGCACACACACACATTCACAGGCACACATTCACACACATGCACACATGCACCCACACACACTCACATGCACACACGCACACACACACAGTCACAGTGTCTCAGAAAATTCGTAGTAGGACTGAACAAAAGAAAAACAGGAAATGAGCTCCTGAAGGACGTACCCCGAACCTCAGCACGCTGTCTGGCCTACAGAACAGATAATGCCAAACGTGAGAGGGGACACCAGAGTGCGACCCTCAGCCAATTGTGAACACCAAATATGGGTGTTGGGAAAAGAAGGAAATCTATGAAGCGGATTAGCACTCCTTCTACTTCCTATACACTGTAAGCCAAAGCCAAGTTATCTCATCTTTACTGTCCCTATTTTACATATTTTGAGACTAAGTAGCCTGCAGCTAATAAATAAGAAAGACCAGTTCTTTCCAATTCTTAGTGCTGTATCCCAAATTGGGCAGGACTGAAAAATTAGAAAACAGCAGTAGAAGCATCTTATTTAGAAAAATGAGAAGACATAAGTAAACATTAAAAATTATTGGTTCTGGGGAGTAGGAATAGGAAGTGTTGGGCAAAGGATCTTATTTTTCATATGAACCTTCTAGTGATATTTGAGCTTTAAAATGATACATATGTATTACTGTGATATAAAGTACAATTTAAAAGCATAGTAGGAGAATATTTATTGACAAAATAATACATAAAGTCTGACCCATTAAAAAATATAAATACACACAGATACAGAGAAGCTTTTGAATGTTGTTACTAGACATTATCTCTGAGTGGTGGAGCTGTAAGAGTTTTGTTGGTTTTTTCTTTTCCTACAAAGATCTATTTGTGTAGATCTATTTGTATGCTATTTGAACGAGAAATAAAATTTTTCACAAAATATTTTAAAGTGCTTACTTACCTTTGCTGATTTTTCAATATTTAAGCCTCCATGTAGTTCAAAAAGAATTGTCATGTTGTACCCAGTCTGGTTTCCATGTCCATGAGGCCACCAAGTTCTTACAGTAATATTCTTTTAAGACATAAGATAAGTCATTTTAAGTAATGTGTCATATTTGCAGCAAAATAATATGGTTCAGAGCATTATACCAATTTCTCATATAGTCAAGCACAGAAACTCTTGGTTCTAAAACAATATAAATCTATCTATATCATGCCAAATCATACCAATCCATTGATAACATTTTTTTTTTTTTTTTTTTGAGACAGAGTCTCACTCTGTTGCCCAGGCTAGAGTGAGTGCCGTGGCGTCAGCCTCGCTCACAGCAACCTCAAACTCCTGGGCTTAAGCGATTCTCCTGCCTCAGCCTCCCAAGTAGCTGGGACTACAGGCATGCGCCACCATGCCCGGCTAATTTTTTGTATATATATATTTTAGTTGTCCATATAATTTCTTTCTATTTTTAGTAGAGACGGGGTCTCGCTCTTGCTCAGGCTGGTCTCGAACTCCTGACCTCGAGCGATCCACCCGCCTCGGCCTCCCAGAGTGCTAGGATTACAGGCGTGAGCCACCACGCCCGGCCCATTGATAACATTTTAAAATCCACATCCAAGGAGTTTAGCACACATTAATATATCAAAAGGGAAAGGAAGGAACAGAATGACAGTCTGTTCAGAAAAACAACTCTTCCTAACACTGAAGCTTAGATTTATTCTACACTCTTAACACTTAGAATTGGACTTTGAAGTTTATTCTTCTTTCAAGTCAAGAGCTAGAAAACATTTTGAGTTTTCCTTTATCTGGACAGTGACTGAATGTTATTTTGCCCCATCCTTTCCAGTTCACAATCGTCAGTTGGAGGAACAGGAAAAGGAAGCAGCAAAGGGAAAATCCATCCCACTCCAACCTATGAAAGATCATGAGTTTAGAATTAGAATTTCACATGTAGAATAAGCACCAATATTCAAATAATTGACAAGTACCAAAAATAATGGCTGCTATTTAACTATACTGCATAGAATGTATTTTAGATTCAGGATACTACAAATACTGTACAAAAAAATTAAAACATAACGATAAAAATAAAACAAATGAAAAGGTTACCAAATTAATCACATAGTCTCCATTTTCTTAATCTGAAAATTTGGGGAAAATCATTCCTTATCTCACACTCAAACTAAATATATGAGAGGTTAAAAATAGAGGAGAAAATGAAAAATATAAATGGAGAAAGCAGATTTTTTTCTTTCATACTCAGTCCACTCTTTCTATTTCTTTTGAACAGGTATTGCTTTTCATCTAGCGCTTCTCAGAAAGTATCATCATTCACCTTGTTAATTTCCAGAAATAGGTTAACAATCCTTTCCCCAGGTTGAAGTTCAATTTTGTATGTCTGCTGTGTTTGCAATTCAGGGATGGCTACGATCACTTGGCCACCAACTGGCTTTGAGCTGACAACATCAAAAGAAGACTGTATTTCAAGTTGCCACTCCTTGGCTCTGTTATCTAAAGCATAAAGAGGAAAAGAAAAATGTATATATAATATGCTGAGCATTATCCCTGCACATCCTCAGGATTCATTGAAGGTAAGACCAAAGCAACTTCTAAACCAGCAAGGGCTCCACGATGCTATCATAATCAAACTCTCAGTGGAAATTTTCTTTCAATCTTTAGAGTTTAATCCTTCGTTCTGAAGGAGAATAACTAACATTATATATTTTATATAGACTTGCACTCTAAACACATCGTAAGTCATTAAAACTTTATAAATAGGGCATAAACAGAAAATGACAAATGCAAAGACAACGTAAATTTTCCAAGAATAATACACATTTGTTTCTTTTTCTAAAGTAAAGGAAAAATATTGAGGCTTTTAAAGCGATGTAATAAACTATAAGTTTATAAGTATTAGAAGTAATCAAATGTGAAAAAATAGAGATATATTTTAAATGTAGTCTATCCAAGAAATATTTACTGAGAACTTTCTATGTGCTGTGTGCTTCGCTAAGTTTTGGGGATTAAATGGTGACCAGGATAAACGTGACTCCCGGCCTGGTGAGCTAAGAGTCAGTGGATGTAGACAAGTACAAAAGCGGGACAATGCCAGGATGGTTGGGATGAAAGGTGGTTCTGAGAAACAGACACATGAAGTAAGGAACCATTTCTAGCACAGAGAGGGTGGAGGAAGCTTTTGCTAGAAAGCAGCGCCCGTGGAAACCACAAGAGTGTCTCAGCTCCCTGCAGGGGAAGCGACGAGTATTCCGGACACAGAGAGGAGCCTGAAGGCCAGTGAGTGACCACGAGCAACACCGCCACAAGGAACCCGGGCAAGGAGGGAGCCGGGAAGGGGGCTGGCTGGCCTGACTGAAGAGGGAAGCAGGGTCCAGATCACACTGGGTCTTTCAGGATCACCGAGAAGTTTGGCAGTCACCCTGAACCAATGGGGAGTCACTGAAGAGTTCTCATCAAAATGCATAACACGATCATGCTGCATTTTATAAGCATCACGAGGGGCCCAGGGACGTGCCGGTTTGCATTTGGAAGAAGCAGAAAGCACACAATCTCTGTCTGTGCAAAAAGATGTGGAAAGTGACACCTGGAAACTCCAGAAACAGAGAGGAGGCAAAGAAAACTGGCGGTCGGGAAGAAGAAGGTAGAACAGGACTGAAGAGGAGAGTTACAGGGGACAAAGAAAGATGAGGGGGCGGCCGTGAGGAATGGAACTTTGGGTGTGGAACTCGGAGGTAGGGCGGAATGCTTCACGAGAGTTTTAAAGTAGAGTTTTATATATGTGCAGTATAACCCTTTCCTCCATCTCCTGTTCAATTTACATTGTTTAATGTCTCCGGAATTGGATTGGTGTTTGGTTTTGATTTTTAAATAAGATAGAATTTGGGCAAGAGCAGGGTGATTAAAAAAAAAAAAAAAACCAGACACTTTTTTCAGCTTACACTGAAGGAAACAGTGATGAGATCCCCAAAAAGGCTGGAGGGACAGGGAGTTAGAGCCAGCAGCGAAGGTTCTCCTTCTTGACTGCCACAGAAAGGAAGGACAAGAGCAGCGACCGACGCAGATGCACTTGAGTTTGCACGGTTTGTGGCAAGACGCGGAGGGAGCTCCTGTTTAGCAGCTTCTGCTTTTCTCTCTGCAGAAGGGGAGGGAGAAGATTATCGCCCGAGAAATATCCTAGGGACCCTTCTCCTACGAATAAGGAGGGGATTGATAATCACGGCTTTGCTGCAAAGTAAAGAAAAGATAGGTTTATACGCTGATCAGCGACCAAAGACTCTATTGCTGGCACTGCTTATAAAACCGCAGCCCCACACCAGGCCTGTCCTAAAGATGATCACGGCACAGCTCAGCGTTTGTATCCCCCATCAGCCAAAAGTACAGATGGATCTCATGCACACTCAAGTAAAATTAATCCTGGACTTAAGAACTATTTTTATTTGTTAAATGATTCATTCTGAGAAACATGAGTCAATGAGCCCTGAATGAGATTTGTTCTGATCCAGCCAATTTGCCAGGTCACCCACTCAGAGCCTCCAGGTTTTGAAGCTATCAGCTGATACATCACCGAGTCTACTCTCTCACCAGTGTTTGATTCCCTCTATGTAACAGGCTAGCAAACTATGGGCCTTGGGCCAAATCTGGCCCACCTCCCATTGTTTTAAATAAAGTTTTATTGGAACACAGCTGCTGTGGACTAAATTGTATCCCCCCTCCTCAATGCATATTTTGAAGACCTAATCCCCACCTTTTTATGAGCTACCTAAGGTTAAATGAGGTCATAAGAGTGGGGCAGTAATCGGCTAGGACTGTGGCCTTATAAGAAGAAGATCTCTCTCTTTCTGTCTCTCTCTCTCCACCCCCCCATCCCCCACCCCATACACACACCAGGTGAAGACACAGCAAGAAGGCGGCTGTCTGCAAGCCGGAGAGAGAGCCTCACCAGAAACCGAACTGGCCAGCACTTTGATCTTGGACTTCCCAGCCTCCAGAACTGTGTGAAATAGCCTCTGTCATTTAAGCCATGCTGTCTATGATATTTTGCTAGGGCAGCCCAAACAGACTAACAGAACAGCCACATTCATTTGTTTACACATTGTTTTGCTGCCTTGCACTAAAACAGCAGAGCTGAGCAGTTGCCACATGGCCCCAAAAGCCTAGCTCTAGTCTGCTGATCCCTGCCCTAGAATATTCCACCCAAAAGGCCATTCTAACCCTTCTTTAAACATCCCTAATGACCACAAAACTCTGCCTCACAAAATAGCCTTTCCATTTTTGCTAGCCTTGGCTACTGTAAAGACCTTCTTTATACTGATTTGAAATTGACTTCTCTTTAATCTCCACCTAAAGATTTTAATTGTCCTCTTAGCACCTACCAAACAAGCCTGCTCCTTTGCTGTTTCTTGTCACTTCCTCTTCTGTAAGAGAATCAGCTGTTGGTGACAGCCTCTGGCAGGAAAATAAATAGCGTAATACCAAAGTTCATTGGCAAAATCCCCCAGTTTCTCTTGCTTTGAACATGGAAGGTTCTCAAGCGAACCCACACTCCTCTGGAGCACACAATGAAAAAACTAAGGCTATAGAATTAAAAACACAACATGGGCTGGACGCAGTGGCTCATGCCTGTAATCCTAGCACTCTGGGAGGCCAGGGGGTGGGGGGAGGGATTGCTCAAGGTCAGCAGTTCAAGACCAGTCTGAGCAAGAGCGAGACCCCGTCTCTACTAAAAAAGTAGAAAGAAATTATACGGACAGCTAAAAATATATACAGAAAAATTAGCCAGGCATGGTGGCGCACGCCTGTAGTCCCAGCTACTCGGGAGGCTGAGGCAGGAGGATCGCTTGAGCCCAGGAGTTTGAAGTTGCTGTGAGCTAGGCTGACGCCACGGCACTCTAGCCTGGGCAACAGAGTGAGACTCTGTCTCAAAAAAAAACACAACACGAAGGTCTATGAGCCTATAATGTCATCACCATACACTATACCAACATTTTTTTGCCCTCTTCTTCCAAATGGAGTAAAGCCGTTCCTTCTAGTAGTAATAGCACCTAGGAAACTAAGCAGTTTAGGTTCACAAAGTCTTAAATAACCAATAACTTTCCTGATAGTAATTGGTCACTTCTTTTCACTTGCTAAATTAAAAATGCACAATCCTATCTGTAGTTAAGGAGAGCTCCATCTTATAACTGAAGACCCATTTCTAGAATACGGCTGCCCGTCATCGGCTCCCAGCATTAACAAGCCGCCACGTCCTGAAGAACCACCTGCCACCCCGGCTCTCCGGCAGTGGAATGCGAGATCGTTCCACGCGGGGACCGAGTGCCGGGGTGGGGGCGGGGTGGGAAAGGGAAAGGATCGCCGCGTCCCCCAGATTCCCCTGGGGAGCTCGCCCTTCCAGCTGGACCGAGTTTGGCATCCTCTCCTCGCGCTGAGCGAACAGCTCCAGGCGCAGGCAGGCGACTCGCTCTTCATCCAGGCGGTGTCCCGGCGAGGCTGGCGGGTCCCCTCTGCAACGCGCGGCCCTCGCTGGCGTCCTGCGCCCACGCACGAGAGATGATTGTCCGTAGCTTGTTCGCATGACCTCAACCAGGAAGGCCACCGGGGGACGGCGGAGAATGTGGTTCCAGCCATGACGCGTTTTAAGGTTTAAGTTAAATGACTGAAGTTTCTTTTTTAAAAACAGGTGGGGGGGGGGGCGGGACGAAGACGGTGGCCTAGGAGCAGCCAGCACTCGCCGCTCTCTAGGACAGGACCAAGGGTTGCGGGCAGAGGTCACTCATGCACGGACCATCTCGGAGAACACTGTGAATCATCAGAGAAGCCACCAAAGACACCCAAAGTGGGGGATATAGAGGTGGGGTGATCTGCTCGGGAAGGTCAGAGGGTACCTGGGGGGATGTCCACATGTGGGGAAGGGTCAGGGGACAGGTCTCCAGGGCTCCCAGCCGCGAGGGGCTCCCCGACCACCGCAGGCGACCGAGCTGATCAGGGGGCTGCTCGGAGACCGCAGCATTGTGGCACTGGAGACCGGGCACAGTGGGGTCCCACTGGCTTCGGATGCTGGGTCGCTGCAACAGCCATTCTGCACTCTCAGACCCAGAGCACCCGGTCTGCAGAGGGTCGGCTCCGCTGCGCCACCCCCCCCCATCGCCCCCGCGGGGCCAGGGAGGGTAGGGACTCTCGCCACACCGTGACTGGGTACCGTGCATGCCCCAACCCCGCCACCGGCTGTCTCCCGGGGATCTGAGCAGAGCAGGTGCCCACCAGCCCTCGCCATCTGCCACCGACATCTTGCCACCTCAACAGCATCACCACTGCCACCTGAGTCACACGGCAGCAGCTGCCCCAGTTGAAGCTGGCTGGAGGAAGAGCCTCAGTCACTGCGACACCCTGGCAGGGCGCCAAGCATCTCCACGCCCCGCTAGCTGCAGGTGGACCACCACTGTGGCTCAACGAGCCACCCGTGGCTGGCTGCAGTCCCACAACCCTCCCAGGCACCAACCTAGACGCCACCCTCACCCCCCCCCCCCCCCCCCCGCGCCTGTCCAGGTGCCTGCCAGGGTCGCGTGCCTCACACAGGCTTCCACCAATTCCTATAAACTGCCCGGCCTCCAGCCGCAGCCCTGCGAGTGCTCAGGTGCCGACCAAGGTCTCACAACCTGCCCGGGCACTGGTCTACATCCCATAACCTGCTCAGGTGCCTGCCGAGGTCCTGCACCCCACACAGGCACCCACCAACTTCCCACGACCCACCTCACCACCAGCTGCAGTCCCACAATGCACCCAGGCACCCAAAAAGGTCCCACAACCTGCTCTGCTGCCAGCTGTGGTCCTGTGATGTGCCTAGGCAAGTGCCAAGATCCCGCAATATGCCCCGCCACCGGCTGCAGTCCTATGACATGCTGAAGCATCCACCAAGGTCCCATGACTTGGTCCGCCACTGGCTACAGTCCTGTGATGCAGACAAGCACCCACCAAGGTCCTGCAACCCTGCCCAGGCACCAGCCACGGCATGACATCTGCCTCCATGGAGACGGACTTTCCCAGTCCCCTGCCTGAGCTTTCAACAGTGATCTAAGGACCAACACACCAAGCCAAATGAATATCCCCCAGCACTAGCTTGGATTGTGACAACCACAGGGGAACAAGACGACACAGGAGGACAGCTGTGTTACAGACTCTCAGTATATCTGCCCCTCTCCACCCAGGTCCATCCTGCAGAGTAAGACACAGAAGTGCTACCTAGGGATTTCTCCTCCTTCTCACCAAGTGGGAGAGCAAAGGAGATTTGATATCCCAGCAAAGGAAAACGGGTGTGCTGCAAACCTATCAGCCCTAAGCTGAGAGAAGAGGTTTCAGATGAGAAGAAACCCTGGGAGATTAGCACACTTAATACATCGACTCAAATGGTACAAATGCAATTTATGTAACCAAAATGTTTGTACTCCCATAATATTCTGAAAAAGGAAGGACGGAAGGAAGGACAATGAGAGAGAGGGAGGAAAGAAGGAAAAGAAAGGGAGGTGGGGAGGGAGGGAGAAACAGAGAAAGAAAACGAATTCTGACAACATGAAAACACAAGTTGGTTTGAAACCCCCAAAGGATAGATCCACAGCAATGAACACCAACCAAAAGAAAATTGTAGAAATGTCAGAAGTGGAATTCAGAATATGGGTGGCAAACAAGTTGAAAGGAATTGAAGAAAAAGTTGAAAACCAACACAAAGAAACCAAAAAAATATTTCAGGACATGAATGAAAAATATGAAAAGCTCACTAAACAGACAGACAACATAAGAAAGAATATAACAGAACTTAAAGAAATGAAAGAGTCATTTAGGGAATTACAAAATATAGCAGAAACCTTCAACAACAGATTAGACCAAGCAGAAGAAAGAATCTCAGAGCCTGAAGACAAGGCTTTTGAACTAATCCAGTCAGTCAAAGATGCAGAAAAAGTCATAAAGAAAAATGAACAATCACTCAGAGAAATATGGGACTGTGTGAAATTAGCCAACATATGAATTATAGATGTCCCTAAGGGAGAAGAAGAAAAATCAAAAAGCATGGAAAACCTATTCAAAGGAATTATTGAGGAGAGCTTCCCTGGTATCACCAGAGATTCAGACATTCAGATACAAAATAGTCATTGAGCTCTGAGAAGATTCATAGCAAATAGAACATCCCCAAGGACACATCACCATCAACCTGGGCAAAGTCAAAATGAAGGAGAAAATTATGCAAGCTGCAAGATGAAAGCAACAACTAACCTACAAAGAAAAAAACCATTAGGCTAATACCAGACTTCTCAGGGGAGACCACACAAGCCCAAAGGGATTCAGGCCCCATTTTTAGTATTCATAAACAAAACTGCCAGCCAAGAATTTTGTATCCTGCAAAACTAAGTTTCATAAATGATGGAGAAATAAAGACCTTTCCAAATAAGCAAACACTAACGGAATCTGTCACTACGAGGCCTGCCCTACAAGAAATGCTCAAAAGTTCTTTATACATGGAATAGCACAATAGATACCAACCAGTGTAAAAACACCCAAGAGGTGAAGTTCACAGCTCTTATAAAAGAATAGCATAAGAGGGAAAATAAAATAATATCATCCAACATGATGAACAGAACAATGTCCCACATATCAATACAAACTTACTCAACGTGAACGGTCTGAATGCCCCACTTAAAAGACAGAGACTGGCTGAATGGGTGAAAAAACACAACTCAATTATTTGCTGTCTCCAAGAAACACATCTAACCCACAAGGATGCACATATACTCAAGGTTAAGGGATGAAAAAAAATATTTCACATAAATAGAAATCAAAAGAGAGCAGGTGTAGCCATTCTCATTATCAGATAAAATAGACTTTAACAATAGTAAAAAAAAATATGGTCATTATATAATGTTAAAAGGAGCAATTCAACAAGAAGAAATAATAATTCTAAATATACATACACAAAGAGCTGGCAGATTCATAAAGCAAATTCTACTAGATCAAGGAAAAGAAATAAAGAGTAACCATCCTAATTGCCAGAGACTTCAACACCCCACTGACAGAACTAGACAGACCACTGAAGCAGAAAATGAATAAAGAAACACTGGGCTTAACCAAGACTCTAGAACAAAGGGACGTAACAAACATTTACAAAATATTCTACTGAAAAACTACTGAATATTCATTTTTCTCACCAGCACATGGGACATTTTCCAAGATTGATCATAGGCCACAAAACAAGTCTTAGGAAATTCAAAACAATTAAAATCATACCATGTATCTTCTGAGACCACAGTGGAATAAAACTAGAAACCAATTCCAAGAGAAACACAAATTCTACACAAAGTCATGGAAATTAAACACCCAGCTACTAAACAATCCTTGGATCATTGATGAAATTAAGATGGAAATCAAAAGACTACTTGACCTGAATAACAAAGGGGACATAAACTTTGAAAATCTATGGAATATAGAAAAAGCAGTCCTAAGGAGAAAGTTCATAGCCTTAAATGCCTACATCAAAAAGACAGAAAGATCACAAATTAATAACCTATTCCCACATCTCAAGGAGCTAAAAAAAAAGAAGAACAATCCAAACCCATAGCCAGCAGAAGAAATAACAAAGCTCAGAGAAGAACTAAATGAAATGGAACCCAGAAAAACAATACAAAGGATCAATGAATCAAAAAGTTGGTTCTTTGTAAAGATAAACAAAATCGATAGACCACTAGCCAGATTAACCAGAAATGGAAGAGAAAGAACTTAAATAAGCTCAATCAGAAATGAAAAAGGAGATATTATAATGGATACCTCAGAAATACAAAATATCATCCATGAATACTATGAAAACCTCTATGCAAACAAACTAGAAAACCTAGAGGAAATGAGGAAATTCTTGGAAACACACAACCTCCCAAGGCTGAATCAGGAAGAAATAAAAGACCTGAACAAATCAATAATGGGAGCAAGATTGAAGCAGTAATAAAAACCTTTCAACACAACAATAAAAAAAAGACCCAGACCAGATGATTCACAGCCAAATTCTACCAGACCTACAAAGAACTGGTACCTATTCCACAAAAATTATTCCATAACATTGAGAAGGAGGGAATTCTCCCTAATTCATTCCATGAAGCCACTATCACTTGATACCAAAGCCAAGAAAGGACACAAGAAAAAAAGAAAACTACAGACCAATATCCCTTATGAACATTGATGCAAAAATCCTCAACAAAATACTAGCAAACTGAATTCAACAGCACACCAAAATGATAATTCACCATAATCCAGTGGGTTTCATCCTATGTATGCAAGGATGGTTCAACATACCCAGGTGAATAAATGTGATTCACTGCATAAACAGAAGTAACAAAAAGACCATATGATCATCTCAATAGATGCAGAAAAGCATTCACTAAAAATTCAGCACCCCTTCATGATAAAAACTCTTAACAAACTAGGCACAGAAGGAACATACCTCAAAATTATAAAAGCCACATATGACAAACTCAGAGCCAACATCATACTGAATTGGGAAAAGTTAAAAGCATTCTCCCTGGGAACTGGAACAAGATAAGTATGCCCACTCTTACAACTTAGATTCAACATAGTACTGGAAGTCCTAGCCAGAGCAATCAGGCAAGAGAAAGAAATAAAGAGCATCCAAATTGGGAAAGAGGGGGTCAAACTATCTCTCTTTGCTGATGATATGATCTTGTATCTAGAAAACACTAAAGACTCCACCAAAAAACTCCTGGAATTGATAAATAAATTTAGCAAAGTCTCAGGTTACAAAATCAATGTACACAAATCAGTAGCATTTCTATATATTAATAATATTCAAGCTGAGAGTCAAATCAAGGACTCAATACCATTTACAGAAGCTACAAAGAAAATAAAATACCTAGTAATATACTTAACCAAGGAGGTGAAAGATCTCTACAAGGAGAACTACAAAACACTGATAAAAGAAACCACAGATGACACAAACAAATGGAAAAATATTCCTTGCTCATGGATTGGCAGAATAAACATTGCTAAAATGTCCATACTGCCCAAAGTGATTTATAGATTCAATGCAATTCCCATCAAAACACCAATGTCTTATTTCATAGACCTAGATAAAAAAAAAAAATCCTAAACTTCATTTGAAATCAAAAAAGATTCGGGTGCAGGTGTCTTTTTTATAGAATGACTTTTGTTCTTCTGGGTAGATGCCCAGTAATGGGATTGCTGGATCGAATGGTAGGTCTACTTGAATCTGTTTAAGGTATCTCCACATTGCTTTCCACAAGATGAGTGCGATGCGCACTGCCTGGGGAATGGACATGATTGAAGTTCTGACTGGGGGGGATGGGGTGGGGGGAGGGGAGGAGTGCACACCTACATGATGAGTGTGATGTGCACTGTCTAGGGAATGGACACAACTGAAGCTCAGACTCGGGGGGATGGGGAGGCATGGGCAATGTATATAGCCTGATCTTTTGTACCCCCTTAATGAGCTGAAAAACAAACAAAAAATAAAAATAAAATAAATAAATAAATAAATAAAAGAACGTGAATAGCCAAAGCAATCAAAAGCAAAAAGAACAAACCTGGAGGCATCACATTATCTGACTTCAAATTATACTACAAGGCTATAGTAACCAAAACAGCTTGGTACTGGTATAAAAGTAGAAACATAGACTAATGGAAGAGAATAGAGAACCCAGAAGTAAAACCATATAGCTACGACCAACTGATCTTCAACAAAGCATACAACAACATACACTGGGGAAAGGAAGCCCTATCCAATAAATGGTGCTGGGAAAATTGGATAGCCAGAAGCAGAAGAATTAAACAGGACCCCTATCTCTTGCCATATAAAAGAATTAATTCAAGCTGGTTTAAAGAATTAATTGTAAAGTATGGAAACATAAAAATTCTAGAAGAATATGTAGGAAAAACTCTCCTATACTTTTGGCCTACACAAAGAAATTATGACTAGACCCCAAAGGCAAATACAGCAATAACAAAAATAAATAAATGGGACTTAATTCAATTAAAAAGCTTCTGCACAGCAAGGGAAATAATCAACAGAGTGAACAGATAACCGAAAGAATGGGAGAAAATATTCACAAACTTTATATCCAACAAAGGACTAATAACTAGAATCTTCAAACAAATCAGCAAGAAGAAACAACCTCATCAAAATGTGTGCAAAAGACATGAACAGAAGTTTTTTAAAAGATATAGAGAAATGGCCTACAAACATAAGAAAAAATGCTCAACATCACTAATCATCAGAGAAATGCAAATTAAAACTATAATCAGATGCCACCTTCCCCCTGTCAGAATGGCCATTACTAAAAAAGTCAAAAAACAATAGATGCTGGCATGGATGCAGAGAGAACGGAACGCTTATACACTGTTGGTGGGACTGCAAATTAGTACAACCTCTACGGAAAACAATATGGAAATTCCTCAAAGAAATAATTGTAAACCTACCATTTGATCCAGCAATCCCCCTGCTGAGTATCTACCCAAGGGAAAAGAAGTCATTTGATCAAAAAGACACCTGCGTTTGAATGTTATCACAGCACAATTCACAATTGCAAAGATGTGGCACTAACCTAAGTTAGTGCCTTGAGCCCATCAATTCATGAGTGGATTTTTAAAAAAGTGGCGTGTGTATACACAACACACACACACACACATGCACACCATGGAGTACTACTCAGCCATAAAAAAGGAATTAAATAATGCCATTTGCAGCAACTTGGTTGAAACTGTAGACCATTATCTTAATTAAAGTATCTCAGGAATGGAAAACCAAACACCATATGCTCTCACTAATAAATGGGAGGTAAATGACAGGCACACATGGGCAAAAAGAGATGTAAAAGTCACTGAAAACCAAGAAGGGGGATGGTGGGAGGGTGGGAGGAGAGGTGTGGGATGAAAATTCACCTATTGGGTACAATTAACAGTTTCCGGTGATGAGCCCACCCAAAAGCCCCGATTTAACATTATACAAGATATCCATGTATTAATAACAAAAACATTTGTTCCTCCTTAATATTTTGAAATAAAACAAAAACTAACAAATGAATAAATGCACCATGTTCTGACCTGGATGAGAATTTGTAGAAAGGGTAAAAGCAGCTACACAGCCCAGATCAACGTGTGTTGTTTCTTCATTCAGAGAATCTTCAAGACAACTCTGGTTTTTGTAGATGTGTCTACACCTTTAAAATCTTCTAAAAAATGCCAGCTTTTTTTTTTATATTCCTATACCACGTTTGTCAAGATGTGGTTGGGAAAAAAAATAAAGAATAAAGGTCGTCTAGGGGAAAAAGGTATCAGAAGAGACATGGAAAGTAGAAAACTAAGGTGGCTGAGTTACATTAATTCAAGTGTGTCAATAAGGAACAGGAAGACATACTCTCAAACTCTATGCTAAGCCTTGCTTTAATTGATTGTAATAAAGCCTCAAGAATCAATGTCTTCATCCAGTCATATGATGTCTAGTTTCAAGAAAAACTGGGTCTTCCATACTTATATTATACCG
Source organism: Eulemur rufifrons (assembly GCF_041146395.1). Taxonomy (NCBI): domain Eukaryota; kingdom Metazoa; phylum Chordata; class Mammalia; order Primates; family Lemuridae; genus Eulemur; species Eulemur rufifrons. Next base: position 1,088,727 of record NC_090995.1, on the reverse strand, counting down.
TCTTACAAAAAAAGGAAAAGAACCATGGGATGTTGGAGACAGAAGAAACTTGGAGATCTCCTAGTCACTTTGCAGATATTTCTGAGGCCCTGACGACAGTTCCTTACTCCAAATCTCCTGAGCCAATCGACAGGAAGAGGGCCCAGGTTTCCCAACTCCAGGGCTCTCTACTTTCTGTAGGCCTCTTGCAGAGGAGCCTTCCAAAAAGAATGATATCAGCAAGCACACACGGAGTGACAATTGTACATGATTGATGAGCAAAAGCAAAAGCAAAGGTACTTTTTGCCTTTCAGAGCCCTAAGTCCAAATATCCAATTCCATGTGCAACAATAAAATGTTAGCCTCTTAGTCAGAGGGTCTTTGTCAAAAAGAAAGAACACTGAAATCTACAAACATAGAGAATATATCTGAGCCTCCACTAAACGTGCAACTAGATGGTGTCACAGTTTCTCCACTTGTCAAACACCATCTCTGTAACCTAGACTCCTTGAGGAGAGCATTCAAACAGTTCCATGAGCATTTCTGTCAAATAAGTGAAATCTATTTCTTGAATAATTATTATCTGGAAACCTTGACGGGCACTCTAAGTTATACCCCAAATCTAAAAGGCAAAGATGATGTTGCTGCCAACTCTCAAAATGTATTTAGAAAACCAAAATATACCCAAGGTCACAGTTCAGAAACAGGCTGGCATCTAGGGGGTTAAGGACTAGCAAGAAAATGGAAGTTCAGAGCATGCAATGGATCTGCAAACACTGGTAGATGCTTATGTAAGATGCAAAAGGTGCTTCAGCTCCCTGGGGGGAAGAGCTGTTCACAGACAGCCACCTGGATCAGCTCCGCTTGCTGAGCTCCTGCATCTGTAACAGGCAACGGAGAGCCGCAGGGCAAAGACACAGCAATGACACCACGCGGAAGCGACCAAGCCACGGAACGTGTAAATTCAAACATGAGATGCTTTTCTGTCCTCCTGCTAGCATCACAGGGCAGACTTCAGCAGCTGCTTTTCGAAGAGCTACGCGTTGCGCTGGCCAGAAAGGCAATGCCCAGCAGCAGGAGCTCCTCGCCTATTCAGCGGGACAAATCCTCAAAACTAAAATCCAGGCAAATGACACCCAAAGCAAAATCCCCCCCACAACAAGGATAAGTTACGAAGCTCCAGAGAAGAAAATTTACTTAACAATAAGGCAGCTAATCAGAGGAAAGATTATTCAAGCCCCCTAGCTACCCATAAAGCTATGTTCAAGGATGAACAGGAGGCCAGGCGCGGTGGCTCATGCCTGTAATCCTAGCACTCTGGGAGGCCGAGGCGGGAGGATGGTTTGAGCTCAGGAGTTCGAGACCAGCCTGAGCAAGAGCGAGACCTCATCTCTACTAAAAAAATAGAAAGAAATTAACTGGCCAAACTAAAAATATACATGGAAAAAATTAGCCAGGCATGGTGGCACATGCCTGTAGTCCCAGCTACCCGGGAGGCTGAAGCAGGAGGATCGCTTGAGCCCAGGAGTTTGAGGTTGCTGTGAGCGAGGCTGATGCCACGGCACTCTAGCCCAGGCGACAGAGCGAGACGCTGTCTCCAAAAAAAAAAAAAAAAAAAAAAAGGATGAATAGGGAAAGTAAAGTTGAATGAAAAAGTGATTCCAAATGAATGTATGAAAAAAAGCAAATGCATGCTTATCAAATAAGGTGCTAAGCAAGACTGACGAATCTCTGCTATATTTTAATACTATATTCTCCAGATTCAGCTGTTAGCAAAGGACAGTGATGCCTGTCACCCCACAGGGCAGGCCGGGCTCAGCCGCACCCCGTCCCCAGCCGGGTCACCCCGGAGGAAGGAGAGGGCACTTTGGGTTGAGGCAGCAGCAAACTGGGACAGGCTGGGGAAAGAGCATCTGTGAGGCGGTGGCAGCGTCCCTGGCACGGGTCAAAGCATCCCTGCCCACGACAGCTCGAGAAAAGGAGGCGTGAAGGCAAAGGGCGTTTGCATGCAGGAAAGCTTCGCTTCTTCTCTAACTGTGGTAACAAAAGACTGAACAGTGTATGGTTTCAACAGAACATACCTATTGTATGTTTGAACTTAATATGTTTATGTAACCGTAGGAAAAATTCATGAAATTAGGCAATCATCCCTTCCTAATAAACTTATGGCCCAGTGTGAATAATTCATGTCAGATTATAAATATGACAGACCTAGAATGAATAAGATGATCAATAAATGAACATATCTCTCTGTCTCTCTCTCTCTCTCTCTTTCTCTCTCGCTCTCTGTCCCTGTCTATCTCTCTCTCTGTCTCTTACACACATCCCTCACCGCCACCCAGGACCACAGTTAAATGAATGTATGTCTCTCTGTCTCTCTCTCTGTCACTGCTTGTCTCTCTTACACACACACACACACACACCCTCACACACATACACCCTCACACACATACACCCTCACACACACACACCCTCACACACATACACACCCTCACACACACACACATCCTCACACACCCTCACACACACACCCTCACACACACCCTCACACACATACACACCCTCTCACACACACCCTCACACACACACCCTCACACACATACACCCTCACACACATACACCCTCACACACACACACCCTCACACACATACACACCCTCTCACACACACACATCCTCACACACCCTCACACACACACCCTCACACACACCCTCACACACATACACACCCTCTCACACACACCCTCACACACACACCCTCACACACATACACACCCTCTCACACACACACACACCCTCACACACACACCCTCACACACCGTCACATACATACACACCCTCTCACACACACACACACCCTCACACACAAACACCCTCACACACACACACACACCCTCACACACCCTCACACACACACACCCACACACACCCTCACACACACACACCCTCACACCCACACACCCTCACACACCCCCACACCCACACATACCCTCACACACACACACACACACACCCTCACACACACACCCTCACACACCCCCACACCGTCACACACCCTCACACACACACACCCCCTCACACACATACACACACACACACACACACTACCACCCAGGGCCTAGAGTTTGAAACAGATTCTTTACTTAAAAATATCCTTAACCTTTGGAATTGAGGCACCTTCCCTCACCAGTCATATTCTCCCATCTCCCTTCACACACCACAATCATCCATGCCCAGCCCAGACTCCCCCCTTCCCTCCCCGAGCAGACGGGGTCAGTAGAGATTTGCTAGGTTTCCACACTCGCTAAAAAGCACCCAAGTTTCTCTTTTCAATATCAGAGCCAATCTTTCATTTTTTTTTTAATTTTTTTAAATTTTGTTTTGTTTTTTTTTTTTTTTTTACAGACAGAGTCTCACTATGTGTGATGCCCAGGCTGGATTTGAACTCCTGGACTCAATCAATCCTCCTACCTTAGTCTCCTGAGCAGCTGGGACTATAGGTGTATGCCATCATGTCCAGCTACTTTTTAAAATACTAACATATGGGTGCCCTACAATAGTTATTGCTATTTAAAACCTGATTGGAATATTTTAAGGCCAAGGATGAATCATTCAAATAAATATTTGCTAATGAAGTTTTAAAGAAAGTCACACCAATGAATTGGAATTTCACAATATCTAGAATCACAGGAGTCTTAGAGATAAACAGCAATAACGCCTGTTTTCAGTATTTTTTTTCAAATATAAATTTTTTATCATTAATTATCTTAAACATTAAGAATATGTGAAAACCATTTAGGAATCTAAAGTTAGGGCAAAATCAAACAAATAACCACAGGATATTAAAAAGTACAAAAGTTAAAAAAAAAAGTACAAAAGAAGCCACTATTATAAGGATTGAAAAATACAGAAAAATATATATATACACACACACATATCACACGCACATACATATTTTTATATATACTTATAAAGTAAATTCATAGAAATTTCAAGTTAATTATTTATTTGTTTATTTATTTAAGAGACAGGATCTTGCTATGTTGCCCAGGCTGGACTCAAACTCCTGGGCTTAAGCCATCCTCCCACCTCAGCCTCCTCAGTACGGGGATTACAGGTGAGTGCCACTGTACCTGGATTTCAAGTTAATTTTTAAAAGTCTAACAGCCTTCTTTCTGTCATACTGAACACAATTAAGTTGGGGAACTATCCTTGGTTCTTCAATCTTCAAGGGTAAACTCACTAATTAAAAAATAAATTGAACATTTGGCAAAGCCAAAAGATTATAGTACCTCTTTCTAGCCTGAACAGGGAAAAAGCAGAATGTATCCCACAGACAAATTAGTTTAAACTTGCATACCTAATGGGCTGCAATTACTAGATTACTATGTTTAATAACTCCTTTTACCCCTTAGTAAACATATCACAGAGGCTCAATATAGAAATTTAGAAAAGACAGTTAAACAGGAGAATAAAATACAAACCATCTGTAATCTAACAGAGAGAGCCACTGCTTGCATTAGTTTTGACCAACCTCATTTCACACTTAAATTTTAAAAATGAATACATTTGATTTTAAGTAAAAATCATATGTATCCAGTTTTGACTATGAGTTAATCTTTTTATTTTCAGTAACTGCCACAGTGCCTGCCTCAGAGCAAATACCAATGAACGCTAAAAGCATCCAGACTACGTTATCTTCTTCTGTTATTATTTTTCAACTTTTAAATATCTAATGGTATCAGTGATAACTGCTTTCTTCCAGATAAAACCTGAATAGAAAAAAAAAAAAAAAAAAAAAAGACATTCTGAACAAACTCCTAAAGGTCGTTCTTCTTCTAATGTTTTCATAACTGTATGCTTCAATCTTCTTTATTACATCAAATAACCAAACTGATAGCTACAAAATTAATGAGAAATATAAGAATTACTGCTTAACATGCACAAAGCACATCTTCTGGACAGGAAATATATTTTCTCTGCTATAGAGAAACTCTATAATTATGCTATAGAGAAAAATATATTGCAGTTATGATACTTCAAAAATGAGGGGGGCTTCAAGATGGCCATCTAGAGGCATCCTGTGCCCACCTCCTCCACAAAGAAGAACCAAAATAGTGAATAGATAATCACACTTCCAATAGATCACCTAAGAGAAAACACTGGAATTCAACAGAGAAGTGACAGGAAACATCTAAGGCAGAGGAGGAGAAAGGGTGAGGCAGATGGATCCGATCAGCTGGAAGCCTCAAGAAGCTCCCCAATGAAGGCAAAGTGAGCGATCCCCAGTGGTCCACCTCCCGTCACAGACTTCCCAGACCCTCCTGGGCCCAGAGACTAACAAGGAGCTACCTGGAGACCACAGGAGTGCATCTCTCCAGAGAGGGAGCTCATGCCCGACCCCACACATTTCCCAAGTTCTAAGAAGCAACAGCAAAGCACCATTTTGAAATCCCAACTTCCACCAGACCACATCCTGCCCTGGGGACCGCTGACATCTCCCTCATGCAGCCTGGTAGCACTGGTTGCTCAGCTGCCAAGGCAGATGCGTGAGCCATGGGTGGTGACTCCAGGCGCAGGGCTGCCATGCATTTGGAAGCACTCTGGGGAAATGCTATCCCACTTATAGCCGCCACCTGGGGCCGAAGTGCACACTTCCCTGCCATCTTTGTACAACTGCTGCCATTGAAAGCAACTTTGGCTGGCCACTGCCACCACTGGGGCCTAAACTGGTCCATCTGATGTCCCCATCCCCAAGAAAACTTCACCACAGCCGCCACTAGCAACTTCACCCTAAGCCACTGAAACATAGACACTATTGAGCCTACTTATAGCTAAAGAAATCCTACGAGACTACACTACTGGAAACACTCAGCCAAAGTGCCCCACCCAACCAACACCACAGATACATCTCCAGGAAAAAGCCCTCCCCTCTACAAAAGCAAGTTTAAAAAATTGGAAGACATAACTGGTATACCAGATGTGTAAATATTAATGTAAGGACATAGCAAACATGAACAAGCAAGGATTATAGCAACTCTAGAGGAATACAATAATTCTCCAGTAACGGATTCCAATGATAAAGAAATTTATGAAGTCTCAGACAAAGAATTCAAAACAGAGATGGGGTGGAGCAAGATGGCCAAATAGAAACCTCCAGCAATCGGGCCTCCACATGAACACCAAATTCAACAGCTATCCCTGCAAACAAACACCTTCAGAACAACCAAAACTCAGGTGAGCCATTATATCACCTGTTTTTAAAATTACATCAAGGAAAGAGCCACTGAAGAGGGCAGAAGAGACAATCTTGCATTTCTTACGCCACCCCTCCTCTGTCTCCAGACAGCACCATGCCAGTGTGCCCAGTGGAGACAGAATCTATGCACCTGAGGGAGGGAGAGGGAAGTGACTGTGGGCTTGTCATTGAAACTCAGGGCTGCCTGGCACAGAGGAACACAGCACAGAGCAGAATTCTGCCAGTGCCCACAAAGGGTGCATCTTGACAGGCCTGGCCAGAAGGAAATCCTCCACCCCAAATCCTGATTTGGGGCTGGCCCTACCAGCTGATAAAAAGCAGCCTGGGGCCTGGACTAAATTTGTAAGGCAGTTGGGCCACAAAAGCTGCAGTCCTTGGGCAATTTCTGTGGCTGTGCTGGCTCAAAGCCAGTAGACTTGGGGTGCATGTTACCCAGTGAGACTCCAGCAGCTCTGGCCAAGCCAGTGCCTGTGTCACCCCTTGCCCAACCACAGGCAGTGCAGTTCGGGGAGTCTTCCTCCCCTTGAGGAAAGGTAGGAGCTCAGAGGACTTTGTTTTGCAACTTGGGTACCAGCTCAGCCACAGTAAAATAAAGTACCAAGCAGACTCATAAAGTCCCTGAGTCCAAGCCTTAGTTCCTGGACAGCATTTCTGGACCCACCCTAGGCCAGAAGGAAACACACTACCCCGAAGGGAAGGACCCAGTCCTGGCAGGATCCACCACCTGCTGACTAAGGAGCCCTTGGGCTTTGAGTAAACATCAGAGGTAGCCAGGCAACAGTCACCAATGGCTTTGAGTGAGACTCAGCTGACTTCAGGGATAACCTGGCACTGGTGGCCACTAGGGAGTGCCCACGTCACTCCTCCCTCAACTCCAGTATCCCAGCAGGGACAGTAAGGGAAGGGAGTGAGAGACTTTGCCAGGGAATTCTCCCATATCTTACCCAAGTCCACCAAGGCACTACCAAAATGAGTCTGCAAGAGTCAAGACATTACTCGGCTTGGCCACCTGCACTGCTGATATGGCTACAGGGACCAAAGACTAATATTACAACCCTCAATCCCCTTTGAAAGCCTTCTCAAGAACAATGAGTTCAAACAAGCCCAGACTGTGAAGATTAAAATAAATACCTAAGTCTTCAGTGCTCAGACATCGACTAACATCCATAAGAACCAAGAACATCCAATCCAAGAAGGCATGACCTCACCAAACAAACTAAATAAGGTACCAGTGACCAATCCTGGATTGATGGAGATGGGTGACCTTTCAGACAAAGAATTCAAAATAGCTGTCCTGAAGAAGCTCAATGAACTTCAAGACAACACAGAGAAGGAATTCAGAAGCCTATCAGAGAAATTCAACAAAGAGATTGAAAAAATCAAACAGAAATGCTAGAGCTGGAGAATTCAATTGATAAACTGAGAAATACATCAGAATCTCTCAACAGCAGAATTGACCAAGCAGAAGAAAGAACCAGTGAGCTTGAAGGCAGGTTATTTGAAAATACACAGTCAGAAGAGAAAAAAGAATAAATAAAAATGAAGCATACCTACAAGATCTAGAAAATAGCCTCAGGAGAACAAATCTGAGTTACTGGCCTTAAAGAGGAGGTAGAGAGAGATATTGGCGTAGAAAGTTTACTCAAAGAAATAATAACAGAGAACTTTCCAAACCTAGAGAAAGATATCAATATTCAGGTATGAGGAGGTCATAGAAAACCAAGCAGATTTAACCCAAACAAGGCTACCTCAAGGCATTTAATAACCAAGCTCCCCGAAAGGTTGCAGATAAAGAAAAGGTTCTAAAGGAATCAAGAAAAGAGAAAAAAAATAATATATAAAAGAGCTCTAATATGTCCGGCAGCAGACTTCTCGGTGGAATCCTTACAGGCCTGAAAAGAATAGCATGACATATTCAAAGTGCTGAAGGAAAAAAACTTTAACCCAAGATTATTATGTCCTACAAAAATATCCTTCAAACATGAAGGAGAAATAAAGACATTCCCAGACAAACAAAAGCTGAGGTAGTTCATCAACACCAAAACTGTCCTACAGGAAGTGCTAAAAAGAGTTCTTCAATCTGAAAGAAAAGGATGTTAATGAACAATAAGCAATCTCACTCCTAGGTGGGATCTAAATATTAAAAATAATTGATCTCATAGAGACAGAAAGTAGAATGATGGTCACCCCTGGTTGGGAAGGGTAGCAGGGAGGGAAGGATAAAGTAAGGATGGTTTATGCCTAAGCTCTGCCTCAGTCCCTGCCCATGGAAAAACTGTCTTTCATGAAACCAGTCCCTGGTGCCAAAAAGGTTGAGGACCTCTGAACTAGGGTATATTTTAAAATAACTTAAAGAGTAGAATTGGAATGTTCCTAACACAAAGAAATGATAAATGCTGAGGTGATGGATACCCCAATTACCTTTATTTAATTAATTTACACTGTATGCCTGTATCAAAACATCACATGTACCCTATAAAGATATACAACTATTATGTGCCCATAATAATTAAAAATAAAAAAATATAAAAAGAATTCAAAATAATATTAAAGAAGCTCAGTGAGATATAAAGAAAACTCAGAAACACAATACAAAGAAACTAGAAAAACAATTCAGGATATGAATGAGAAATTTATCAAAAGGGTATCATAAAAAAAGAAACAGGAATTCTGGAACTGAAGAATTCATTGAATGAAATACAAAATACATTTGAAACTTCAACAATAGACTAAATCAAGCAGAAAAAAGAATTTCAGAACTTGAAGACAGGTCTTTTGAAGTAACTCAGTCAGACAAAGAGAAAAAGAAAAGAATAAAAGAGAATAATCAAAACTTATGGAACATATGGATACCATAAAGCAACCAAATATTTGAACTTTCAGTGTCCCTGAAAATGAAAGGGATAAAAACCCTATTTAACAAAATAATAGCAGAAAACTTCCCAAGTCTAGCAAGAGATTTAGATATCCAGATATAAGAAGCAGAGAGATCACCAACAGATACAATTCAAAAAAGTCTTCTCACAGAGCACTGTAGTCAAACTGCCAGAAGTCAAAGACAAAGAGAAAATTCAAAAAACACCAAGAGAAAAGCATCTAGTTACTTATAAGGGAGCACCCATCAGACTAACAGCAGATTTCTCAGTGGAAACCTTACATTCCAGGAGAGAAGGGGAAAAAGTGCTAAAAGGAAAAGCTGCCAGCCAAGGATACTACACTCAGCAAAGGTAACCTTCATAAATAAGGACAAATAAAGTCTTTCCTAGAAAAGCAAAAGCTGAGGGAATATATCACCACTAAACATAAGAAATGCTTAAGAGAATCCTAAATGTAAAAGTAAAAGGACAATATCTAGTATCACGAAAACACACAAAAGTATAAAATCACTGGTAAAGCAAACACACAAATGAGGAAGAGAAAGGACTCAAATGTTATCACTTCAGAAAACCATCAAACCACAATGATAAACAATAAGAGAGAAAGAAAGGAAGAAAAAATATACAAAACATGCAGAAATTGACTGATAAAATAGTAGTATTAAGCCCTTACATATCAATAATAACCTAGAATGTAAATGGATTAAACCTCCCACTTAAAAGAAATAGACTGGTTGAGTGGATTGAAAAAAAAAATAACCTAACTATATGCTGCTTACAAGAAACTCATCTCACCTGTAAAGACACATAGACTGAAAGTAAAAGGATGCAAAAATATATTCTATGCAAACAGAAACCAAAAATGAGCGGGAGTAGCTATACTTATATGAGATAAAACAAACCTTAAGTTATTATAGAAACAATAAAGAGACAAAGAAGATAATTAAATAATTATAAAGGGATCAAGTCAGCAAGAGGATATAACAATTCTAAACATATATGCACCCAACACCAGAACATCCAGATATCCAAAGCAAATATTATTAGATATAAAGGGAGAGGCAGATTCCAGCACAATAATTGTTTTCAACTCCCCACTCTCAGCATTAGACAGATCACCTAGACAGAAAATTAACAAGGAAACATTGGATTCAAACTGCACTTTAGACCAAATGGACCTAAATCACATTTACACATTTCATCTAACAGCTAAATAATATCTCATCAGCACATGGAACGTTCTCCAGGATAGACCATGTGTTAGGACACAAAACAAGTTTCAACAAATTTTTAAAAAATCAAAAGCATATCATTATCTTTTCATACCACAATGTAATAAAACTAGAAATCAATAATAAGAGGAATTTTGGGAACTGTGGAAATTAAACAACATATTCCTGAATGACCATTGGGTCAAGGAAGAAATTAAGGAAGAAATCAAAAATGTCTTGAAACAAATGAAAATTGAAACACAACATACCAAAACCTATGGGATACAGAAAAAGCAGTGCTAACAGGGAACTTTGTAGCAATAAATGCCTACATCAAAAAAGCAGAAAGATTTTAAGTCAACAATACCTCAATAAACTAGAAAAGCAAGAATAAACCAAACCCAAAATTAGTAGAAGAAAAGAAATAATAAAGATCAGAGCAGAACTAAATGAAGACTGAAAAAAAAACAATACAAAGGATCAATAAAACAAAAAGTTCATTTTTTGGAAATGTAAACAAAATCAACAAACCATTAGCTAATCTAATCAAGAAAAAAAAGAGAGAAGGCCCAAATAAACAAATTCAGAAATGATAAGGGAGACATTACAACTGATACCACATAAATAAAAAAAGATCATCAGAGACTATTATGAACAACTACACACTAACCAATTGGAAAACCTAGAGGAAATGGATAAACTTCTGGACACATACGACCTATCAAGATTGATTCAGAAAGACAAAGAAAATCTGAACAGACCAATAATGAGTAACGAGATTGAATCAGTAATAAAGTCTCCAAACAAAGAAAAGTTCAGGACCAGATGGCTTCACTGCTGAATTTTATCAAACTTACAAAGAGGAACTAACACCCATTCTCCTCAAACTATTCCAAAAAATTGAAGAGGAGGGAATACTCCCTAACTCATTCTACAAGGTAAGAATTACCCTGATACCAAAACCAGACCAGGATGCAACAAAAAAAGAAAACTACAGGCCAATATCCCTGATGAACATAAATGCAAAAATCCTCAACAAAATACTAGCAAACTGAATCCAACAGTACATGAGAAAGACAATACACCACAATCAAGTGGGATATATGCAAGGATGCAAGGATAGTTCAACATACACAAACCAATAAATGTGATATATCACATGAAGAGAATAAAGGACAAAAATCATACAATCGTCTCAACTGGTGCAGAAAAAGCATTTGATAAAATTCAACACCACTTCGTAGTAAAAACTCTCAACAAATTAGGTATATAAGGACCATGCCTCAACATAATAAAGATCATATATGATAAACCCACACCCAACTCATAGTGATCGGGTAAAAGCTGAAAGCCTTTCCTCTAAGAACTGGAAGAAGACAAGGATGCCCACTTTCACCACTCCTGTTCAACATAGCGCTGGAAGTCCTAGCCAGAGCAACCAGGCCAGAGAAAGAAAGAAAAGAAATCCAGTTGGAAAAGAGGAAGTTGAAATGTCTCTCTTTGTAGACGACATGATCTTATATCTAGAAAAACCTAAAGACTCTACCAAAAAACTCTTAGATCTGATAAACAAATTCAATAAAGTTGCAGGATACAAAATTGACAGCTAAAATTAGTAGCATTTCTAAACACCAATAATTAACTAGCTGAGAGAGAAATCAAGAAGGCAATCCAATTTATAATAGCTACAAAAAAATAAAATACCTAGGAATAAATTTAACCATGGAGGTAAAAGACTTCTGCTATGAAAACTATAAAATTGTGATCAAAGAAACTGAAAAAGAGACAAACAAATGGAAAGACAGCCCACGCTCATGGATTGGAAGAATTAACGTCATTAAAATGACTGTATTATGCAAAGCAATCTACAGATTCAATGCATTCCCTATAAAAATATCACATCATTTTTCAAAGAAATAGTAAAAACAATCCTAAAATGCATATAGAACCAAAAAGATCTCAAATAGCCAAAGCAATTCTGGCCAAAAAGAACAAATCTAGAGGTGTCACACTACCTAACTTCAAAATATATTACAAGTCTATAGTAACCAAAACAGCATGGGATTGGTATAAAAACAGACACATAGACCAATGGAACAGAATAGAAAACCCTGAAATAAATCCATGAATTATAACCAACTTATTTTTGACAAAGGCATTAAGAACATAAATTGGGGAAAAGTTACCCTCTTCAGTAAATAGTGCTGAGATAATTGGATATCCATATGCAGAAGAATGAAACCAGACACCTATCTCTAACTATATACAAAAATCAATACAACATGGATTAAAGATTTAAACATAAGACCCAAAACTATAAAACTGCTAAAAGAAAGCACAGGGGAAACACTTCAGGACATTGGTCTAGGCAAAGGTTTTACAGCTAAGACCTCAAAAGCACAGGCAACAAAAATAGAGAAATGGAACTATATTAAACTAAAAAACTTCTGCAAATCAAAAGAAATAATCAACACAGTGAAGATACGACCTGTTGAATGGAAGAAAACTATTCATCCAACAAAGTACTAATACCCAGGATATATAAGGAACTCAAGCAACTCAACAGGAAAAGAAACAAATAATCCCATTAAAAAGTAAGCGAAGGACTTAGATAGACATTTCTCAGAAGACATACAGGTGCCCAATAGGTGTATGAAAAAATGCTCAATGTCACTAAACATCAGGGAAATGCAAATCAAAACCACAAAGAGATATCATCTTACCCTACTAGAGTGGCTATTACTAGAAAGACAAAAAATAACAAATGCTGGCTAGGATGCTGAGAAAAGGGAACTCGTACACACCGTTGGTGGAAATGTAAATTAGTACAGCCACGATGGAAAACAGGATGCAGATATCTCAAGAAAACTAAAAACAGGACTACCATACGATCCAGCAATCCCACTAATGGGTATTTACCCAAAGGAAAAGAAATCAGTACACAAAAAGGACACCAGCACCCCGATATTTACTGTAGCACTATTCAGAATAGCAAAGATATGGAATCAACCTAAGTGACCATCAACAGACAAATGGATAAAGAAAATGCAGTATATATATATACACAATGGAACACTTTTTGGCCATAAAAATAATTAAATCATGTTATTTGCAGCAACATGGATGAAACTGGAGGTCATCGTGTTAAATGAAATAAGCCTGCTACAGAAAGACAAATTTCACATGATCTCACTCATATGTGGGAGCTAAAAAATTGATCTCATGGAGGTACAGAGTACAGTGACAGATACCAGAGATTGAGAAGGATGTGTGGGCGGGAAGAGGTTATGAAGAGAGGTTGGTTAATGGGTGCAAACATACAGTTAGTTGGAAGGAAGAAGTTCTAACGTTCGATAGCAGAGTAGGATAAGTACAGTTAACAACATGTTGTATATTTCAAAATAGCTATACAAGAGGACTTGAAATATTCTCAACACACAGAAATGACAAATACTCGAGGTAATGGATATATTAAATACCCTAACTTGATCATTACATACTCTATGCATGTAACAAAATATCGCATGTACCCCATAAAATATGTAGAATGTTATGTATCAAGAAAAAAGCAAAACCTTCAAAAATGTAGTTGATATGGGGAATTGTTTACACTGAATCTAAATTGAATTTTAAGCATCATTTAAACTGACTTAATTCACATAAAATTTACACAGTCACTAGTGACTAATAAACTGAACTCCACATAATAAACTCATATCCGGGAAGAGATGCTTAGTTTCATATTCAAAGTTTTAAATTAAACTAGAGCAGTGTTATTGAAATTTTTTCAGGTATAAGGGTTCATGGAACTTCTCGTAGTTTTTGCAAACCACCTGAAACACTGATTAAGCTTCAAAATCATGAAATAACCTTTTGCTAAATCAGAGCACTGAAGGAGTCTGATTATATTGCACAAACCTGAGAAAACTTATAGGTGGGGATGGCGGAAGAAGGGAGAACGAACCATTATTTGATTTCAGTAGCAAAAGTCTTTAGTTTGGGTTATATGTGCAATTTGAATTAGATCTTTTAAATTAGATCTTTTTAACGTTTGAAAATATCAGCAGCACCATAACCTCTTCAGCCGCCAACCATCTCTCGTTTGCTTTTGTCTTCTACCTTCAGAAAATACAGATTTGGCTCAATTGAAGAGCAATCTAGGGTCACCAGGGCCCTGAGGATGACAGAACTCTTGCGCTGACATTCTTTCCTACTGACTTCACCACGTTGGGCCAACACGCAATGGAACTGAACATTGTACACTATCGTTTAAGATCTCACTGGCCTCCACCTTCACCCTGGATCTCCCTAACTTCTCAGATCCTTACTGATCTTTGATTTTCTGGCTCTCATCCTGGAAGACTATTAATATTACACACTCCTGTTTTGTTTGGTGATTGTTTCCATCTCCCCTCCCCTCCAACAGCGTGCAACACAGGAAAGCACGCGTGTTCCTACTCTATTTCTTTTCCACACCCAACACACACAGTGCTAAGCAAAAAACTCAAATATTTGACCAGCTTTTTTTTTTTTTTTTTTTGAGACAGAGTCTCCCTCTGTTGCCCAGGCGAGAGTGCCATGGCGTCAGCCTAGCTCACAGCAACCTCAAACTCCTGGGCTCAAGCGAGTAGCTGGCACTACAGGCATGCACCACTATGCCCGGCTAATTTTTTCTATATATATTTTTAGCTGTCCAGATCATTTCTTTCTATTTTTAGTAGAGACGGGGGTCTCACTCTTGCTCAGGCTGGTCTCAAACTCCTGACCTCGAGCGATCCTCCCGCCTTGGCCTCCCAGAGTGCTAGGATGACAGGCGTGAGCCACCGCGTCCGGCCAATATTTGACCAGCTTTTAACTGATTCAGTGACATCTGTGGGATTTCTGAGGTTTTATCTCAACACTTCTTGATAGCGAACAGTTCTTTCAACTAAAAAAGTCGTGTTCTTCACCCAGACTCTGTCTTTATGGCTTGCGGGCACTCCGGTTTATTTTCAACCCTTCACAAGGCTTGAGCGTCAGGGCCCGCACAGGGTGCTCCTAATTATGAAGAACATGTACAGGGACAGAAAGTCCCCTAACAATTTGGGCAAACCAAGAATTTGACACCAACAGTGACTGCAGAGGCAGCGTAAGGAAGCAGGATTTGGCGAGCCCGGCCGTTTCAAGAGAGAACACTTACCGCAGAAACCTTGGAGCTACTGTTTGCTTTCTTTTTCTTTTCTTTTCTTTTTTTTCTTTGCAAAATATGCTAAAAGGTATCTATCTACCTACCTGCTTTATAGTGTCCATTTTCCTGACAAATCAGTTTGTATCTACTTTTCACTTGCATAAGTTAAATGTAAAGAACACTAAATCTCTGAAAATATATCTATATAGTCCAATTATAAACCCAATTTTTATGACAAGGAGGAGACTTAAAAAAAAAACAAAAACAAGAACTCACATCTCTTAGCTTACCGTATATTGGGGAAAAGGTGAAGTAGTTCAGATGACAAATATTATAGGCTTCAATTCTAACATCTTTCCAGATTCCCTGGGTAGGAAAGGCAGGCCCCCAGTCCCAACTAAAGGAACATTGTTCCTGTAATTTCAAAGGGAAAAAAGAAGATATATTCTGATTACCATGAAATTTAAACATTCTGAAAAACATTTTCTTTTAAAATGTTTTATATATATATATATGCATATATATATATATATATGCATATATATATCAGTCTGCTATACCTGCTATACACAAACAGAGTGGTTTAAACCATGGAAATTCATTTTCTCACAGTTCTGGAAGCCAGAAGTCCAAGCCCAGAGTGTCAGCGGGTTTGGTTCCTTCTGAGGACTCTCTGCTGGGTTGTCGATGGCCACTTTCTCACTCTGTCCTCACATCATTTTTTTCTGTGCCCAAGCATCCCTGGTGTCACTCTCGGTTCTCTATGTGGTTCAAATTTTGTCTTTGCACCAGGGTGCCGGCCATGTTGGAATAGGGTCTATCTAACCACCTCATTTTAACTTCATCACCTCTTCCAAGACCTGATCTCCAAATATGGTTACATTCTGAGGTCTTGGGAGTTAGGACTTCAACACACACATTTTGGAGGGCCACGAGTCAGCCCAGAACCGTGTGTGTGCCCTACCCCCATGTACAGCCTCAACATGGCCCACAACGATTCCCTTCTGGTGTTCTGGCCCTTGTGAACTCTCCTCCCCTTGAGTATGGGTTGGACCTAGTGAATCACTTCTAACCGGCAGAATATAGCAGAAGTGATGTTACTTCATTAATTACGTTATAAAAGGTTCAGGTTTGAGCCCTCTCTTGTGCCAAGAGGGAGGCCTGATGCTGGGTCCCGGGGCAGCCAGCTGAGGCCTGCCAGTGACCACAGATGAGCTGACCCCAGACACTGCAGCCCGTGGCCAGCGCTGAGAGGTGTCTGCAGCCCTGGCCGACAGCTTGACCAGAACCTCACTGAGAGATATGGAGCCAGAGGCACCCCACTAAGCTGCAACTCAGAATTCTGACTTACAGAAACTACCCTAATAAATGTTGCTTTAAGCTGATAAGCTTTGGCATAATTTGTTTCACAGCAATAAGTAACTAATCCAATAACTAATATATCAACCTATGCAACATAGTTAAATCTGGCAGAAATGTTCTAAGAACATAAAACCTAATTTTGAAGAGTTGCACATTTATTCTTCAAAAGCACATTACACTGAAGCAACGTAACACCGTTTAAACTTTTCCAAAATATCTCTGAAACTAACCATTGTGTGTATTTATTTATTTATTTTTGAGACAGAGTCTCACTCTGTTGCGGGCTAGAGTGCCATGGCGTCAGCCTAGCTCACAGCAACCTCAAACTCCTGGGCTCAAGCGATCGATCCTCCTGCCTCAGCCTCCCTAGTAGCTGGGACTACAGGCATGCCCCACCATGCCCAGCTAATTTTTTTTCTATATATATTTTTTTAGCTGTCCAAATCATTTCTTTCTATCTTTAGTAGAGACGGGGTCTCGCTTTTGCTCAGGCTGGTCTCGAACTCCCGAGCTCAAAGAATGCACCCGCCTCGGCCTCCTAAGTGCTAGGATTACAGGCATGAGCCACCGTGCCTGGCCTAACCATTGTATTTAAACGTAACAACTATATATAACGCCTGAAGCTCTGACTTCGGGGTGGGCAGGGGCAATATACGTTACCTGAACATTTGTACCCCCGTAATATGCTGAAATAAAAAAAATACTATATATAAAGAATGTTGTATTTAAATGTAACAATTATAAAGAGTGAGGAAACATTGAAAGATAAAAATTTTATAAACTGTTTCTTTAAAAAAAAAAAAACCCAGCTAGACTTGCCAACCCATACTTACTTGAGTACGAATTCAAAAGTCCTTGTTTCCAAACACAGAGGCCGAAAACATTCAATTCAAACTTTAGACACCCACACAGGTGGCCAAGGCAGAACTTTTATCAGATCTTATTCACCCTGGCTACTTGTCTCTCCCTTCATGACATTAGATGTCCACATTAAGTTATAAAGTTTCAAATTTACAAATAGGAAATGGTACACTTAAATCCCTTTCAAGCAGATTTTTTTCTAACTTCTACTTCTTTTTTTTTTTGTCTGTTTTATTTTCCTTTGTTTTGAGACACAGTCTTGCTCTGTTGCCCGGGCTAGAGTGCAGTGGCATCATCATAGCTCCTCAAACTCCTGGGCTTGAGCAGTCCTCTTTCCTCAGTCTCCCAAGGAGCTGGGACTACAGGCATGTGCCACCACGTCTGGCTAACTTTTTCTATTTTTAGTAGAGACGGGGTCTCGCTCTTGCTCAGGCCTGGCCTCAAGTGATCCTCCCGCCTCGGCCTCCCAGAGTGCTAGGATTACAGGTGTGAGCCACCGCGCCCGGCCCACTTCTACTTCTTAAAAGGAAAAAAAAATATTTTCAAAACCCAGCTAATTAAAATGTGTGAGTCTACGGGTTCTGCTTTGTAAAAGGAACAAGCAGCAGAGGAATTACTAAGATCCTTCTGAATGGAGGCATTTGGGGAGGAGAGCCTGAGGATGTCACCAAACTGTTCTTATTTAAGTATAATTTCCTTAGCTCTGTGTTTATCTAAAATAGAGATAAATTTGTTTCCACTACAAAGAAAAGCAAACTAAAGCTGCTTTGTAGAACTGCATCTGTATCGGTCTAAATTTGCCCCTTAAGTATCAGATACTCATAGTCAGGATGAAAACCATCTTGGGGACGTTTGTTGGAGAGTTTGTAGGACACATGTGTCATTCTTTCGTTGGAGAAATGGACAGGGGGGAGAACGAAATATTCAGCATCATGTAAGACAGACCATTTTCCCCATCAGAGGCTACAGATCACTCTCACTCACTCAACCTCCCCAAATGAGAGTTTTCACTGATCCGGGAAGCGTTTCTGCAGTGTTTTCTGTGCTTCGGGCTGGGAGTGGATCAACATACAAGACAGACACAGTCCTGCTTATGATGCGCTCCAGTAGAGCGGGAAATTCAGGCATTGAATAAATAATTACAAGCATGAGTTTTACAAGAGAAATAGGCAGGGAACATACAGCCAGAGGTTGGGGGTGGAAGGTGTGGGTGTCAAGACAAATTTCCCTGAAAAAGAGTGACTTTTATATGCAGGCCCGAGGGTGAGCGCCAACTGCCCACTGGGATTAGAGGAAAGGCAAGCAGAAGCTGTCCCTGCAGATGGAGCGACATGTGCAAAGGTCCAGCGGTGCACGGCAACACGCTGCCTTCCAGGAGGTGAAGACAAAGCAACCGGAAGTGGTGGGGGAAGACTGCAGAGGGAGGCATGGGCTGGACAGAGCTAAGGACCTTGGACCTCGGCCTAAAGGCAATGTAAGCTGCTGAAGAGTCTGAAGGAGCGCTGTGGCCATTTTTGTCTGACGAGACCATTCTAGCTGCTCTGTGGACAGTTAATTAGAGGAAGGCAAGTGAGGCTGTAGGGATGCCAGTTAGGCAACCAGGGCAACACTTCATGCAAGAAATGACTCAACTGAAGACACAGTAGTAGAAATGGAGCATGGGCTGGTTCTAGAGCTACGGAAACGGTCCCATTCACATCATCACTTAGCAATGGATTGGAGGAGGGGAAGAAGAGAGAGCGAGGTATCAAGAATAACCCTTGGGCTTCTGGCTGGAGCGACTGTCGTGGGTAGTCTTCCATTGAGCAAGAGCGGGAATTTCGGGAGAAGGATTCAGATCACGAATGCAGTGCTGGACACACTGAGCTTTAGGTCCCTGCGAATCAGGCAAGTGACAATGCCAAATAGGCATCTGGGTACTGTAGAAGGCCGGGAATTGATGAGGGACTGGACTGGAGATTCAATAATGGGAATCCTTGGCAAATAGATCAGGTTTGGAAGAAATGCAGCTAAATGAGATATCCTAGAGAGGGTGTAAAACAAGAGCAGGAAAGTGGCTAGAACAGAGAGGGGCCTGAACAATACAACTTTTAAGAGGAGGAGGATGTGGATAAAGAGATTTAGAAGGAACAGCCAGAGAAGGAAGTGGAAAACAAGAAGGAGGATGTTGAACATTGGTTAAGAGCGTAGCTGAAGTGATGGGTCCCACCGTCTATGCTGGTCAGAGGAGGAAGCAGAGGAAGCGGGGATTTCTGTGGATATGGAGAAAGTGGAGGAATCAAAGAACCGGGGAAGGAGAGGAACATTTTTCTCTTAACGCTCTACTTCCCAGCTCTACCCCACTGACCGCACAGAAGCTAAGCTGAGACATTTCATTCATTGCAAATTTAGAAAACTGTAATTACAGTACTAAGCCTCCAAAATAGATGCTATCACCCCTCTACTTTTTGGATTATTGTATAGCACTTTACAGTATTCAAAGTCCATTTATCTTATTATTTCACTGTATCCTCATGTAACACTATCCGGAAGCAAGGACAGGGAGTATCAGCTCCATGTACAAGTGACAGGCATGCCCAGGGTCACTCCATGTCTGTAATGCCAGCATTCAGGTTCGAGACTCCTGACTTGGTCTCCAACCCAGGTTTCTTCCCCCTGGACCTTGTCAATCTAACCAGAAACACCCAGATGCAATTTGCGATTGTTCTGGAAGTCTGTTCCAAGGTTAGTGTCCCATACATTGTCATAGCAGAAAACTAGGTCCGTTTCCTGATTTCAGTGAAAAAGGGCTTTGTTCTAGTTATTATAGATAAATTTAGAGTATGTTTTAATTGCTACAAATTGAATAGAGGGCAGAGGGAAAATATCACATGAATATAGGTGTAACATAAATATTACCTTTAATGACAACTTCAGGCTGGGCGCGGTGGCTCACGCCTGTAATCCTAGCACTCTGGGAGGCCGACGTGGGAGGATAGCTCAAGGTCAGGAGTTCGAGACCAGCCTGAGCAAGAGTGAGACCCCGTCTCTACTAAAAATAGAAAGAAATGATTTGGACAGCTAAAAATATATATAGAGAGAAAAAATTAGCCGGGCATGGTGGCGCATGCCTATAGTCCCAGCTACACGGGAGGCTGAGGCAGGAGGATAGCTTAAGCCTAGGAGTTTGAGGTTGCTGTGAGCTAGGCTGACGCCACGTCACTTACTCTAGCCAGGGCAAAAAGAGCGAGACTCTGTCTCAAAAAAAAAAAAAAAAAAAATGACAACTTCAACAGTAACTTTTCATATCAGGATCCAGGATAGTCCTGGTTTTGATAAAGGTTAAAGATGGAAGTGGAGGGGGAAGGTGCAACCTCCAGCATTCAGATCACTGAGTCATTTGAAACCCAAGGCAAAAAAAAAAAAATCAAAAGATGAATCTTGTACAGAAGTAGAAGTATACAAGTATTCCATGGACTATTTGCCTGCTGAATGTTGTCATAGCAACACTCTGAGACTATTCAGTTACAGTAAAGTGAACAAATGGTTAATGAGTCACTGACACAAATGTGGGTAGGCTGAATCGAACAAGAGGAGGTATAATTTTAACCCTAGTGCTTACTTAAGGACCATGATTTATTCTAAAGAGAGCAACTTAATCAGAATTTATTAGCTAATTTAACACTTTTAATTAAAGAGTACTAGAAAAACATGCTTAGTATCTTCACAATGAACCCAATGATTACATTTGTTGTTAAAAATAAATGTCAATGTCTCAAAAATTTTAAAAATGGAATTGTCATATGGTCCAGCAATACCACTTCTGGGTACGCATCCAAAAGAACTGCAAGCAGGGCCTTGTAGAGCTATTTGTACACCGTGTTTGTAGCAGCATGATTCACAATGGCCAAAAGGTAGAGGCAACCCCAGTGCCCATCAACAGAGGAATGGATGAACGAAATTGTAGTACACAGAATGGAATATGATTCAGCCTTAAAAAGGAAAGAAATTCCAACATACACTACAACATGGCTGAACATCGAGGACACGGTAAGTGCAATAAGCCAGTCACAGAAGACAAATGCTGTGTGGTTCCATGCATATGAGATGCCTAGAAGAATCAAACTCATAGAAAAGAACAGGGAAAAAGGTTGCCCGGGGCCGGGGAGGGAGAAATGGGGAGCTGTTATTTAATGGGTGTAGAGTCCCAGTTTTGTAAGATGAAAAAATTTTAGAGATCATTGCACAACAGTGTAAATATACTTACTACTACTAAACTGCATACTTCAAAGTGGTTACGATAATAAATTAGGCCGGGCGAGGTGGCTCACGCCTGTAATCCTAGCACTCTGGGAGGCCGAGGCAGGAGGATCGCTCAAGGTCAGGAGTTCGAGACCAGCCTGAGCAAGAGTGAGACCCCCGTCTCTACTAAAAATAGAAAGAAATTAGCTGGACAACTAAAAATATATAGAAAAAATTAGCTGGGCATGGTGGCACATGCCTGTAGTCCCAGCTACTCGGGAGGCTGAGGCAGGAGGATCGCTTGAGCCCAGGGGTTGGAGGTTGCTGTGAGCTAGGCTGATGCCACGGCACTCTAGCCCAGGCAACAAGGTGAGACTCTGTCTCAAAAAAAAAAAAGATAAATTATTTTGTTATGTATATTTTACCACAATAAAAAATTTTACAAAAATGAAATAAACATTAAAACACTAAATATCACATAGAATAATAATTTAATCACAGTATAAATCCAAGTCCTCTAGACTGGATCAGCCTCAAAGAAAAATAATCATCTCTGTGGATTTTATCTTTTTGTTCAATCTTATGAGAACTTAGCAGTAAAATATGAGACTACAGCAGCAAATACACTAATATTTTCACAAAGCTTCATAACGACAAAAATCACGGATACATTTTTAGAATCCGGTGACATTATGATAAACATAAATATTCAAAATTAATTAGTAACGTTACATTCTCAGCCACGTGCTTTTCTTCTTTGAGGTTACTAAGCTCGGAGGCATGCTGCAGAAGGAAACTTAGAAAAGATGACGATTTGCCACAAAAATTCAGATGATCTTTCGGTGCTTATTTCAAAGCCCATCAAGGGGCCAGGAAAGAGACTCCCGACGTAAATGCCACCGGGGTCTTGGGACAAGCATTTCAGACGCCAGCACGGCGCATCCCCAGAGGTAACGCCCCACCCGTTAGGGAAACTGTCACCTTGCGAACGAAGTTGACGTGGCACTCGCCCCTCTGCACGGGCGGGGGGCAGGCGGGGGGCACCGCGTGGCCCGCGTGGGTCCGGCTGCGCTGCCCCGCGTACAGCACCGCAGACTGGAACCGCAGCTCCACGGAGTTGGTGGCTGCCACCACGCCGGTGACGTCAAAGCTCTGGGTTCAAGGGAAGCAACAGACAAACACACCATGTGGACGCAGTCTGGTGCGCAACATTTTAGATAAAGGCAGAACGTATGATTGATGCATAAAATAATTCAAATCTGGGTTTAGCCTTCCTGTACGAGGAAGCATCTCTTACAACTTAGTCGCCCACTTTTCGTTATAACTAAGCATATTTTCCTATCTCTAAGTTTCTCCCTCTGTGTTTCCTGATGGAAGGACAGTCTCAGGGAAATAATAGAGCAACAAAGTATCTTTACCCCTGGAATGTCCGCTCTGGCCATTCACACGTGGCCTTGAACTCCCAGGGACGTCCTCCACACCTCAGGACCACCGACTGGGCTACGAGCAGCATGGATGTCTAAGTCCTAGTTATTTCTGTTTTGAAAAGTCTGCCTCTGAAAGGGAAGGATCACCGGCATATCATCTCTGAATTTAATTATGCCAGGGAGAAAAGAATATTTTCTTTTAAAGTCATTCATCGATTGTCATTTCCCGTGAAACTCTGTATCACCAAAGAACAGAGAGGGGGTCAGCATTCATTGAACACTTCCTATGAGCCAAGAACTTGCCAACCGCTTTATCTAGTTAGCTTAGCCAATCCCCACAGTAAGCCCGTGGGGTTTGTGGTGTTTCTATCCCTCTACAAGTGTAGCAGCTGAAAAATAATTTATCCGGTGTTTCATACAGCCTGTGCTTTCTGCATGGCCAACTATGCATGAACCGTTCGCTACTCAGAAAAACAATTAACATAAACACACATAAATGGGCTTTTTTAAATGTGACGTCATTATATACTTACATATCGATTGAACATGTTGTCTGTTTTCCCAATAGTGACATTATTGAACAGGACTTCTGAAACTGTATCTACTCCCTCAAAAATCAAATTTACTTTTTGCCATTTGCTAAAAAAAAAAGAAAATATTTTTAAAATAAGATCTATAAAACATTAACCTAGATAAGCCTTTTTTTTTAATTAGTTAAGAACCAAAGGAATAAATATGTCACAAATATATGTAACCTTAAAGGGCAGTTTCCAATGGAATTTTCAGAAGTATTGGTTTCGTGCATGGTTATGTTCTTTGAGAGATCCAGCTTTTCTCCATAATCTATCAATAATCACCATAAACTCAAGAACAAGACTTATAATTTCCAAATACATTAATTTTTTTCTAGTTACTTCACAAAGTTCTTAAGAGAACCAAGATAAATAATAGACACAAAACATTCTCATAAACTGTAACATTTATTAACACTATCTAAGAGGACACGTTACCCAACTAATTAGTACCTATGAGTGACTATTACGTGCTTAGTGCTCTGCTAAGCCTTACAGGAAACTGTAACGGTCTCGGAATGTACGGAGTCTGCAATCTGGTTGGTATTTGTTGGCTGGTTGCCAATCTTGTTGGACAACTACAAGTGCTATCAGACTTCATCTCACAAGAAAAGACTTTAAGAAGAACAACTTAGAGAAGAGAAAAATAATAAATAAAGTGTGTTATAGCCATACCAAAAAATATGAGTCAACAATAAAAAGGACTGCAATGCTGATACATGCTACAATGTGGATGAACTTTGAAAACGTGATTATGCTAAGTGAAAGAAGCTGGTCACAAAGGACCACACATTGCATGATGCAGTTTCCATGAGGCATCAAGAACAGGCAAAGCCAGACAGTGGGAAAGTGAATGAGTGGTGGCCTATGGCTGGAATGAGAAGGGGGAGGAAGAGGAGGGGGTAGTGGGGAATGACAGCTAATGGCTCTGGCTGTCTTCAGGGGGAGTGAGGAAAATGTTCTAAAGTTGATTATGGCGATGGTTTCACAACTCTGTAAATACACCGAAAACCACTTTAAATGAGTGAATCATAGGGTATGTGAATTATTTCTCAATAGAGTTGTTATTAAAAGAAAAAAAAAAGAAGATGGGTAGAAATGCCTGGGCAGAGGGTAGACCGCCCCTAACACCACCAAGAAGGGACAAAACCCAAGCAAGGAGGTGCTAACAGCATGGATTTCTTTAAGGTAAAAGACTAGATTCATATGCGTAATTGGGCGGGGGGGGCTGGGTGGGAGGCAAGCTGGACAAATCTGCTGGGTAGAGCGACACAGGCAGTGCCACAGGGACGGGGAACATTCAGCAGTATTTGCACAGACGAGCAGAGAAGTTGATATTTGATTTGCCAGCAGAAGAAAGACACTTGCTATTCTTGAGCAAAAACCTGTCATGGCAAAATCAATATTTCGGAAAGATGAATCTAAAGCTTCTACATAGAAAAGACTGGAGAATAAAAGAACAAAGCAAGACATTTAATTAGGCAGCTTTGGCCTTATTCAGGCACTCACCAAAAAGCTGGAAAGTTGGAAATGAGAAGGAAGGGGCTGAACCAAGAGAAACGTTAGGCAAAAAATTAACAGATCTTAGAAACAGACTGAATACAGGGAGACGAAAATATTGGAAAACACTGTTACATTAAGACAAACAATGAGGCTGTTAGAATATAGAGTCGGTTTTAAGAGGGAAAGTCAATTGGTTAAGTTTTGGGCGTGTTGAGTTCAAGGTGAAATATGATATATCTCTGATCCGACTTAAAAATATTTTTTTTTATTTATTTTTTTTTATTTTTATTTATTTATTTTTTTTTTTTTTTTGAGACAGAGTCTCACTCTGTTGCCCGGGCTAGAGTGAGTGCCGTGGCGTCAGCCTCGCTCACAGCAACCTCAAACTCCTGGGCTTAAGCGATCCTCCTGCCTCAGCCTCCCGAGTAGCTGGGACTACAGGCATGTGCCACCATGCCTGGCTAATTTTTTGTATATATATATTTTAGTTGTCCATATAATTCCTTTCTATTTTTAGTAGAGACGGGGTCTCACTCTTGCTTAGGCTGGTCTTGAACTCCTGACCTTGAGCGATCCACCCGCCTCGGCCTCCCAGAGTGCTAGGATTACAGGCGTGAGCCACAAAAATATTTTTAATATATACACTCTATTGATTACTAGGGGGCAAGGAGGAAATATACATAAGAGAACCGACTAGGTCTAGGTGACTTCATTATAACCACTGGAAAAATGACTCAATAAGACACAATTTCATGGTACCATCCTCATATACAAAACAAAACATAAATCCAATATTCACTTTTATAGAACAAGGTTTGCATCTTACTTAGCTCTCTGATATACAAGCTACACAAACAAAAAAAAAGGTTATTACCTAGACAGAAGAAAAGTTCAAATAATAATAAATTATAGAAGCACACACACACATACCTGAAGTCAAAGGGGATTTGGAATTTCTTGCTGTAGGTCCAGTTATCCAGGGAGATCCATCTGTAGTCAAGGTCATTGAATCTATAGTAAGGGTCCTATTGGTACAAGATAAAAATGATTATGCTAGTTAGCTAAATATGCAAAAATAAATCAATGAAATAAATTATCAGTAACAGCTATTTATCACCTAAAAGTTAATGAACTCTTGGCCTAGTAGCATAAAAAGGTCAGATCATTAACACTGAAAAATGTAGGGGAAAAATTCCAACAAATTACCTAAAATGAAAGTGTCCCTAGGTATAAATAATACAGTTTCATTATCAAAGAACTTGTGTGGAGATTAAGATTGGCTTCCCAGCCGGGCGCGGTGGCTCACGCCTGTAATCCTAGCACTCTGAGAGGCCGAGGCGGGAGGATCACTCAAGGTCAGGAGTTCAAGACCAGCCTGAGCAAGAGCAAGACCCCGTCTCTACTAAAAAATAGAAAGAAATGATTTGGATAGCTAAAAATATGTATAGAAAAAATTAGCCGGGCATGGTGGCGCATGCCTGTAGTCCCAGCTATTCGGGAGGCTGAGGCAGGAGGATCACTTGAGCCCAGGAGTTTGAGGTTGCTGTGAGCTAGGCTAACACCATGGCACTCTAGCCTGGGCAACAGAGCGAGACTCTGTCTCAAAAAAAGAAAAAAGATTGGCTTCCCTTGCTGAAAGCAAACAGAGAAGCTCCAACGTCTCGGCAGGGAATCAGAAAACGAGCCTGCGGTCTCAGTGCCCTGCGCTTCTTACTCTACTCAGCAGTAAGCCCCGCTGGCCTCTGGGGGGACGCTCCTTCCCTACTGCCCAGCGGCCAGCAAGACCTCCTCCTCCTTGGATTCATTTAGCATTTGCTACTTTTCACTTGGCTTTACTAAGTAAGCACAAAAGGGATCTCTACAGAGAACACACAGGCAGCACAGATACTGTCGAACTCACAAACTTCAGACCAGGAAGCTGAGAGAGAACGACGTGTGCCCGTAAACACAGTTTTGCTGGGGCACAGCTAGGCCCCGTCCTTTACATGTTATATGAAGCTACTTTTAAGCTATAGTGGCAGAGTTGAGTGGACATGGCAGAGACCGCACGTCCCACAGAGCCAAAAATATTTACTCTCTTGCCCTTTACTGCAAACATTTGCCAGCCCCTGCCCTAGAAGCCTGGCCTGCTGAGGGGCTCAGAGATGCTGCTGTCTCTGAGCGTACAGCCCCAGCTCCTCCCTGTCATAGTCCTTAGCAGGGCTCCCAGACAGGAGGCGGAGCAGGAAGTGGTAAGCGGAGCTTTTCTGTCCATCTGTCTGTGCGTGGCACGTAGAGGGACATAGAGGGAAAGCGTGCGGGCACAGAGGGGCTTCCCCTCCTCTGTCAGTGACAGGGCCAAGGGTCACTTCCTTAGGGACTGCAGCTCCAGGTGCAGAGGACAAGCCAGCTTTGTCCCCATTGCACGGAGGCAGGAGCCGGGTGAGCAGGTCGGGCTGGCAGCGGCTGCCCTGGGCACACATCTGCAAACGGCGCGACAACATCTCGGAGCGTGCAGCAAGATGAAGATAAGCGTCTGCCAGAAACTGCTCCTGACTGGCAGAGAGATTCTGATAAGCACTAGGGGACAGGGTGCCTGATGAGATTGCAAAACCACAGGTAATCGCCACACTGACGTTTAAGGCCTGGTTAATGGAGAGGTCTGTGCTGCCCGGTGGTGTGTGCCAGGTGTAGCCAACTTGCTTCCTTTTCCGCCCTTTTGTCAGGCAGGACCCGGCCTGTCCATGAATAAACATGGGACAAATACTCACGCACGCGACTCAAGAGCCACCTGATTATCTGCATGGCCACGTCTCTCCGCCCAGCCCTATTTATAACTCCACGCTGCAGCTTGTCCAAGGCAGTTAAAAATAGCACGAGGAGGAAGGCTGAGGGCAGCTCAGCCACGGCACGTCAACACCGCAAGCCCGGGGTGACCGAGGACGCCACCGGCCCGCAAGAGTCCCCTGTCTGTCCCCCAGCTCCCCGAAGGACGCTGTACGTTGGGTTTTAGGGGGCAGCCTTCCCAGATACATTTTTGCTAACCAGAATTTACAAGTTACAATTTTTCTCTTGAAAGAAGCCGATGTGGAAAAACTACATACTGGCTGGTTCCAACTATATCACTTTCTGGAAGTTAAACGAAAGTTACAGGAGGCCGTTGTTTTGGACTGAGCTCCTGCACTAGGCCCAGCAGAGCAGACCAAACCAAAATGGAGTCAGTGATGCTAAGTATCAGTTCATCAAACTGAAGCTTTAAGAAAGCAGGTAGAGCCCCACACAGACCCGCTTTCCCTGAAAACAGGAGATTCCAGCCGGCCCCAGTGAGGAAGTCCCTCTGCTTTAACCCTTACAAGAAAAGTAACAAGAAGTAACCTGATGTCAATCAATCAGACTTGTTCCTTTTGTTCTGTTTCCTCGTTCCCACCTTACACTGCTCCACCATGGCCCAGTGGGAGTTCTCACTCTATTCTGCAGAAATGGAGGCTGCCCTGATTCCCGAATCATGAATAAAAGCCAATTAGATCTTTAACTAAAGTTGTTGTAATTTTGTCTTTTGACATGTAAAACGCAAAGCTATGGAGACGGTGAAAAAAATCACAAGTTCCATGGGTTAAGGGGGAGGGAGGGATCAATAAGCAGAACGCATAGGATTCCGAGGGCAGTGAAACCATTCTGCACGACACTACAGCGGTGGGTGCGTGTCGTTGTACACTTGTCCGAACCCGTAGAATGTGCAACCCAGAGTGAACCCTAACGTGAAGCGTGGACTCTGCGTGATAACGATGCGTCAGTGTCGGTTCCTCCATTGTAACATGCGAACCAGTCTGACCTGAGACGTTGGTGACGGGGAGGCCACGCGTGCAGGGAGGCAGGAGGTGTACGCGAAACTCCCTACGCTTTCTGTTAATTTTGCAATGAACCTACAACTGCTCTAAAAAAAATCGTCCATTAAAAATTCTTCTCTTGCTAAGGGAAAATACCTTACCCAAGAAAAAAGGTGCAAAGTCTTAGATTACTAATAATTACTATTCCAAATGCTAATCAACTTACTTTGGTTCCAGATTGGTCTGGCCCCCTTTGATCACATTAAAATTCTGAATCCTGTTTAAAGCAAGCAGCAGCTCAGGGTTATCTCGTGACTAAGAACCCAGGCAAGTTGCTGAGTTGTTAAGCAAACCCATGAACCCTAAAGCCAGTAACAGTATCATTTATTGACAATTTACGATCTATCAGCCTCTAAGATAGGCACTCATACACTCTTACCTTCCTAATAAACATGTGCAGCAAATGCCATTTTATAGAAGCAGACACTAAAGGTTCAAGTGAAGTGACTCTCCTAAAGCCCCACGACTAAGCGAAGTATGTACATCCAGCCAGGAAACCAACCCAGCCTGACACCAAGGTCTGCATTCTTTTGACTACATCACAATGCCTCCTGCTGCATATATTTAATATTTACACTCTATACCAGATAATAACTGCAGCAACAATAATACAATAGCTAAAAGTGACTACCTGTGACTCTCCTGGGGTAGGTTCTGCTATCATTGCCATTTGCTAACAGAGTCCAAGGCTCGAGGTCAAATGGCTATTAGGTGGTGGCACGGTGACTCAGAACCAGGCACTCTGGCTCCAGAGTCCATATGCTTAGTCATTACCTAATACGACCATTAGTGTCACAACACCTTCAATAGTCACAATGTCAGGGCTACTCACAAAGCAGGAACCATGAGCTAAACATGCCACGTGTGTTCCCCAGCTAGGTATTTATAATTGATACTTACCATACTTCCTGTACATCAACAAATCAAGTGTCATCAGAGCATGTGAATGACAGTCTCATCAGTGTCATTTTCTCTGTAAGCTTCTGGACTCAGTCTGTTTGATCTGTTTACAGACACAGGTACTACTTAACCACACAGAGCTTTTCCACTCCGCAATTCTGTTTCCGTCCAATGCAAGCATTGGGCTTTACCGCAGACAGAACGACCTCAGGCGGATTTAAATGGAGAAAGCCTTTATAACCGCATCATTTACAGGCATTGTTTTCTTAGACACTTAGGTAAAAATAAGTAAATAAATGTTAAAAACTTTATGCAAAAACAAGCAAAACTTTGATTAAGATACATAGCTATTTGGGGCCGGGTGCGGTGGCTCACGCTTGTAATCCTAGCACTCTGGGAGGCCGAGGCGGGAGGATCGTTTGAGGTCAGGAGTTAGAGAGCAGCCTGAGCACGAGTGAGACCCCATCTCTACTAAAAATCAAAAAATTAGGCCGGGCACGGTGGCTCACGCCTGTAATCCTAGCGCTCCAGGAGGCCGAGGCGGGTGGATCATTTGAGGTCAGGAGTTCGAGACCAGCCTGAGCAAGGGCGATAATCTGTCTCTACCAAAACAAATAGAAAGAAATATCTGGACAACTAAAAATATATAGAAAAAATTAGCCGGGCATGGTGGCGCATGCCTGTAGTCCCAGCTACTCGGGAGGCTGAGGCAGGAGGATCGCTTGAGCCCAGGAGTCTGAGGTTGCTGTGAGCTAGGCTGACGCCACGGCACTCACTCTAGCCTGGGTGACAGAGTGAGACTCTGCCTCAAAAAACAAACAAACAAAAAAAAACCCTTAATTTGTAAAAAGCAATAAAACGATAATTCAGAATAGCGGTTACCTTGAGGGGAGGTCGGCAATGGCACTGGGAAGGTAACTGCAGTGACATTGTGACGTGCAGGCTCATGAATTAGGTCGCGGGTGCGTGGGTATTTGTTTAATTACTGGACTTTAAAATTCATAAATGCATGGATGTCTATAACTTTCCATGTATCAAGTACTACATATTAATAATAATAAATAAATCCAAGAAAATGTTCACGGGAAGCTAGGCTGCCCTAAACTGCGCAGAGGTACTTATGTGTTCCATGCAGAAAGCGGCTGCACTCTCCAAACCTCAGTTTCTCCATTGGCAAATAGGGTCTTCCGCTATGAGTCTTACTTCAGGGGTGCAGTTACGAGAGCTTGCCAGCCCACGAGTCAGGCAAAACCTTTGGGCCAGCCTTAACGTCACCTTTTCCTAAACTCCTTAAGTTAGTAAATACGGCTTCCCATCTCACACTGTTCTAGGTACAAAGAGCTGCAATTTGAGGAGACTCCTTATTTTCTGGCCAAAGAGACTGCAATTTTTTTTTTCTTTTTTTGAGACAGAGTCTCGCTCTGTTGTCCAGGCTAGAGTGAGTGCCGTGGCATCAGCCTCGCTCACAGCAACCTCAAACTCCTGGGCTCAAGTGATCCTCCTGCCTCAGCCTCCCGAGTAGCTGGGACTATAGGCGTGCACCACCATGCCCAGCTAATGTTTTCTATATATTTTTAGTTGTCCAGCTAATTTCTTTCTATATTTAGTAGAGACGGGGTCTCGCTCTTGCTCAGGCTGGTCTCGAACCCCTGAACTCAAACAATCCACCCGCCTCGGCCTCCCAGAGTGCTAGGATGACAGGCGTGAGCCACCGCGCCCGGCCTTAAAGGGAAAACAAGACAAACAATTTGCTTAGCCCTCTTCTAAGTCCCAGGCCTTGTGAAGGGGCTTCAAGGAGACAGAGAGACAAATGACACCTCACTGCAACGTAGCGGTGGATTTCCCGGGACTGGCACTCATGACAGGGGAGGACAAAGGCCTGGGGAGGGATTCTTAGCTGACAGGAGGGGTCGGAGGAGGAGATCACACTGGCTCAGGGAGTGAGGCTGCGCAGCTGAGCGGCCCACGGGCGAGAGGAGGCCGATTTGGGCCCCAGCTTCACCTCCCCACCGGGGGGTCCTCGTGCAGCTCAGCAAACATCTCTGTACCTGTGTTTTTTCGGTTCTAGAATGCAGAAATAATCGTAGCAATCACACCTACACGTCTCACAGGGGCAGTGTGAAGACTGCAAGAGATGATTATGGAAAGTGCTTCCAACTGTCCCTGGCACACAGCGAGCCCTCTGTAATGACACTGTCACCTCTGTCATGTGTGCTGGTAGGAAGTGATTTCTAAGATAGATTAAACTCAAGACAAACCTCAGCGTAAAACAATATATACTCTCATCTGTAGCGGGGAAATACATAAAGCTCTATACGGTATGTGTCTGTGTATGTTTATAACATGTATGGAACAATACACCAGAAACTGGCCACCAGCAGTCATCTGTGTGGAAGGGACACAGGGATGGGGGACACTTGGTTTTCATTATATAGCTGACCTGTAATTTTTTTTTACTATTTATATCCGTTACCTGTTTCTAACTGACCTCTTTTTTAAAAAGAAAACAATAGGCTGGGCGCGGTGGCTCACGCCTGTGATCCTAGCACTCTGGGAGGCCGAGGCGGGAGGATCGCTCGAGGTCAGGAGTTCGAAACCAGCCTGAGCAAGAGCGAGACCCCATCTCTACTAAAAATAGAAAGAAATTAGCTGGACAACTAAAAATATATAGAAAAATGAGCCGGGCATGGTGGCACATGCCTGTAGTCCCAGCTACTCGGGAGGCTGAGGCAGGAGGATTGCTTGAGCCCAGGAGATTGAGGTTGTGGAAATTACACAAACACGCGCACATGACAGGGCCAAGAACAGTCATTGCACGTGGAAGACGTCAAATAAATATTATAATGAAAATGAAATTTGTAGTCTAGGTGGACGACACACACTTGCACGTGACAAGGACCAGCCAGCACCCACCTGAAAATTCAACCCTTGGGTGGTCCTTGGATTGTCAGTGCCGGGCCACGGGAAGCAAACCCTCCCATTCCCCACACACACCTCGCGTGGCATCAAACAAGAAAGTGTATGTCCAGGTTTAAGAACCAGGATTTGGGGCCGGGCGCGGTAATCCTAGCACTCTGGGAGGCCGAGGCAGGAGGATCGCTCAAGGTTGGGAGTTCGAGATCAGCCTGAGCAAGAGCGAGACCCCCGTCCCTACTAAAAATAGAAAGAAAATTAGCTGGACAACTAAAAAATATATATAAAAAATTAGCCGGGCATGGCGGTGCATGCCTGTAGTCCCAGCTACTCGGGAGGCTGAGGCAGGAGGATCGCTTGAGCCCAGGAGTTTGAGGTTGCTGTGAGCTAGGCTGACGCCACGGCACTCACTCTAGCCTGGGCAACAGAGCGAGACTCTGTCTCAAAAAAAAAAAAAGAATGTACTTATGAGTGACAACGTGCAGATTAGGGACTCCATAGACGACTCCTTGGACAAAATGATTAAGGCTAGCTTGTTAATCAGATGTATAGCTACTACGATATAATCTTATACTTTAAATTTTATAAATTTGCACATCTAAAATATATCCTTCTCTGGCTATTTGCCCCAACTGCAAGTGAAGAATATAAGGTAATAATAAAATTCAGAGAAAAAGTACTAAGCATCTGATGCCTATGACTTTTTTAGTATATGCGTATATTTATATAGTAGTAATATATTTTCTTCTATTTTTAAGTGTAGATTTTGAGTAAGAACACATCTTTTTTTTTTTTTTTTTGAGACAGAGTCTCACTCTGTTGCCCAGGCTAGAGTGAGTGCCGTGGCGTCAGCCTAGCTCACAGCAACCTCAAACTCCTGAGCTCAAGCGATCCTCCTGTCTCAGCCTCCCGAGTAGCTGGGACTACAGGCATGCGCCACCATGCCCGGCTAATTTTTTCTATATATATATTTTTAGCTGTCCATATAATTTCTTTCTATTTTTAGTAGAGATGGGGTCTCGCTCTTGCTCAGGCTGGTCTCGAACTCCTGAGCTCAAACGATCCGCCCACCTCGGCCTCCCAGAGTGCTAGGATTACAGGCGTGAGCCACCGCGCCCGGCCAAGAACACATCTTTATAAAGGTATTTATGCAGTTACTAGAAATTATTCTGGATCTGTATTTATAGACCCAAATACAGAAAGATACTCACCATATATTTTAAATGAAAAAGTAGCTCACAAAACTATCTTAGGGAATGATTTCATTTTTACTATATATTATTGGATTTGTATATAGTTAGAAAAAATCTGGAAAGATAAACACTAAAAATTTTACAGCAGTTACTTCTCCTTTGTAGCATGCTTTTTACTGGTCTGTCTTTTTCCTTTATATTTTCTGCATTAATTTTTTGTACAATAAGCATTAAATAAGTTTTTAAAATAATTTTATAATTCTTTTTAAAAAACTGAGTAAGAAAATAATGTCAGTATATGAGCACTTAGTGCATGATAAAAGGAATATTTTAAATGTAGACAAAAGAAAAATTGTTCAAATCATGAGATATAAACAACTAATTATTTGGAAAAACTCATATGAATCAAAATGTTTTAAATATAAAAAGGAAGCATAAAGATACTTGGTAGGAGGTGCAAGGGAGCTAGAATTACTTTCTAAGCAAACTATCAAAATAGAAACAACCATAAAAGAAAAACTTAAAAGATTTCAATATATAAAAACTTAAGGCTGGGTGCGGTGGCTCACGCCTGTAATCCTAGCACTCTGGGAGGCCGAGGCGGGAGGATCATTTGAGCTCAGGAGTTTGAGACCAGCCTGAGCAAGAGCGAGACCCCGTCTCTACTAAAAAAATAGAAAGAAATTAGGTGGACAACTAAAAATATATAGAAAAAATTAGCCAGGCGTGGTGGCACATGCCTGTAGTCCCAGCTATTCAGGAGGCTGAGGCAGGAGGATCGGTTGAGCCCGGGAGTCTGAGGTTGCTGTGAACTAGGCTGATGCCACAGCACTCTAGCCAGGGTGACAGAGCGAGACTCTGTCTCAAAAAAAAAAAAAAAAAAAAAAAACCATCTAGATGACAAAATACATCATTAATAAATGGGAAATTTTTGAAAATATATAACAAGTAGGCCAGGCACGGTGGCTCACGCCTGTAATCCCAGCACTTTGTGAGGCCAAGGCAGGAGGATCACTTGAGGCTAGTTCTGACCAGTCTGAGCAACATAGTGAGACCTCAGCTCTACACAAAATATAATATTAATAATAAAAAAAATTAGCCAGGTGCAGTGGCCTGTGCCTGTCGTCCTAGCTACTAGGGAGGCTGGGGCAGGAAGATCCCTTAAGCCCAGGAGTTGAGCCTGAAGTAAGTTAATGATCACGCCACTGCACTCCAGCCTGGGCAACAGAGCAAGACCCTGTCTCGAAAAAAAGAAAGAAGGAAAGAAAGAAAATATGTAACAAGCAAAGAGGTCTTACAAGTCTATATTAAAGATGAATAGCCAATGGAAAAATAGACAAGACAAATAATAAACCCCAAATCACATAAAATAAACATATAAAAGGATGGCTGGGCGCGGTGGCTCACGCCTGTAATCCTAGCACTCTGGGAGGCCGAGGCGGGTGGATTGCTCAAGGTCAGGAGTTCGAGACCAGCCTGAGCAAGAGCGAGACCCCCGTCTCTACTAAAAATAGAAAGAAATTATACGGACAACTAAAAATATATATATAGAAAAATTAGCCGGGCATGGTGGCGCATGCCTGTAGTCCCAGCTACTCGGGAGGCTGAGGCAGGAGGATCGCTTGAGCCCAGGAGTTTGAGGTTGCTGTGAGCTAGGCTGACGCCACGGCACTCACTCTAGCCTGGGCAACAAAGTGAGACTCTGTCTCAAAAAAAAAAAAAAAAAAAGGTATTTGACCTCACTATAAATTGTGTTTGTTTTTAAATAATATTCAAATCTAGCACCTAAAATAAGCATCTGATAAAATGATGATGGCAATGTACAAACGGTACAACTTTTACAGAGAGCAGCTTAGAAGTGTATATTAATATTAAAAGACTAAAAAAGTGCATACCCTTTGAATCAGCTACTGCACTTCTCAATATTTGTCTAAGAAAATAAGGCTGTATAGTGAAATCTGGTTAAAAGGATATTCATCAAAAAACAGAAAATATATGGGCAAATCTAACTATCTAATAATAAATGATTAATTACAAGTGATGGTAATCATGTATAATGGAATTTTAAAAGAGCCATTAAATATGGTTCGTAGAAATACGTTTACTGCACGTAAGAGCATCACGAAATGTTAAATACAAAAAGTTGTTCAACTTCATATTTAAATATTTGTAAATGAGTATGCGTAGAAAAATTCTGAATGGATATACTGTATTTTCTTTTATGTTAATAGTGGTTATCTAGGAAAGCCAGGTTTCCAAACTTTCTTTTTCTTATGTACCTATACTTTCTAATTTTGGTATACTGAGACTATCTTTTAAAAAGAAAAAAAGGTTTTCAAGACTTACACCAGTGGGAAATTGCATAAGAAAACTGAGAACATACCCAACACGAGTTCCTTTACCTTGCACGTAACATATCCTGTGGTAATAAATAACCAGGTTTTCTGCCTCACTAAACGTGACTTCCCACAAAATAGGAACTCAAGTCTTACTCGTGTCTTTCTTATTCCTAGTGCCTTTTGTAGTGTGTTGCATAACAGTAGGCTGAATGAATAACCCTTAACTGGGAGGCCAAAAGGCCCTCCAAGCAACCTAAGGTTCAGATTCTTTTTTCTTTCTCTTTTTTTTTTTTTTTTTTTTTGAGACAGAGTCTCGCTCTGTTGCCCGGGCTAGAGTGAGTGCCATGGCGTCAGCCTAGCTCACAGCAACCTCAAACTCCTGGGTTCAAGCGATCCTCCTGTCTCAGCCTCCCGAGTAGCTGGGACTACAGGCATGCACCACCATGCCCAGCTAACTTTTTCTGTATATATTTTTAGCTGTCCCTATAATTTCTTTCTATTTTTAGTAGAGACGGGGTCTTGCTTTTGCTCAGGCTGGTCTCGAACTCCTGACCTCGAGCGATCCTCCCACCTCGGCCTCCCAGAATGCCAGGATTACAGGCGTGAGCCACCGCGCCCGGCCCTAAGGTTCAGATTCTGTGTAGGGAACCCAGACAGCCACCTGTGAAACAGCCAAGGCTGGCCACGCAGCCTCTCGGTAAACGTAAATTCCATTTTCCCAACACCTCAGATCAAAAATCCTGACGTTTTCCTCGAGTCTTCTTTCCCTCTCTCCTCACACCCAGTCCACAAACAGATCCAAGGGAACAAATCCTGTCGCTGCTACATTTAACATGTGTTCTTACAACCAGCCTCACCATTTCGCTGCCACCACCCTGGTCCCAGCCAGAAACCACCTCTTGCCCACAGACCTGCAGTTGGTCCCCTCGCTGTCCCCATGCTTCCACTCCTCCACACTGTCGCCTTGGCATAACAGCCAGCATGACGTTTGACAAGGCAAGCCTAATCGTGCCACGCTAAGCGCCCAAGCCCCTATAACTTCCCTTCACATGTAGAATAAACGTGTTTTTATTTGCCAAAGCGTTTCTTGTGGCTCGCAAGCCCTTCATGGCCTGTCCCAGACGCCGCTTTGAGCCCCTCTCCTTCCCTGCTGGCTTGTGGGGCTCCAGCCACGCGGCCTGCTTACCATTCCTGGAACTCGCCTCCGCACCACAGGGCCTCTCGCCCCCAACTCCCATCTTTTTTTCCCCTCTTTGCTGGGAATACACTTCTCCTTAAACGTGACCTTATCAATAAAGGTCTCTGCTTAAAAGTCAACTTATCAAAATGGCTATGCTTAACCACTTTTTTGAAAAAATTGCAATCCTTTCCAACCAGACTTCACTCTCTTCCTCTAATCTGCTTAATATTCCAGCCTGGGAGACAGAGAGAGACCCTGTCTCTTAAAAAAAAAAAAAAAAAAAAAAAGTACTTAAGTTTGCAAATGATTTACTTTAAAATATATATCTACTGGGTAGCAGTCAGCGTCATTTACAGCAGTTACTTCCTTATTGATATATATGTTGGGGGGAAAAACCTGAGTACCAGACCAGAAATTCTGCATGACCCTCGTTGACCATCCTGTCACTGAAGTAAATTGAGAATGATACTCTTGAAAGTCAGCCACAGTGCTGCAAAAACACACGATTTTTCAAAAGACCAACGTAGGCACAGCATACTACAGAACCCAGGCTGTGGAGTTGGGCCCAGCTGGGTTAGAACTCTACTGCTGTCAGCTTAGTTGCTGCATGATCTTGGTCATGCTCTCTAACTTCTCTGGACTCCAGGGTCCGTATCATCCATAAAATGCAGATAAGAAAACCTGCTGCGTAGAGCTGTCACGAGAATTGAGACACTGCACAGGTCCGTCGACTGCGAGCACATCTTGGCCCAAGCGAAGAGAAGACGAGAGAGAACAACGTGCAGCTAATGGAGCCGCAAGCGCAGCGGATGGAAGTCCCACTCCGCGGTCCCCGAGAGCAAACGCGCCTTTCTTCACATCCCAGTCAGCCTTGAGGGCTATTTAGCAATGACACCGGCCCTGACAAACCCAACTTTGCTCTTGCGGGTATTGTCCTCAACCTACGTGCTGCGTCGATCTCAAATCCGACTCGCTTAAAAACGAAAATGAAAAACCGACACATTACTCCACGGAGTTGACCCTTGCGTGGCAAAAGGCTGCTGTCCCCCGCGGCGTGCAGACGGTTGACACCGCAATGCCCCGCCTTACGCTCGCCAGCGACAACGCGCCCTTTGTGCGCACGCTCGGGCCGAGACCCCGCAATGAGCAAACCGCCGGCAGCAGCAGTTTGCAGGATCTAAACTTCCGCTTTCCGCGGTGGCTGGTGTCCCGGCGTGGGGCGGTCAGTCTCCGTCTGGCCCGCACCCCACCGCCCGGGCGTTTCCCCCGACAGACCACAAGATGAACGGGAATTAGCGCCAAACCGACAGGACCGGCCCGGGCCCCTCCGTCCACCAGGGCGACGCGCGCGCGGCCGCACACGGTACCTGGATCAGGCCCTGCTGGAACAGGGCGCTGTGCACGCAGCCGGGGACCGCCCCGGGCAGCTCCAGCGAGCCGTTCCCGCTGCGGATGCTCCAGCTTCCCCGCAAGCTGTAGCTGCGCGCCCCGGCAGCGGAGCCCGCGCCGCACACCGCGAGCAGCAGGAGAAGGTGGGGGCGCATCTCGGGCCGGCGCCCCGGAGCCCCGAGCGGTCCGATCCCGGCGCCGCAGGGGACCCGCGGGGAAGCCACTCCTCCGCTCGCTGGGAGCCCGGGCTCCGGCTGTCCCCGCCCCGAGACCCGGCTCCGCCCCCGGGTCAGCTGCGCTCTCTCCCCGCGGCGCAGGAGGCGGGTGACGGGTGCAGTCGGCGCCGGGACCCGCGGGAAGCCGGGCGTCGCGGGTGCGGGAGCTGCGCCCCTGTGAGCGGCTGCAGGCTGGGGGTCCCCGAGGCCTGCGCCCCCTCAGCGGTCCTTCCCGCTGCTGCGGCAGATCTTCCCGCTGCTCCGGCAGATCCAGCGGGAGGCGAGAACCTTGCACGGGAATTGGGACACAGATCCCTGGGCGCAAAGTGGCTCGAAGCCGTGGGAGATCGGGACCCACAGCGCGTGGAGATCACGGCTAGACGGGCTCCTCGCTCCTTCAGAGAAGCCAAGCGGGAGACAACCCACCGCTTCCCTTCCGCAAAAGCTATGCAGACCCTGGTCCGCGGGGCAGGGGCGCGCCGGGCGGCGGTGACGGCCCCGCCTGCAGGGAGCCCGGACGGAGCAGACACGCGCCGCAGGCACCGGATCCCCGGGCTCCGCGCAGGGCCGGGCCCAGGGAACGCACCGCACGTTCGCGATTGTTCGCAGCTGCCGCCGTCCCGGGCTTCATAAAGCCCCGCGAGCGGGGCTGCGAGGGTCCCGGACCTGCCGGACCCTCTGCGCTCCCGGGCTGCGGGACTCGGGCGGGCCGCGAAACCTCCGACACCTCCGTTCTGTGCACTCGAAAATGTAGGCAGTTACTCCTCTTTCAGGTTATTATAAGCATAAAATGAGTTAACACAGATGATCGTCCCTAGCGGTGCTACCGCACCCAAGAAACACCGCAGTGATTTCGGGCCTTGTAGTCAAACGGTCCACCCCATTCTTGCGGTAACAGTGGTCCCAGAAAGCTGAGAGGGAATGCCACGTGGGTAAAACAGACTGATTTATTCCCGTGTTGTTATTTGCCTTATTTTTATACCTGGGAAGAGTCCTCGAAGAGAAGTTCTCCTCTCATCAAATCCAAGCTGTGTTTTGCCGTTTAAGAACGGTGTTTTGCAGGGTCAACGTCTTGGCTTTGGGAACAGTATCCAGGCCACGCCCCTGGCTTTGCAGCTCAGGGAACGGGTCTAAAGAGGTCAAGTGACTGGCCTGTCGCACAGTGGCAGACAGGATCGGAACCCTCCTCTTCTGGCTCCTGCTCTCCTTTCGGTGGCGCCCACTGACGCGACAGGGCGAGGGCTCCAGCCTTCCTCGCTCCGGGAGCGTTTTTACCTGTGACGGGAACAAAGCTCTCAATTCA
This sequence comes from Eulemur rufifrons, assembly GCF_041146395.1. Classification (NCBI taxonomy): domain Eukaryota; kingdom Metazoa; phylum Chordata; class Mammalia; order Primates; family Lemuridae; genus Eulemur; species Eulemur rufifrons. The sequence continues at coordinate 1,047,993 of NC_090995.1, read as the reverse complement.
AGTAATATGTCGCAATTCGTGGGCTGCAGCGGCCAGCGTGGTCTGCAGCACTGGTAGCCAGTCTAGCGGCAGGGGATGTCTTCGTATGTCCCAGAGAGTCTGTTAAGCCAGATCACAGGCCAATACCTCCTAGCCCGTATGTGTGGATACAGTCTGTTGTTCTATTAAGAAACACTGAACAGAAATCATTTTTTAGAATAAAAACAAAGATAGAGACTTATCATTGCTCCTTTCAGTTCAGGATACAAGGTTACTTCACTTTGAGAATAGAGAACATTCAAGAAAAAAGCAAAATCCTGGCCGGGCGCGGTGGCTCACGCTTGTAATCCTAGCACTCTGGGAGGCTGAGGCAGGAGGATCTCTTGAGGTCAAGAGTTCGAGACCAGCCTGAGCGAGAGTGAGACCCCCGTCTCTACTAAAAAATAGAAAGAAATGATTTGGACAACTAAAAATATATAGAGAGTCTTACCTGTGTAGAGTGCAGTGGAGTCATCATAGCTCACAGCAACCTCAAACTCCTGGCCTCAAGCGATGCTCCCGCCTCAGCCCCCTACATAGCTGGGACTACACTAGTTAGTTTTTCTAGTTTTTGTAGAGACGGGGGTCTTGCTTTTGCTTAGGCTGGTCTCCAACTCCTGGCCTCAAGCGATGCTCCCACCTCAGCCTCCCAGAGTGCTAGGATTACAGGAGTGAGCCACCACACCCAGCCTGATCGCAGATATTGTTCAAAAGGTGTTGCATTCTGCAGGCACTAGAATCTGATAATTTAATTGAAGGTCTTTTACTTTTTAAAAGATGTTGTTTTTAGTCTTTTCTCCATAATTTTCCAATGTTGCCATAGATGATATAATAGTGTCTTTTACAATCTTGCCATCTAAAAAAAAATTTAGGGGTGTGTGTGTGTGTGTGTGTGTGTCTGTCTATGTGTATAAAAATCCAAGCCCTTTTATAGCTCATCAAATTTACAAACTCTGATCCTGTTAAATATCATTTAAATATTTTGGTTGTACTTTTAATTCTGAATTCAGGCAATTGATTTGATCAATTCTTTTTTGACTGTTGAGAGGAAATTTCTTATGATATTTACTACATTTTTGCTAAAAATGTCTCTCAATACCGTGTATTTTATAATCTTAATTGTTTTATACAACAAATAACCTTTTCATTTTGCTCTGCCCTAACAAACTGCAATTGCCATTCATTGGGAATTTTGTAACATACCTTTTTATAGACTCTTTGTTTCAATTATAGTAGTAGCTTCTGTATCTTCACTGAATGCAATTTATTTATTTATTTATTTATTTTGAGACAGAGTCTCGCTCTGTTGCCCGGGCTAGAGTGCCATGGCGTCAGGCTAGCTCACAACAACCTCAAACTCCTGGGCTCAAGTGATCCTCCTGCCTCAGCCTCCCGAGTAGCTGGGACTACAGGCCTGAGCCACCATGCCCAGCTAATTTTTCTATATATATTTTTAGCTGTCCAGATAATTTCTTTCTATTTTTAGTAGAGACGGGGTCTCGCTCTTGCTCAGGCTGGTCTAGAACTCCTGACCTCAAGCGATCCTCCTGCCTCGGCCTCCCAGAGTGCTGGGATTACAGATGTGAGCCACTGTACCCAGCCAAAGTATACATTTTAACAAGCCTATTTAACTCACTAAATTCTAAAATTAATCATTCGCCCTTATCCCTGAAAGATATTCTCCTTGACATAGAATTCTATGGTGATAGTTATTTGATGGGAATATTCTATTATCTTCTATTCCATTGTTGCTGTTAAGAAATCTTTCATTTTTACCCAAGTTAATCTACCAATTTTTTCTTTGCAGGTACTCTATTATACTTCACTTGTTTTTCTTTTCTATTTGCTTTAAGATTGACGTTTTTTTCTTTGGTATTCTGTAGTTTCACCATGATGTGTCTAAGTGGTGACTTTTTTTTTTTTCTTTCCATTTTGGGATTCAATGGAGTTGCTCAATCTGTAGCTTAGGATTTTTAATCAATTTTAGAAATGATTACCCATTATCTTTTTCAAAGTTGTCTCAGCTCCATTCCCTCTCTCTTCTTGAACAGTCTAGCTCCAATTAGGAGAGAGGAATAATACAATAGGTTAAATGGGAAAAGTTTAATATAAAGAAAGATTAACTACGATAAAAGTAACTATATGATATAAGGAGCCTCCATATGGTACCCTAGAGCGGAGGAAGAGTATCTAAGGAAAAATCAGCTTGGAAGGGGTTCAGCCCTTACTGGAAAAGGTACGGTTCAGCCTACTGGACAGCAGAGAATTTAGCTGAATTGACTAGGATCAGGCTAGTCTAGAGTTTCTGGGCAGGAAATAGGCCCCCTCTAGAGTTCAGGCAGGGAAGCAGGTGAGCAGCAACTGGGAGGGAGGCCTACAGCCGGAGTCCAGGTACGCATGGAGTGGGAGGGCTTTAGAGCATTTAGGCAGCACAAGAGCTTGCAGAGGGCGCGGCAGCTCTGTGGGGACCCGTGGGCCACAAGTGAGCTGTGCAGAAGTTGTGCAGAAGCTTGAAAAAGCAGTGACTGCAGGTGTGTGACGATCCAGGCCACAGGGCAGCCCTGTGCAGGCCACGCAGGAGCTTTGGTTTCCTGGTCAATAGGGCTGTAAAGAGGTCATCATCACGCCACGGCTGCAAAGCAGAAGATGGATTGTGTTCTGGACCTGCGGATATTCGCTGATGTCTTCACTCCCACGCCAGCCAACCCTCAGCCCACACCGGGAAGAGCAGGAGAATCTCTTCAAGCTCCTGCAATATCCCCCCAGTGCCCACTTTACTGAGAAAGCTGAACATCAGGCCCGCTTGAAAGGAGAAATTCTTAAAAGAATTCAGTTGTTTATCACAGAAGATACACAGTACAGATGCTCCTTGACTCATGACAGGGTTATGCCCCAGAAACCCATTGTAAGTGGGAAAATACCAGAAGTCAAAGACGTGTTTAATACATTGAACCTACTCAACATTGTAGCCTACCCTAGTCCACCTTAAATGTGATCTGAACACTTACATTAGCCCACAGTTGGGCAAAACCATCTAACACAGAGCCCATTTTATAATAAAATGTTGACTGTCTCATGCAATTTGTTGAATGCTATACTGAAAGTGAAAAACACAATAGCTGTATGGGTATCCAGTTGTAGAAACCATCGAGTATGGCTTCTACTCAAGGCGTATCGCTTTTGCACCATCATAAACTTGAAAAATCCTAAATCAAATCATCACAAGTCAGGGACAATCTGTAGTCCTCCCCTCTCTGCAGTTTCACTTTCCACAATTTCTGCTGCCTGTGGGCAACCATAGTTTGCAAATATCACACCACTACTCTTGTGCTTTGGGGCCGTTAAGTAAAATAAGGGTTACTTGAACATCAGCGCTGTGATACCACGACGGTCCAGCGATAAGCAAGATGGCTCCTGAGTGACTGTTGGCCATCTGGCCAGGAGGGGGCAGGACGGCATGAGATTTCATCACACTACTCAGCATGGTGTGCAATGTAAAACTCATGGATTATTTCTGGAATTTTTCAATTATGTCACAATGCCTACATCATTCACTCCATTTCATCTCATCACATAGGCATTTTATCATCTCATATAATCACAAGAATAAGGGTAAATACAGTACAATAAGATATTTTGACAGAGTCCATACTCATGTAACTTTTATTACAGTATATTATTATGATTATTCTATTTTATTGTTAGATATTATTGTTAACATCTAACTGTGCCTAATTTATAAATTAAACTTTATCATAGTTTTGTATGTATAGGGAAAAACATAGTATATATAGGGTTTGGTACTATCCATGGTTTTAGGCATCCACTGGGGGTCTTGGGATATATTCCCCAAGGATAATGGGTAACCAATGTATTGAAAGGTGCATTTGGAGGATAGAGACTGTAAACTGAACTCAAGCTCCAGTTAGACATGTGTTAGACAAAGTCGTTCCTTCATGTTTCGCAAACTCTTTCCTATTTTTTATCTCTTTGTGCTACATTCAGAATGATTTCTTCTTTTCTTCCACTTCTCTAATTCTTTATTCAGATGTGTCTACTAGGCTATTAAACTTATCTTCTAAGTTTAAGTTTTAATAGTCTATTTTTTTTTATTTCTGGAAGTACTGCTTTTGATGATTTTTCAAAACTGGTCATTTTTATAGTCTCTTGCTCTTTATTCATATTTTAATCTTCTTTTATTTCTACCATAATGGTTAAGAAATGAGATCCTGAAACTCAATTACCTAGATTTAAATCTCAGCCTTTGCCATTAGATGAGTAACTCTGGGCAAATCATTTCACCTCTTCTCCCTCAGTTTCCTCATCTATAACGTAGAGATAATAATGTAAGCATCCAAAGAATACATGTATAAGTTTGTTATGAGAATTAAGAGTTAATATATGTATAGAACTCAGATCAGCACTTGACACCTAAAAAGTATTACAAAAGTGTGGTTATTACTATCTTCTGTGGCTGACATTTTTTATTGGGAGGAAATTCATGTAACATATAATTAATCATTTAAAAATGTATAATTCCGCGCCAGTTAGTGCATTCACAGGGTCGCGCCATCATCACTTCTATCCAGTTCCAAGACATGTTCATCACGCATGAAGGAGACCACGTACCCGCTGAGCAGTCCCTCCCCAGCCTCCCCTCCTCCTGGTCCCTGGCACACACCCATCTGCTTCTGTCTGGATAGATTTAACTATTCTGATATACATATACACGAAATCATACCAGATGTGACCTTTGTGTTTGGCTTCTTTCATTTCGCCTAATGTTTTCAAAGTCTATCCTTCTTATACCTGAATAATACACCACTGTGTGGAAACCCCACAATTTGTTCATTCATTCATTCATTCATTCATAGTTTCCATCTTTTAACTATTGTGAATAGTGCTGCCATGAACATTCATTTACAAGGTTTAATGTTTGTTGGAATATCTATACCTATGAATCAAACTGCTCAGTCATATGGGAATTCTGTTTAACTTTTTGAGGAACTGCCAAACTGCTTTCAACAGAAGCTGCACCACCTTACATTCCTACCAGTAATGTACAAGTGTTCCAGTTTCTCCAAATCCTCATCAACACTTATTATTTTGTTTTTTTTTTTTTTTTTTTGAGACAGAGTCTCACTCTGTTGCCCAGGCTAGAGTGCCATGGCGTCAGCCTCGCTCACAGCAACCTCAAACTCCTGGGTTTAAGCAATCCTCCTGCCTCAGCCTCCCGAGTAGCTGGGACTACAGGCATGTGCCACCATGCCCGGCTAATTTTTTTCTATATATATTTTTAGTTGGCCAGATAATTTCTTTCTATTTTTAGTAGAGATGGGGTCTCGCTCTTGCTCAGGCTGGTCTTGAACTCCTGACCTCGAGCGATCCTCCCGCCTTGGCCTCCCAGAGTGATAGGATTACAGGCATGAGCCACTGCGCCGGGCCTACACTTATTATTTTCTATTTTAAAAAATTATGGCCATCCTAATGGGCATGAAGTGATTATCTCATTGTGATTTTGATATGCATTTCGGTAATAACTAATGATGTTGAGCATCTTTTCATGTCATGTATTTGCTGGACATTTGTATATGTTCTTTGTAGAAATGTTTATTCAAACCTTTTGCTTGTTTCTTTTATTAGGGTTATTTCTCTTATTGAATTTTAAGAATTCTTTATATATTCTGGATACTAGACTCTTATCAGATATATGATTTTCATATATTTTTTCCATTTTTTTCTATAGGTTGTTTTTTCACTTTTAAAATGTCCTTTGACACAGAAAAGTTTATAATTTTAATGAAGTCCAATTTATCTAGTTTTTTTTCCTTTGGTTGCTTGTGCTTTTAGTATCATTTCTAAATATTGCCAAATCCAAGGACATGAAAATATACTGTTTTCTTCTAAGAATTTTATGATTTTAGCTTTTACAGTTAAGACTTTGATCCATTTTGAGCTAAGTTTTGTATATGATATGAGCTAGGAGTCCAAATTCATTCTTTTGAATGTAGATATCCAGTTGTCCCAGCACCATTTTGTTGAGGAGATTCTTCTTTCCCTATGGAATGGTCTTGGCAATTGACCGTACATGTACATACATGTACAAGGTGACTTCTGGACTCACAATTCTATTCCGTGGGCCTGTACATTTATACTTAGGCTAGTACCACACTGTTTTGATTACTGCAGCTTTGTAGCAAGCTTTGAAGTTGGGAAGTATTCATCCTTCACCTTTGTTTTTCTTTTTAAGGATTGTTTGGCTCTCTGTGGTCCTTTGCAATTCCATATGAGTTTTTAAATCTTCTTTTCCATTTCTGCAAAACAGTCATTGGGATTTTCAAAGGGACTGAACCTGTAGATTGCTTTGAGGATCATTGCCATCTCAATATTTAACCTTCTAACCTATGAACACAGCATGTCTTTCCATTTATTTAGGACTTCATTTCTTTCAGAAAAGTTTTGTAGTTTTCATTGTATAAATTTTGCACTTCTTTGGTTAAATTTATTTCTAAGTATTTTATTCTTTTTGATGCTATTATAAATGGAATTTTCTTACTTTCATTTATGGATTGTTCACTGTTAAAAAAATGCAGCTGATTTTTGTGTGCTGATCTTGTATCCTGCAAATTCATTTAACTTTTAACATTTGTTAAGTGTTTTTTATGAATTCTTTAGAATTTTCCATATATAAGATCATATCATCTATAAGTAGACATGGTTTTACTTCTTTTCCAATTGGGTTGACCTATTTTGTTTGTTTTGAGATAGAGTCTAGCTCTGTCAGCTAGAGTGCAGTAGTGTTATCAAAGCTCACTCTAATCTGAAACTCCTAGGCTCAAGTAATCCTCCTGCCTCAGCCTCCAAAGTAACTGGGACTACAGGTGTATGCAACCATGCCCAGCTAATTTTTCTATTTTTTCAAGAGACGGGGTCTCACTGTTGCTCAGGCTGGTCTCTAACTCCTGACCTCAACGGATCCTCCCGCTTCAGCCTCCCCAAGTGCTATGATTACAGGCATGAGCCACTGTGCCCAGCCTATTTTTAGTTTGAAATTTGTGCAAATTGGCTGACTCCCACTACTTAGGATGCTATGTTTTCTTGTACTTTGCTCACTGCTTTTTAACTGTGAGCCATTATTCAGTTCCTGCAGAGTGTTTGCCTCTTCCAGCAGCTGATGGCTCTACTAATTTGGAACCACTTTAAAAGTTAAATCCTCTGCCTAAGTTTTTTGAAACACCTATGTAGTAAGATTTAAGGCTGCAGATCTTCAGGAAGGCTAAACTACTATTACAAATTCTCGGGAAAATATTCTGCCACAGAACAACAAAGTTCAAGATTGGGAGAGGTTGGGCATGGTGGCTCATGCCTGTAATCCTAGCACTTTGGGCCAAGAAGAAAGGATCGCTTGAGGCCAGGAGTTCAAGATCAGCCTGAGCAACACAGACAGACACCATCTCTACTAAAAAATAAATACAAAAATTAGCTGTATGTGGTGGTGAGTACCTATAGTCCCAGCTGCTTTGGAGGTTGAGGCAGTAGGATCACTTGAGCCTGGGAGTTTTGAGGTTGCAGGGAGCAAGGATGACACCACTGCACTCTAGCCTGGGTGACAGAGTGACATTCTGTCTCAAAAAAAAAAAAAAAAAAAGTCCTATTTGATAGCACTCTTTGGGCACCTCCCAAGCTTTGCTAGGGCCATGAAAATTAGAGCTCAAGTTCACTTGGGGTACCTTAAAGTGTTCTCAAGATGAAAGCTGGCTTCTGGGTTAAGTTCTGCTTCCTCTTTGGGTTCCTGGTTTCAGTTTGCTTTTGGTCTGAGCATACTCCTTTCTTGACAGATCATTGACACATTAAGAAAAAACATGGTTTGTTTGTTTTGTTTTCCCCCCAGCTAGTTTAGTCACGGAAGAATAGGTCAGGGTAATCACTCATACTGACTGAAACTGAAATGTGCTCTCAGTCACTGTGCTAGTACTTTCCTTACAGTAGTCAGAGAGTAAAGAAGGTTCAACTATTAGCTTTTTACTGTTAGTATATTAAAGTTTTTGTTTTTGTTCTTTTAGGGTTAGAAACTTTTTTAAAAAAGCAAGGAGTACTTTTGGCAAAGACTACCATTGGGTCATGGTCATTTGTGCACTAAACATCTGACCACCTACAACATACCAAGTAGTCATCTAGTCAATTCATAAATACAATACAACAAAATCGACAAAAATCTCTGTCCTCATAGAGCTGGGGTGGGGCGGGGCGGGGCTGAGGGGAAACAATCAATGGTACATGTCACATGTCAGATGGGTGATACTGAATGTTACGGTGCCCTCTACAGTGGTGCTGTGTTGGCACGTAGAATAGTCAAGAAAAATCACTTTAATAATGGGGTATTTGTACAGAGACCTACAGTTAGGGAGGAGGAAGTCATATGGTATGTGGGGTAAGATCAGCTTAGGCAAAGGAAGAACAAGGCAAACATCTTCATGCGAGAGAAAGTCCACTGTGTTCAGTCTCAGCAGTCCTGTGTGGACCTAGGGAGCTGGGGTGGTGAGGCAAGAGTAGAGATGAAGCGGAGGTAAAAGGCGGTGAAGAGAAGTCACTCATAGCCTTGTAGATTACTTTTAATGCTTTGGCTTTTACTCTGAATGAGATGGGAAACCATTGGGAGGTTCAGAGTAAAGCCATGGCGTGACCTGACATTGCTCACGGGGGTTACGTGATTGTGGGGTGGATTGCTGCAAGGTGGACAGCAGGATCACCCAGGAGCCTACTGCAGTAATTCAAGGAAGAGATGACAGAGCTTTAGACGAAGGTCATAGTAAGTGACCATGGTGAGTAAGGTGAATGGGCAGATTCTGAAAAAATTTTTTTAGGTAGAATTGAGAGGACTATTGTTAAACTTGATTGGAAGTGGAGAAGTCAAATTTGGATCAGTGCAACTGAATGTTTAGATTTACTAAGACTAAGAAGAGGTAGGGGTATGTAAACAAATGACCAGTTCTAGACATTTTAAAGATGACCTCCAAATAGCCATTTGGATAAAAGGAAGCTATATGAGTTCAGAACTGGTTGGAAGGTCAGCAAAAGATGATGGTTATCCTAAGAACCTGACATGAAAGTACTTCATTGTTCAGCTCTACTTCAAATTTGATATAGTAAACAAGGAATCAAGAAGTTAGAGGATCAGCCAGGCGCGGTGGCTCACGCCTGTAATCCTAGCACTCTGGGAGGCCGAGGCGGGTGGATCGCTCGAGGTCAGTTCAAGACCAGCCTGAGCAAGAGCGAGACCCCGTCTCTACTAAAAAATAGAAAGACATTATATGGACAACTAAAAATCTATATAGAAAAAATTAGCCGGGCATAGTGGCGCATGCCTGTAGTCCCAGCTACTCGGGAGGCTGAGGCAGTAGGATCGCTTAAGCCGAGGAGTCTGAGGTTGCTGTGAGCTAGGCTGACGCCACGGCACTCACTCTAGCCTGGGTAACAAAGTGAGACTCTGTCTCAACAACAAAAAAAAGAAGTTAGAGGATCAGTCCAAAAGTATATAAAAATGACACTTCACAAAAGTTTTCTACAATACAGAAAAAGAGGGTTCTTAAAATTAAAAAAATTAATCTTATTCAGAAAATGTACAGCTTGGGAATAACTGACAATGGGACCTTAACTAAAATGTATTCCAAGTAAAAGGACAATTAACAGAAACTTTGTATACCTATGTTAATCATAAAAAAATTCTTCAAAAATGAGGCCAGAAAGGAGCAGTTACAGAGCAGCAGGAAACAATGCATAATAGTAATAATTACTATTACTAATTACTGGGAACTTAAAACATTCAGCTAATTTCAATCTTTCTAGACTTCTGGCAAACATGGTTCCTCCTGTTTTGCTGCCTGTCATTTTAAAATCCCGTTTCCCAACACCTTTGCCGTTTATTTTTCCACTACACTGGGACAGTACAAAAAATTTTAATAGCTATTGCGGGTATATTGAATATGTTAAATTGAAAGACTGCAAGCACCCTTAACATGACATGGTGTTCACTGCGGATGGGGGTGAGGATGCGGGGGAAGTTGCCTAGTGTAAGATCACAGAATGAGAACTGGTTTCAAATCTTTGTTTAGCTAGTAGTTAGCACATCACTTAGCACGTAGATTTTTGTACCTAATACTTGACCATTAGTTGAATGATATATACCAGTAAACTGTTTTTCAAAATTAGTTAACTGTAGGACGTTAATGTATCTTAATATTTGAAGTATAAACGTGGAAATAAACTTACATAGTTTTACAGCTCGAAGAACTATTATATGTCAGGTATCGGAAATTTAAAAAGGCAGACAAAACACATTCTCTACAGCCACAAATACCAATAGTGGTAAAATAACCACAGAGCCAAAGGATTACTGGTCACACACAGCCTGTCAACAATGGAGTGCTAGAAAGATTTCTAGAAATGGTTCGCAATCTTTACCATGTAGAAGCACTTGGAGGGCTTCTAACTACACACCGCCGGTCTTCGCACCGTAGTTTGATTCAGGACTAGGGTGGGACCTGATAATTTGTATTTTAAGGAATTCCCCAAGTGATGCTGAGGTTGGTGGTCTCAGAGTCATATTTTGAGAACTGTCATCCTATTTCTTCATAGTTCTTATCACTATCCGAAATCGAGCTCACAAACAGTATTAAGTTCGTGTGGATTTCATGTTAGCTGGAATTACTGAGTAAGACCAAAGTGTCTTTAAACACAGACTTTAATGGTAACAATTCCTTTAAGCTCAATTAACTTTAGCTATTACAAGTCTTACGCAGATGTCACTATTAGACAATATTTAGTGACTTGCACTGGATTCCTCATAATAGAAGACAAGTTCACTTAAGTGTAATCAACAGTCATTTAACAGTTGTCATGTCAACACAAAACATGGCTAATTTGAGTTGCACCCCCCATAGCACAGCATGATCAGTACCTTAAGTATACTTCAACTAAGCCATTAAAAAAAGTGAGTGTTTCACTACCCCTGAGACCACTAGTTAACTGTGGTTCATACTTTAAAATGTGAGTACACCCACACAAGAAAGCAAACTAGTTATTAAAAAAAAAAAAAAAAATCTGATTATCACATTGCAAACCCGCCCAAGAAAAAAATTAGCCAACTAAAATGCAAATTTACCACTAACAGGTGAATTGGACCTTATTTTTATGGGTTAAGAGAAACTGAAAGTTTGTCTATGCATTGAAACACATAGGAAATACATAGGAATAGACAAATCAATCCTTAAATCTGGTCATACGCACTCTCGTCTACACATGGCACTGGTAACGGCAAGCTACTGGGTGGGGTGGGGTAAGAGGGCAAATTCAATGTTTTCGAAGCTTTCATTGTAGATGATCCAGAATGTGTCCAGTGTCCATACATTCAAAAATGTTGGTTTTCCAGGTACTTTACCACGCTCTTAAACCTGGAGAAGCCTCTATGGCTTATTCCCTTAGAAGTGACAAATGAGATGTTGTATAAAACATCGAACTGGACACATCCACTAATTATGACAATCAATGGTTTAAGGATGTCATCTCTGTAAATACCTAAGGGTTGTCTAAGGCTAAAAAGGTCTACTTGAAAGCCATTAGGGATCCATTTTGTTTTATAAAAGTGTTGTATGTTTGGCTTTCAAGGAATGATATGCCTAGTAAAGCTGTTAATTTTGAGAGTATGAGTCTCAGAAGTAATTATTCTGAAAATAGAGCCAAAGAACAGTATTTCTTACCTTGTGGAGCCGTATGTAACTAACGTCTCATTCATAATTTGAATTCAAAAGGTTTTGACAGTATGACATCTACCCTGAAGGAGCCATTACTTTTTAAGCAAGACAAAAGTGAAAAAGATCACTCATTGGAAAAATTGTATAGCTGGATATTTCCCAATGAAATGCTTATTACAGAATTAACAAAGCCAAAACATCTTCAGAAGGCATGCATTTCACTTTCAGCTTAGAGAAGAACCTTAAGTAAATAAATCATGTCCAAACTACATATTAAAATGTTTATAAAAATTAAGCTTTAACATTTATTTCTAGCTTTCCACATCTGTGTGCAGACAAGAAAATGATTGCACATAAGTAAGCAGTGCAACAAATGTGGACGTGAAGTCACAGATGTGCTAGAAACTTAACACGTAAGTCTGGGAAATAAAGCAATGGACAGACAAATCAAAATAAATCAGGAAAAAAGTAAAACTATAGGGTCAGAATTAGGAAGGGTGAAGAATGGTAATGCCCTCATTATTACAGAAGTTTTATTAGTGGCACAGATAGCACTTGTCAAACAAAAAATAATCCAATAGCATTGACTTTTATTCATTCATGTTAAGTCACCTGAAATGATCTGTCGCATTTAAATGCTCATTAATGTAAATGGCTGAACAAATCCATTTCAATGGATACTCAATATCCCACATAGATAAGTCACTTCAACACAGCCTCATGACAACTCCCACACCAAGACAGTACTTTATTTTGTAAATTTTGACCCATTATCACTCCCATGTTATGGTTTTTTTTTCCCTAGCTGTCAAGTGTACAAGGTGAAGAGAAATTTTAGACGGGGGCTGCACCTGGAAAATAAACTTTTTAAACTCCATATACACGTTTCGAAACTGCTGGGTCCCAAGTTCATCTACGAACTCCAGGGCTGCCAGTATCATGTGCAGCACATTAAAGCTACACTATCCCAATAGCTTATTCATTCTGCATAAATCAGGTCAAGCAATGTGTCAACCTGTAACAGACTGTGCACTTTAACTGAACATGGCAAAATATTCACTCTTTTGAACTTTACATCATCATTTGATGTCAAACAATGAAGCAAATCCCAACAGTATATACAAAAAACAGCTTTGCATTTACAAAAGATTGTTTCCCATACTGATGAATCCAGGCAGCTAACTCATTGGTTTATGCAACTTTATTGAAGAAAAATAAATCAATTACTAGCAGAGCTATTAGTTGATCACTCATCCATTGACAACTTGCATCATTTATTCAGTGCTATATTAAACAGTGTATTGGAAGATAGATTAACTAATAGCTCCAAGCCTCCTAACAATTTAAATGAAAATTACAAAATGTTTGAGACCCTATTTTGGAATACAAAGGGTGTTTGACTTCCAATTTCCATTCTCTGTAGAACAAGAACAGGTCATTCCTTTATTGACATGCATAAAATACATCACATTTTCTGTTCTGCTGATGCTATAAATTCAACACCAATTCTCCAGCCACATCAGTTATGAGCATAAAGTATATCATGTAACCTCAAATCTCTAACAGTGGAAGGCTCAAACAAGAATGGATGCTGCTAGAATAATGCTGCTTCCTGGATGTGACAACTGAGCATCCATCTCCCTCCCCCTCAGATGGTTTCTTCAGCATGTTAGAGCAGTGAGGAATGTTTTAGTCTCATAACCAAATTAGAGTGAAGACATTGGCCACATAATACACATGCTCCATTTTTTAAAAAATTCTGAGTCTTGGGCAACTGTTCTCTTGTAACTACTTTACAGTTTCTAAAAGCAGTTATTGTCCAAAGCTGGAAGAACTTAAGTCTTCTCAGATGAGCATGTGAATGAATGGAGGGAGGTAAACAAAAAATAAAATTAAAAAAGATGAGGTCTGATAGGGGAGCAGCCGGATAAGAAAATCAAAAAAGGAACAGTAATTTAAAGTTTATTCCAGCTATAATGCAGGTTATTCTGACTTTAAGGTAGCATCACATGGCATACTTCTGAGTCCATTCCCGAGATATTCTGTTGTACCTGTAAATAAAAAAAGATGTTATTTACAAAGTTAAAGCGAAAAGAATTCCTAATATTTTAAAGGGAAGGAAAAGATTTCTATTTTACACCTTCAGATATCATCATGATGTCATCTCTAATGGCTACTGGAATAAAAGCCAACAAGGGAGAACTAGCAGGGGTACTCAAAGCAATGTGGGAAATGTGAGCCTTATGCTTTGAAAGAGGTACTACACTTTAATAAACTTAAGTGGCACTGATACTGAGAAGCAACAAAAATCAAAGACCTTTTCTCTCCACCACCACTGAGCTAATAGTGCTCTATTAGAAACTCTAAAATCAGTATCTATTCTGACAAATGTTAACATTACAAGAATTATTTTATAATTATGAATATGTCAGAAGAGTATATATAGCAATTCCATCAAAGCCAGAACCAAATATTTACTAAAAAATTTTATCTGAATCCTAGACTTTGCACAGTTACTTGGCCTTAGGCATTACAGAAGAGAAAAGCCTTTGAGACTCAGGCAGAGGCAGAAGCAGAAGAGGAAGACATTGGGCAGGGTGATAAACAACAATAATTTTCAAGAGGGGGTGAGTGGTTGTGTTAATCAGAACAACATGTGTTCTTTAAAGAAGTGTGGTAACTGGAGCTAACAAGCTCCACTGGGACCTGCTGAATGAGAATCCTTTGGAGTACAACAACCAGGACATCTTTGTTTAAAATAATCAACAGGTAATTCACACAGGGGCAGGGTTATTACTGAGGAAGATTACTAATATTGATAAATACTACCAATTTCTCCCCGGATTACATTCATGCCATACGCTACTTACCCCAACAAAAATACAGTGATAAACCTTAAGAAATGATTTAATATCCAAAGGGTAAAGAACTTTTATATTTATATGTACAGTTTGAACTTTTAAATATATTAACTAGCTTCATTTCTAAGAAAGAACTAAATATGGTTCAACTACTTTTCTAAACTTTAAGGTTGTTTTTACCAATTCATGGCTATCTTATTTAGATACATCCTCTCAAAGAGCCAGAGCTTTACAACAAAGGCTTTATTTAGCATACAGGGAGCCACAAGTAGAGCTGACATACTAATGCATGCTTGTCAGTAATGAACATTTAGTTTAGATGCTTAGGCTTAAAAGTGTTTATCCCATACACTACTACCTCCTGGCAAAATTTCAACTAAACCACCACATTCCATGAAGTGTTGGTATAAAATCTCAAACTAAAATTCAAACACCATAATAGTTTGAAAAAGATACTACATAACTTTAACACTCCTTACTAGTGCTATGTAACTGCTTTGCCATGCAGTAATACTCTTAAGCAGTAATGATTACTGGGTATATACGTTCACACTAAACAGAGCAAGCAGTTAAAAGTATAGTTCTCAAAAAACTCCCACATCTGTTACCTTTGTTAGTTAATACAGTGCCTTGAAGCATGCAGCACCAAGTGCTGGCAATACCATGAATAAGCGCACCATACAGTGCAGATCCTCTTACCCTACAACATAGCGTATTTCTCTGTCCACTCTCTTGCTAACCTATTGTACCTAATTGAACAAGTACACTGAGCATTAATTATAACATATGAAAGTTATAATGGTTAAGTCGAACATAATTCAAATATTTGAGCAATTTAGACCAAATTTTTACAACAGGAATACTTTTTTAAAAAACATTAATTGGGGTAGTGTCCTACTCTAAAACTTGAGAATAAAGTGACAAAGTATCTAACAAGTTAAGATAAAACAAGAACATTTAAAAGGGGTTATTCATTGTTCACATAAGCTAAAACTTAGTAAATTTTTTTTTTTTAAAAATTGCATTTCAATAACCGGCTTTCTGTACTTTTAACTGTCTTACTGAGTATCAAGTCTTCTTGGCATTGCCACAACTTACAGCAGAGTTTAAGCCTATTCATTGAGTAGAACCACTTTTGGTAACATTTTCTTAAACTACTACTTACTTATCTCTGTCTGTTTTATAGATCCGTGCAATCTCTGGCACTAGGGGGTCATCTGGGTTTGGATCACATAGCAGTGAACAAATGGATAAAAGAACTGCAAGAGAATAAATATCTGTTACTCAGCATTGGGAGTCTGGGTAAGTAAGTGTCAAGATTATTTAAAAACACATATAACCATCAGTCCTCAAAACATGTTTGCTAGCAAATGAGACAGTTTTACAGAGATTCTGCACTTTACAGAAGATGAGCTCCTGGTAAATAAGGAGGGCTTTGTGGCATCCAATTCAGTGCTGACTAGCTATAAAACTACTGACAAACTCAAACTCAGAAGTTTCTAAGACAGTTAAACCAAACAATGCCATATTATTTATTTTTTTTAAAAGTGTAAGTGGCATTAGAATTAAACAAGTTTCTTGGTAGTGGGGGGAGGGTATTTTAGTAAGTTTATAGGTAATCTCCACGCTATATTTGTAAGGCATGATGAAAAAAATCCATTCTTTGTCCCTGGAGGTTTGAGAAAAACCTCCAATCTGCTCCACTGAATGTTTTGTCTGCTTGAATTTCTAAGTTAGAGACCATATTCCCAGAGTACTGGTTAAATAAAACAATGCCAAAATCTCTTTAGTACTAAAGTGAGCCTTCAGCTCTAGTTCGTACCCCGACCTGTTCAACATACCAACTTAGAAGATACCAAGTATCACAGAACATAGACCTCATTCATTTTGAGTGCCTGCTATGTACCAGTCACCATACAAGATGTTATAAGAATTCTATAAATGCTTGAAGTGGTTGTGACAATCATTCAATGAAGAAAAACAAAAAGGACATAAAATGACAACATTGTCACATTATTGTTGACAGGAGCAAATACAATCTCAATCCAAAATGCAGGGGGGCAAATATAAAATTAAAGAATAAATCTGACTTAGTTACACAGTAACTCACAGAAAAAAGGGTAGAGAGCTTCAGGTGTGACTGCTAGTTCAGTAAGTTAGCAAAATATGGCTGCCAAAAAAAGTTACTGTAAAAACAAAACACCATCTACTCAACTTGTGACTTACACGCACAGTTTTCAGTATTATTATAGTGCATTCCCAACAATAGTAAAATAAAATAAAATAACTGGAAATCTGGTTATTTAGGTATGAGAGCATGATTTGAAAATAAATTAGGGCCGGGCGTGGTGGCTCACGCCTGTAATCCTAGCACTCTGGGAGGCCGAGGTGGGCGGATCGTTTGAGCTCAGGAGTTCGAGACCAGCCTGAGCAAGAGCGAGACCCCATCTCTACTAAAAATAGAAAGAAATTATATGGACAGCTAAAAATATATATAGAAAAAATTAGCTGGGCATGGTGGTGCATGCCTGTAGTCCCAGCTACTTGGGAGGCTGAGACAGGAGGATCGCTTGAGCTCAGGAGTTTGAGGTTGCTGTGAGCTAGGCTGACGCCACGGCACTCACTGTAGCCTGGGCAACAGAGTGAGACTCTGTCTCAAAAAAAAAAAAAAAAAAAAAAAAGAAAAGAAAATAGAATGCATCCAAGAGGATGAAAAACAGAATTTTTTTTTTTTTTTTTTTTTTTTTTTTGAGACAGAGTGTCGCTTTGTTGCCCTGGCTAGAGTGAGTGCCGTCAGCCTAGCTCACAGCAACCTCAAACTCCTGGGCTTAAGCGATCCTACTGCCTCAGCCTCCCGAGTAGCTGGGACTACAGGCATGCGCCACCATGCCCGGCTAATTTTTTCTATATATATTTTAGTTGGCCAGATAATTTCTTTCTATTTTTAGTAGAGACGGGGTCTCGCTCTTGCTCAGGCTGGTCTCGAACTCCTGACCTTGAGCGATCCACCCGCCTCGGCCTCCCAGAGTGCTAGGATTACAGGCGTGAGCCACCGCGCCCGGCCGAAAAACAGAATTTTAAAAGACTTGAAACAATTACGGCAGCATTTGCCCAAATTGTTTTGTTTCTCCTCCACCAAAAGTGATTCAAGTCTAATAAAAGTTTGAAAAATGTTACATAGCCCCTCTAAGAGATTCAAATGCATTGTATAAGCATATGAAAGCCTTTATATAATGTCCTGCCTTAAAAAAAAAAAAAAAAAAAAACTTTCACTTTGCATTTACCAAACTCATAAAATCACTTTACCAAAAACTTTGGTAAGATACTGTTATTTCAAGAAACAATTTGGGGCCGGGCGCGGTGGCTCACGCCTGTAATCCTAGCACTCTGGGAGGCCGAGGTGGGCGGATCGTTTGAGCTCAGGAGTTCGAGACCAGCCTGAGCAAGAGCGAGACCCCATCTCTACTAAAAATAGAAAGAAATCATATGGACAGCTAAAAATATATATATCGAAAAAATTAGCCGGGCATGGTGGTACATGCCTGTAGTCCCAACTACTCGGGAGGCTGAGACAGGAGGATCCCTTGAGCTCAGGAGTTTGAGGTTGCTGTGAGCTAGGCTGACGCCACGGCACTCACTCTAGCCTGGGCAACAAAGTGAGACTCTGTCTCAAAAAAAAAAAAAAAAAAAAAGAAACAATTTGGGAAATGCTGCACTGAAGTATTGAATTAGAAAATGAGAATGCTTAGAGTTAGAGATGTGCTATCCTCAATATCTGAAACACTGTTATATAAACAGCAACATTAAAAACGAATTCTGTGTACCTAAGAACGGTAAGCCGATACCAAAAACTGACAATTACTAGAAGGCAGACTTTCTTCCCATTAAGCAGTTTTGTGTGTGATTTAATTTGTGAGAGGAAGGTGACACAAAAGTCACCAGAGTCACTCATAAAGGAGGAAGTGATGAAGAGAAATTTCATCTCCATCTGGAATATTTATGCAGAGACTGGAAAACCTGTTGGAGAGATCTAAACTGGATTCCTATTAAAAAGCAGGAGACCAGAACTGATCTAGAGACCTTTCCAAGATTCTGTAATTTTAGACTGTTACTGGGTAGGAACAACCTACAATAGTTATATAATACCTGACTAAAGATTTGTCTAAAAATAAACACAGGAAAGCAAAAATCAGAATCTTCCTAAAGTAGAAATCTCAAGATTTAAAAGGTCAATTAAGTTTAGGTATATTTCAGCATCCTTGATAAAAAGGCAACAAGCAAGTGTGAGATCTGCAAGTATTTGGGATTGAAAAGTAACAGAAGCCTACAAAAATAGATTCTGCTCTTTTGTGACAAAGGTGTAACACATTAGGCAAATAAGGCCCCCCCCACATCCCAATTTGAATTTTAACTTCTTTCCACAAAATCTTTTTAATCATACTGTTAAGAGCAAAAACACTAAAATAACTTTATTTCTTCCTACTTCTTACTAAAAGGTTAAAATAAAGATTCAGATAAGTAGACTGAAGAAAGACCTTTAACTATTAGAAAATCAGAGCAGCTCAAGACTATTTCACTAGAAGTGTTTTACCTTTAGAAATAGTTAAAGCAGGAGACCACTGTGATCTTAGAATATCGAGACAAATGCTGCCATTACTGTTAATATTTGGATGATAAATTCTTGTTGTAAATGCAACCTAAAATAAACAAGAAACCTTTAGCTATTTCATTCAAATAAAATAAACATCTAAAACTTAAGTACAAAACTCTTATGCCTTGCTTTAAAAGCCAAGCCATAATTAAAAAAATATATATTCAAATTCTTAAAATATATTACATATACATAAAAGTACCAAATTATACAGAAACTGGTTTTTACATTCTGACCATGATCCCCCCCCAGGGGCTCTCTCTGTTTAATTAAAATGGCTTTGGGGCAAAAATTTCATTATTGCTGTATAGTGGACAGTTACAAAGGTTATTTGGTCCTACCCATATCACAAGTATCAAAGGGCAATTCGAATGGTTTTTAACACATCCATTAAAAAAATAAGGAACTCTTGGATGTAAACAAATTTTGTAGACCAGCTCATTTAAAATTTCATTAAGTTATACAGGTACATATATAAGTCTGCATTTCTACTTACATAAAATATAAACTTGAATCAATCACAAGTGTTTCACCTAAAAGAACCATCACATTGCACCCATAACATGAGTGATGACAGTTCTGGTGATGTGTCAATGTCCTACATGTTACCGTCCATAATTATTCAGACAGGTTGAACTTCTGTTAATGGCTCTGAAAAGTCAAGAACCATTTGTTTTTAACACCTATACACCAGTCACCTCAGTGCACGAAGCAACTGTTTTGTTAAATTTATACAGTTATGTATACAAAACCAAAATGACTGTAATCTATCTAAACTGGGACACATAGTATAAGTTGTAGCAATATGTGCAAATATATAATGAAGTTGAACATTTAATGCCTACTATTACAACACGATAGGGTTCAATGATCAATCTATGTAAGAATAAAGGGGAAAAAGCTTCCACACGATACACATTTAGAAAAAAGCAAATCTTATCCTCATTTTAAAAGTTCATATCAAGGTCTAATTCTTTTACCTAAAGGTTAAAAGTCAGCATTTCTATCTCACTGACTCAATTCAATATAGTCAGCCTCAGTTACACAGAACTCTAATTTTTAAGAATGCTCTAATGCCTCTGAAATAAAGTATAAATCTGTACTAACAGATTTTAGGGGAAAATACTTGCCTTAGGTGGTTTGAAGGGGTAGTCTGTAGGAAAATGAATTGTCAGAAAGAATACACCGCCTTGATACGGGCTGTCATTCTGTAAAAAGAAAAGTATGTTTAACCTTGATAATCTATGTAACACTTCTATTTTCTAAGCATTTCTCTAATCAGAACCAAAATTACCTACTATTTACACTACAATAAACTAAACTCAGTTTCTATGAATAGAAAAAAAATCAAAATTTAATACACAGTAATGAAACCTAATTTATTAAGATCCAATTTTACATAATTCACCAAGTTTTATAAAAAATTACCCAGAAACAGTGTCTGAGATACCAATTCTCACAAATGAATAAAGTACACTTAGCAATGAAGTCTACATACAGTATCACGTATCAGTTACATTACAATTGAAAATAAAATTTTAGATGTGTTGAATATTTTAAAAGCCAAATATGTGTAAATGGCTTTGTATCTCAACAGCCATTCTGCCCAATGGCAAACCAAAATATTAGCTACTCCAGGGAATACACAAAATTACCTTCAAGAGGAGAAAGCAGAACAGAAACAATAGGTCTTTTAACAAAATTTTTCATTTTAATTTAACCAATATCAGAAAATAGATAAAATTTGTTCCTATTTTATGGATGACTAAAATGAACATTCCTATTTCATGAATGGGCCTTGAAGTAGCTCAGTCTAGTGTACAAATAGCAAATGATAGAGCCAAGATTCAAACATGTCTTCTGAAGACCACTTAATACTAATCAAAGAATGACAAAAGATACTGATCTAGTCGAGAATTCTAATATAAAATTGCCTAAGTGCCTCTGGATATGCAAAGAGCCAATCTGAAGACATTTTTACATTTACAGGAATGTGATTATTGCCAACATTCATTCCTCTCCATAAGAAAGGATGTATATGTACAGATATATGAGCCTCCCTCTTTGCCAATTCTGAATGTCAGACAAATGAAAAAAACTTTCACAGGTCTGACAGTTCAGTGTAGCTCACTTAATCCTGACTCTTCTGTAAAATAATTAAACATTAATTCAATTAACCTAACTTCCTACTATGTGCTATGTATACATAAGGGACTCCAAGAATAATTTTTCATCTTGATCTGTACTCTGGTACAGATCAAAGGAGATAGGTCAATTCATTAATGAACAATCAGGTTCAAAGAAACATACAACTAGTAAGCAGAAGAGCTACTACTTAAACTGAGCCCTTCCAACGCCCAAGTTCACATTTTCTACAAAATTTTAATTAAACAAAATCTAAGACTGCAAACTGTGTCATCTAAGAACTGTAGAAAACAAACCAAACCAAGGCACCAGAATGTGATCTGAGTTTTATATATCTTTTTAAGGTAATACAGCTATATTAAATGAGAACAGATGCTTCAAATAACGTGCACTTTTACATAATCAGATAGTACAGAAGGTATGTTTTTACTGTGTACAATTAACCATGTAAGGGTATAAGGGTAGTCCTAAACATTGAAGTCTTTACAACTAAAAATTCTGGAAGCTCTGCTTAAGCTTTAATTCCAAGTTTCATACAATCATGTGGTATATCTGACTGGTTCTGAATAATGGCAATCCACTGAGATTTAGGCAAAGCCAAATTTCCTTTCACCTGTTCAAAGAAAGAAATTAAGGGGAAAAATATTTCAGTGCTACCATTTAACACTAAAAAGCCCATTGTATCAGAGGAAAAACTGTAAAGCTACAAAATTTAGAGGTAAGAAAACTAGGTCACATAAAAAAAAATTGAGGCCTTATGATATCAAATTTACTTATAAAGTGGCAGCAAACTATACCCCCCCTCAAAAACCACAGACAAATGAACCCCAAGCAAAAAGGAATACTGTGACCAGCAAAAAGTCCCAAATCTTGCAAATCCAGAATTTACATTAGATCTAGATCTCTTCTTTAGAAACCTCTGTCCTGGTTTTGCGCCCGTCAGTCCAAGCTGCTCCCTCTCAGCACCTGTCACTCCTCTGTAGCAACCATTACATGCTGGTATCCCTCACAGATCGATCCACTTTCTGGCTCTAACTCCAGGCCCCATGTAAAGTTTGCAAATTCTCATATTTCCCTCTGGTGTAATTATTCATCAAATGTCTACTGAATATTTCTTCTTAGATTATCTCATTTCATGTCCCCAAAACATTAAACTCTTTGTCTCAATCCCATTTTTCTTATTTACCAATAGTAAACCACAACAGAGAGCCATAAAGCAGGATCTCATTGTTGATTCTTTCTCTCTCATTTCCTCAGGAGTCAGGTAGTTACCCAATCTTAAAGATCTTTAAAATTTCTTGAATTAGCCTCTCCTTTATGTCGACTGCCAATACTATCTTAGTTCACGATGCTACTATCTTTTGCCTACAATTATGGCTATAGCTTACTACTAATGTTCTTGCCTTCAAGCTGACTTCCCCTTCCAATTTATCCCACCATCCTAATGATGAAATGGTCTTTTTAAGATAAGTTTGTCCTCTACCTGAAATGTACACCACAGCTTTAAAGATGAAATTCAAAATCTTAAGTATGGGTGTGCTTTATGATCTGGGTTCCCACCAATCCAGTTAGTTTGCTCTTCTACCTCTTCTCCAGAATATACTCTCTACTGCATGTAAAATAATTATAGGGATAACAAGTTTCACATCTTTTTCTTTCCCCTACTTGGAATATTCTTCCTTATAATACAGCCCTCCCTTTAGTCCAATCTGCGGGCTGACCTGTGACACTTCTTTATTTATGCACATAGTTACATCCATTACCTATCATATTTAAAACTTTTTCTTATATTTTCTTCTTCTACTAGACTACAAAGCTCCTGAAAGAGTAAGGAAGAAGCTGGGCATGGTGGCTCATGCCTGTAATCCTAGCACTTTGGGAGGCCTAGGCAGGAGGATCACTAGAGCCCAGGAGTCTGAGGTTGCTGTGACCGAGGCTGACGCCACGGCACTCTAGCCTGGGCAACAGAGTGAGACTCTGTCTTAAAAAATAAATAAATAAATAAATAAATATATATATATATATATATATATGTGGTTTTGCTACTAAACGAGACAAAAGGAACACTTTTAAACCAAAATAAAATCTGAAACAGTAAAAATAGTCCCTGAGATAACAAAATGCACAATTCTGACTTTGTAGCTTATTGGGATAATTGAGTGCATTTCAAAGTATTAAATTTAATGATATCTGCCCCTCTGCTGCAATTTGTCCTATTTTGATTCTCGGTTTCCCTACCTTTAGGTTGTAACACTTCACAATTACTCTCCTGTCCCTGTTATAATTTTCTACTCAGCACTTCATCCACAAATCACTTAATTCCCACCTTATCACACTTGCATCTACCCCAGATTTCCCAAAGACAGACAAGGATGTCTATTATATTTATTTGTATCCTTGTTGCCTGGCACACAGCAGGTGCTCACATTTGAGATAGACATATAGATTTAAGATTATTAAAATCAGAATTTCTAAACACTTGTTGATCTAACCTATCCACTGGCTAACTCTTCCAAGGGCATTTTCTCCTTTAAAATTATAAACATCTACTTAATGACCATGGTTTTACCTGGTACATCATTGCCATTTATGTTGAAACAAAACCACCAAAAAGGGAAGAAAGCAGAAAGTTTTCAGAAAAATACATAGATAACTTAGAATAGAAATCCTAAAGTGCCTTCAAGTTAAAAAAAGAAAAAAAAAAGAAAGGTAAGTATTTGTTCAAGGTAAGTCTTACCCCAGGATGTTTTTAGTGCGTTCTAATTCTCTGAAATTCTTAGATGGTATCCATAATTCTGAATATTCAATTATCCAGCATATAGTTTCTTATCTACCCAGGATAGAAAGGAATTTTGCTATATTCAAAATATCACTTTCTGCCTAAAAATATTCAAATTTTGCATAAAACTAAAGTTCTATAAAGAATCGAATATCAAAACAATACAATTATGCTAGATTCTTGGCAGCTTTAGGAATAGAGTAAGATTTTTAAGTAACAAAACTGATGGTAGGATCAGAGCCAGTAAATTTAATTGTCTCTAAGTAACAGGAAGCTCATGACAATGCTTTACATTGCTATAAAGAAAAACTGGATTGAGGTAAAGTGTTATTTGGTAGGGCACAGAGATGCTATACTCTATAGAACCTGAACACAAGGACAGACACAAAGTACATGTAGCAACTAAGTCATTATATTCTGTTTCCTTCAAAAGCAACACAACTATGGCATACCCAAAACAGAATAACTATGTTATATAATAAACCCACAGACTAAGTTAGAAATTACAACCAGATCTATGCTAGATCTTTGACTACAACTAAATTTAAAAATTCTTAATACTTACAGGTCCCATAATTGTGGCTTGCCAATGAAACACTAGAAAAAGAAAAAAAAAAAAACCCTGTGGTTATCATCTAAAAATGCACAATTTTTTTGAAATTAAGCATAAAAATCAATTTCAAAGTTACTTACTATCATCCCCAACTGGACCTGCAGAACATTGTGCTGGAGGGTCACGGGCCAAATCACTAAGTTCCTACACCAAGACAGAAAAGTTTAAGTAAAAAGAATCAACTGCTTCCAGTTACCTTGATCCCACTCTTTAAAGGACAGGCAATCACAATGCACATAACAATACATTCCATTAAGAGACAAAACCTAAGTAACTCTACTCCCGTTACTTCTGGAACATGCAGTCATAGTTGTCTAATGGACACAGCTGAGACAATCATTTTGGCTTAGGGTTCACAAAGTATTTATACATTGATATGAAAATTTTTATCACATGAACAAAAGCTGATCTCTCAAAAACCGAAATAGCTGTAATCAGGTGCTCTTCATAGTGTAAAAACTCAGACAAGGCACAGCTTAACATTCTTGTTGTTTGCTGAACTTTCAGACCATTTCAGGGGCCTTTGTTTGCTTTAAAACTTTTTTCTTGAACCATAACCTTCCTCCTAAAATCCACTGACCCCCTCCTTTTCCACCTGAAAAAAATCTCATGGGACTAAGTATCCTTTTTGTTTTTTATCTCCATATTCTCAACTCAACCTTATTTTTTACTCAACATCCATTTTAGCTCTTTTTGAAATCCCAACTCTGAAAGAACTGTCTTTGTTAGGTAAAAAGTAGTTTGCACTTAGCAAAACATGGCAGTTTGCACAATTCCACATGAATTAATTATTTCCAACAAATATGTATTTAACCCTTCCATGACTTGCACATAACAAATATTGATCATCTAATATGAACAAGTTGTTTCCTTACTAGGATTTTGTTAAAAAAAATTTAAGACAGCACAGCCCCAACCTTACCAAATAGGTAGCCAATGTCAAATCACCAAAAATTAAAAATAAGATAAACAGAACCAACGTTAATGTACTACCACCTTCAACGTTTTCAAATTACCTTTGTCTTCTAAGTTCAGTCTATGGCATAAGAGCCACCCATTTAAAAAAAAAAAAAAGAAGAAGAAGAAAAACAACAAATAGGTAGTCCAGGGATTGTTGTAACTTATTTATTCTTTTTTTTGGTCTAAACATGGAAACAATGATCAAAGGGTAATGTCTGGGATTCAGTTTGAACAAAACAGCTGAACACATTCATATACAAAAGACCAAGTACTAGAAAGCAAAAGAATGGCTGCCTAAATAAAAAAGATACAATAAAGAATAATCTGGGCCAGGCCTACAATCCTAGCACTCTGGGAGGCCAAGGCAGGAAGATCTCTGGATACCAGGAGTTCGAGACCAGCCTGAGCAACACAGCAAGATGACCCTGTGTCTACAAAAAATAGAAAAATTAGCCGGGTGTAGTGGCACATGCCTGCAGTCCCAGCTACCTGGGAGGCCAAGGCAGGACGATTGTCTGAGCCCTAGAGTTTGAGGTTGCAGTGAGGTATGGTGCCACTGCATTATAGCCCAGGCAACAGAATGAGACCTTGTCTCTCCAAAGGGGGGAAAAAAATCTAGCCAATAGCGACAGTCTATCATAATATTAATGCATCTATAACATGTAGCTCCAAGACAATCATTTAGTCTACCAGAACAATTACAACTACAGGAATTCAAAAATGAACTACTACAGGAATTCAAAAATGAAAACAGAGTCCCAAATTGGCACACTCATTTCCTTCCCTCAACTTAGATCTTTGCTTCTCAGTGCAAAGTCAAGGACATAAAACGCAGAATACTATAAGCCCTCCCCCAACAGAAAAGCAGAAAGGTACACAAATAGGAAGAGGAGTTAATTTCAATTAAGCTGGGCGCAGGGGCACGTGTCTATAGTCCCAGCTACTCAGGAGGCTGAGGCAGGATTGCTTGAGACCAGGAGTTCGAAACCGTAGTACACCAAGACTAGGAACATAAAAACGAGAAGACTCCAAGCCTTTGAGTGTTAGTTTATCCACACAGTCAATGCCTTAAATAAATATATTACAATCAAATAGCTTTTATTAAATCCTAAATTAAAATTCCAATGAATTTAAAGGTACTCCTAAAGTGACCGTTGGTCCTTGTTTGCCTAGGAGAATCCCCATTTTCACCAGTCATCCTGACAAGCTATCTGGTTTACCATTTGTTCCACATTTGTCTTTAAGGTAGGGATTAGCCACATTAAAATAAGCCACGATAGGTTAAGTAGACCATCACTTTATATACGTGGCAGATTCTGCTTTGGCCTCACTTACTAAAACGCATGTGTAAAATGCACACACAGTGAAGAGTTCCCTTTAACACATGATCAAATATGAAAAACTTGCAAACCTCTCTTTTTGGTCCTTTTCAGACAAAAGGTAAACCACCTTTTTAAAGATAGTACAAAGGGCTCACTGGTAATAAAGGATGCCCAGATATGAAGGCCTTATCAGCCAATCCTCCAATCTTGAGTGAACGAAGTATGACACTGCCGCTTTCTGCTGGCTACTTGGTATATGCCAACCAGGCATGTATGACAGTGGCCTCTGGATTGAGAGTTGGCAGTGTATTGGGTAAATATGGGAAATTTATACGCACAAGGGAAGTAGAGGTTGAGCAGCAC
Organism: Eulemur rufifrons; assembly: GCF_041146395.1. NCBI lineage: Eukaryota > Metazoa > Chordata > Mammalia > Primates > Lemuridae > Eulemur > Eulemur rufifrons. The sequence continues at coordinate 1,020,531 of NC_090995.1, read as the reverse complement.
TCTCTCCAAAGTCAATGCTCTGACATGGTGTAACAACTATTTCGTTATTTGGTAACACTGAAGTTGACTGCAGTTTTATATTAATTCCTTTAAGTTCTCTTGTGATTACATGAAAAAATTAAGTGATGGGTGTGATTATGTAGACTCGGTCAGTAGAACAAGAACTTTACAAATAGTTAATTTAATGCCAGTTTTACACCAATTCCATATGCTTCAAACAGACAATTTCATTCCTTTCATTCACTACATGGAATCAAAACTTTTCTAAGCCCATTCTGTTGAAGACAAAACACCTATTGTAACCCTATTATGAAACAAATTTAACAATGAAGATAAAATTATTCTAAGTCCGGATGAACAGAATGTTATGGTAAAAACAATATCTGAAGCAGAAACATTCCTGGAATGGCTGTAGTACAAACCAACCAAAAGAAATTCAGTGGTTGCCTAAAACTCAATTTAAAAAAATAGATACTTAGTACACTAAGAAATGTGTGAAAATCTCAGGTTTAGTAATAAAAAAAAAACTCAGCTGTCTTTAGGATTTCAGTGTTTGAAGAACTGCCACGTGAATCAGTATCCGGGTCCCACCCTGATGGGGGAGGGTAAGTCCTCTAAATTCATTGTTCATTTTGTTCCAAATCCATTGGAAATCTTTTTTTTTTTTAAAGAGACAAGGTCTTGCTGCTCTGTTGTCCCGGCTGACTGCAACTTCACACTCCTTGGCTCAAGCAATCCTGTCTCAGCCTCCTGAGTAGCTGGGACTATAGGTATGACCCACCACACCTGGCCTGAAATCTTTAAAACAGGCAAACTGGCAAAAAAAGTTTCATCTTTTGAAGCTTTTAGCATATTGGAATCATTGAAGACACACCTTGAAAATTAGTAAAATTTTTCCCTACAGAGGAAGTGAACAAATTAAATGATGTAAACTCCAACAGCACAGAAGTCTGGAACTGCTTTAAATATTTTGATTTGTGAGAAAGCTTTTGATGGAGCTCTCATTTTAACTTGGTAAGTCTGTATTGTTTATCAGCATGGAGTAAAACTGAGATGGTTTTACAATGCAGAAACATTCAAATTTGATAAAACACCCAACAGAATAAAGACTAATCACATAAAGGGTTTCTGCTTTGTAAAAAAAAAAAAAAAAAACCAAAAAAAAAAAAAAAAAAAAAAAAACCCCCCCAAGAAAACCCAAAAAACATTTGCTAAAAGGCAATCTGAATCCAAACGTAAAAATATCTGGGCTGAAATACTTGTACATATCAACAACAGAAAAAGAATTGAGACTATCTTCCATTTATCAGTATTTGTTCTAACTTTGTAAAATACCTTAGCCCCTACAGAGTATTTTCTCATTTAAAAAAAAATCAGTTTTATAGACCAGAGTCAATGGAGGTTATTAGTTTAAATACTATTAACCTCAAAAAAGTGCTATTTTCAATAAAATTAAAATAAGGCTATTGGAGGTATCAGCAAAACAATATTGAGAGAGGGCTAAGAAACTACAGTGAATATGCACTAGGAATTAGTTTGCCTTTTAAAGTTCAAATGACCCATACAAAATATTAACTGTTCCAATAGTGTGTTTTTAAAGGAGTTTAGAATATAGCTATTTAACAGATCCACTAAAAAACAAAACCAAAACCACCATGTATGATTTTTTTTTTAAAGAGACAGGGTCTCACCACGTTGCCCAGGCTGGAGTACAGTATCGAATTCCTGGGCTCAAGTCATCCTCCTGTCTTAGCTTTCACAGTAGATGAAACTATAGGCATGTGCCACCATGGTTGGCAATTTGATCAATAAATATATTCTAAGGAATTATAAAATTCAACAAGGAATTTTTTGTTGACTGACTCCATGCAGAATAAAAGACTTTTGAGCTAAGCAACAAAGCTTGAAATCGCCATTAAGTAAACTGGTCAACTTGTAGGTGAAGCTTTTAGGTGGATGTAGAAATACTGTTTAGACCCCCAAGGAGAGACTCAACTAGAAAAGTACATACACAAGTCTACGTTAGGAATGACAGGCTGGAAAAAAAAATATTAAGTATCATTAGGTACACAGAAGATATTTATAGCTATGAGTCTTGGTGAGAGCACTCTGATAATGGAGAAGGTCCTAGGAGAGACCTTCAGACTAATTCAACACTAAAAAAGGGAACCGGTATCCTGAAAATTAAATGAAGAAAAAAAGAAAAAAGTAGCAATCAACTAATCTAATGCTAACACAGCAAAACAGACAGACCTGTCCACAATAAACAATGCAGAAAGAATAACTTCCAAGTGTTTGCCTCTCTTATGTTCAAAATACACTTGAGAAAATGCTCAGTTGTTCAGGAATAGTCAGTCTAGATTAACTCTGTTTTTTAAAAAATGCTGTAGACAAGTAAGAACTGTCCTGATATGCCCTGCCAATCCACTTTTGAAACTCATCACAACCGCTCACAAGGTTGGCAAACAGCTAGAGATCCCAGTATTCACAATTTTAGGACAGATCAGACAAGACCTATGGTTGTCTACATAAATATACCTAACATATTCAAGAATGGGAGAAAATTCATTCCAAATACTTTTGATAATGATCGGTAGGAATTACAGAAATTCTTACCTCAGAATTAAACATTTTGTTAAAAGAAATTATGTATGGTTTTTACTTTCAAAAAGCATTACTAAACAGAAACAAAACAAACTGAGCCAAATGAGTATTTGAAAAATACATTTTTTGCAACTGGAATTAACTATCCACTATTAAGCAAATGACTTTTTCATAAATCAAGTCTCATATGGCAATGATTTGCCAATTCCGTGATCACCCTTATCTTTTATTCATTATAATGGCAATCTCTTTTAGCACCATTAATACTTTATAAGTACAAAAATGTAGATAGAATGAACAATATTTGATAGCACTAGGTGACTATAATCAACAAGTTAGGGTATCCTTTAAAATAACCTGAAGAGTGGAATTGGAATATTTCTAACACAAAGAAATGATAAATCCTGAGCTGACAGACACCTCTAGTACCCTGATTTGATTAGTTCACACTGTATGCCTATATCAAAATATTGTATGTACCCTATAAAGATAGAACTCTTATGTACCCATAGTAATAAAAAAAAGACATACTTTATCATACTTAAGAATCAAACAGTCTGATATGAACAGAGAATTTTCCCATGTTCCAAAACTTATATAACCAGTTCTGCTGTTTAATCTGTTACCAAAAAAAGATAGACCAGAAGCTAAAGAACTTGTGCAGTTCCCTTTCTTCTCAAGGACCATTTTAAAAGTCTATTTTAAAGCTGGGCATGGTGGCACCTGCCTGTAGTCCCAGCTACTCGGGAGGCTGAGGCAGGAGGATTGCTTGAGCCCAGGAGTCTGAGGTTGCTGTGCGCTACTATGACTCTACTGCACCCTAGCCCAGGAAACAGAGCAAGACCCTGTCTCCAAGAAAAAGGTCTATTTTAAGTTTAAAAACCAATCTTCAAACCACCCTATCTCCCCTTTTCCCACATAACAAAGACAGACCTGAATTTTCAAAAATATTATTAAAACCCAAATGCAATTTAACATATGCAATGCAAATGCTCAAGACAGCATTATGAAATAAAGACATGAGTGTCTCCTCCAATAACACCAAGTATGGAGACTCACTTTCAATCTAAGACCCACTGTTAGGCTTATTTCCTCACCTCTAAAATAGGAACGTCTATTTTTACAGAAGTTTTAAGAAGATGAATGGGACTTAAAGCACTCTAGCACACTACCTGGCACATAATGTACTAGGTACTTAACAAGCAGGCTATCTGCAGACTGCCCACCTTGAAGGCAAGATTTCTTGGCTAAGGCTCTCCATTTATAAAAGAAGAGCAAAACAAAAGTGCCACATAATATAGTTTGTTTAAATCTTTGGCCTGTGTGACAAACTTTTACGCTTAGCTGTCTAAAAATGTCTGGCAAGCATTTGAATTCAAATATTACTGAAATAAGAGTTAAAATTGACAGTACAATTCTAGTTTCTTACATGTATCTACCCCATATCACCGCCTTAACAAACATACACGTTTTGACTCTAGTAAGACTTATTAAAATGTCTGAAAAAAAATATTTAGCTGTTATTTTTAAATAAAAATCAATTTAATGATGACTGGTCTAAACAAAATACCCAATGATGTTGAAGTGATCATAAATAAAACTAAAGGTCAGAAAGCTATAAAGGTGACCTAGAATATAAACACAGTACTTGAAAGTTACACATCAGAATTAAGAATGTAAGAAAGTATTTCTTAAAGAAACGAGTTTTTCTGCACACTGATATTATGAATCACTAAGCCTTTAAATGCTAGCATTATCGTTCATTTAGAGTGAAGGTATAATTTAAGCTAGTTAATTCTGAATTTCAGCTCTTCACTCCCATAATTTTAGGCTCTTGTAACTCTCAGCTCATTTCTAAACACCTTATTTTCCAAGTTGTCCATGACCAAGACACCTCTTTAGTAATAATAAAGGATCTAAAATTAGGCCAATAAGCTTACACACTAAAGTTTTAAATTCAATACAGAAAAATAATATAAAGTATTTTAAGAATCAAAACAAAAGGTCTTTTTTAAAGATAAAAGTCCTATTCTAGTTTTACCATTTTTCTTTCTCATCCTTGAAATGGTAATCAAACCATGTACCAGTACTTACCTTTTGAGATATGAAATAATCTTCATGACATTATTATGCCCACAGAATGAGCAAATAACACATATCTTAGCAGACGAAAAAAATCAGAGGAACAGAATAAATCATTGCAGATGCTCTTCTTTGAAGCAGATACTTTACTCAATAAACCATCTAACCCATGGAACTGCTTTTCCCTTACTCCAAACGTGACTGTAGTCCTAGGCGACTGTCAGCTACCATTAACCAATTATTTGGACATGGCTAATCATAGAGCTTTGTTGTCTTCAGCCTTAGTGATTAGCTCAAAGGGTTGGAAAGTAACCTAAGCTTAGACTTGACGTTAGTCCATCGTCCATCCACGAGTTCTTCCAAATCGAAGCTGGAAGGGACACCCCCCTTTCTATAATCAAGAGCTATAAGGACCCAGAACTGTTGGCAGGCATGTGTCCTGGAATTACATGGTTAAGCCAGAAGCCAAAGAAAAACAGAATACACTGTGCAGCAGAGATAGCAAAGAGCTGACTTGGCATATAGATGTGCAATTTCAGTCTCTGAGGATGTAGCCTGCTCTGGTTCCCATGGCTATTCCTTTCATTTTTTAACTATTTCCTTCTAATAATCCCTTATTTGATCTGGGGAAGAGGAAAAAAGTGGGGAGAGACTCATTCTAAGAAAAGTGCTACCCAGCACCCTTTACCAATTTTGCAAATTTTGCCCAAATAAAACAGTTCATGCTTGAGTTTTGCTGAAAAACACTTAAATCTAAATGAAGCAAAGTCAAAATTAAATTAGGGGGAATAAAGTCAACTCTGAATCTATATATGACAGAAACTAGAGGTTAATTTAAATTTCTAAAATGAAAGTATAATGTCAAAACTATTAGCTAGGCCGGGCGCGGTGGCTCACGCCTGTAATCCCAGAACTCTGGGAGGCCAAGGCGGGTGGATCATTTGAGCTCAGGAGTTCGAGGCCAGCCTGAGCAAGAGCAAGACCCCATCTCTACTAAAAATAGAAAGAAATTATCTGGACAACTAAAAATATATATTAAAAAAAATTAGCCGGGCATGGTGGCACATGCCTGTCGTCCCAGCTACTCGGGAGGCTGAGGCAGGAGGATCACTTGAGCCCAGGAGTTTGAGGTTGCTGTGAGCTAGGCTGACTCCATGGCACTCTAGCCCGGGTAATAAAGTAAGACTCTGTCTCAAAAAAAAAAAAACAAAAAAAAAAACATCTATTCATGCATACAAACGTTGCCTTTTGGTGCCAAGCAGGTTAGGTGTGAAAACACCTAGATAAGATGAATGTCTCCCCAAATATACTGAGCTTACAGAAAGTAGGCAGACAAAAAAAAAATTATACTTCAACAACCTGCTTAAAATAAAAGAATTCAAATGCTTTGTTAAGTCCTGTAAAAGTAACCACTACCTTTGCCTGGGTTTAAGACAGTAATAGACATTTGAGCTTAGTCTTGATGGAAGTTAGATAAGGCAGCATTCACCAAGGGGAAAAAAAAAAAAGAGACGTTTCCGGCCGGGCGCGGTGGCTCACGCCTGTAATCCCAGCACTCTGGGAGGCCGAGGCAGGTGGATCGCTCAAGGTCAGGAGTTCGAGACCAGCCTGAGCAAGAGCGAGACCCCGTCTCTACTAAAAATAGAAAGAAATTATATGGACAACTAAAAACATACATAGAAAAAATTAGCCGGGCATAGTGGCGCATGCCTGTAGTCCCAGCTACTCGGGAGGCTGAGGCAGTAGGATTGCTTAAGCCCAGGAGTCTGAGGTTGTGAGGTTGCTGTGAGCTAAGCTGACGCCACGGCACTCACTCTAGCCTGGGCAACAAAGTGAGACCCTGTCTCAAAAAAAAAAAAAAAAAAAAAAAAAGAAACGTTTCCTAAGTAGAGAAAATCATTTAAAGTCAGGGGTGTGAAAGAACATAGGTTATAAAAACTTGCTTTAAGAACAAGTACTGTAGTTTGGGAAACCACAGACAAAAGGTACAGGAATAATGGTAGATGTAGCTAGAAAGGCAGACCAGGGCTTCGTCTTTTAAGAACCTTGAATGTTAGTTAAGACTATCCCAAAATCAATGAAAAGCCACCGATAGCTTTTAAGCAGATATAAAACAAATCAGGCTTGTATTTTTGAATGTACTGGCAGTAGTGTACTAGAAATGATTCTTTAACTTTTATATTTTTAAAATTAAGTCATATCCTAAAATCACCTATGTATCAGCTTGACTCAAAGTTAACATTTACTATACTTTTTCAGATTTTAAGAAATGTTACAGATGTAATTAAGCTCTCTCATATACTCCTTGGATTGCCTTCCCTGCCCAAGAGGTAACAGATTATCCCCCCTTTTTTTCTCATTTTTACATGGGTATCACTTAAGAATATATAGCACTGTTTCACAGGTTTTCAAATTTTAAATGGTATAAAACCGTTTAAATACTATTCAGGAACACTGACAACACTATTTTTGACAAGACTTCTAAGCTTCTGGTGAACTACTGGCCCTCTAACCCCCAAATACATATATGCCCACACAACATTTTACTTAATTTGTGGGGTATCACAGACCCTCTTCACCCCATATTGTAGGAATCCCTACTATAAAGGACAGATGAGTATATAACTAAATTAGGAAGCTATAGCAGTAACTTAGGTGAGAGAAGAATATGAACTAAGTCCCTGGGATGAAAAAGAAAAAAGATCTTAAACATTGAACATTTTACCCTTACAACCACCTTACAGCAATAGGACTCATCTCTATTGTACAGTTGAGCCCCTCAAGAGGAGAAAGAAATGATGAGTTCAAGCGCAAGACACATTCAGCTTTAGGATAGGTAGGAGAACAGAGTGGTCTATCTACTAGACAACTTGAAAAAGACGACTTGGTATAAGTTCCCAAAAGACTCCTTTCTTAATAGGGTGTCCTTGCTTCTAAGTTAAAGAATTTGATATAGTATTTGGCAAATTGAAGAAAGAAGTTCAATCACACCAATCCAATTCTCCATTACTCAATGTATGAGTGCCCCAGATTGAGTATAATATGGAAAACTGGTGTTCTTATTATGATCAGTTCCCCCTTAACTATCCACCATAGTGCACCTCCCTGTACTTAGTGAGTCTAATTGTTAACGTATTTTTCAAGGTATGTAGCCTTTAAATGAAAGCCAACTTGAGAAAATTCTGTTCCATTGCAAAAAGCTGTTTAACTGGACTTTCCAATGACGCACCTACTCAGAATTTTCAAGAGTAATTTTGTCTATGATTTTCACCTTATGAAATAACTTTAGATCCTAAAAGTTTCACAGGCTTCAGGAACAACAATTTATAAAATTATTTGAAGAACTGAAATTGTTGGCTCATTGCTTTCGCGAGTAGTTAAGAGAACAGCGGCAAGGACCACGAAGAACAGCTAACACATGGCACCTGTAAAATCTTCATACACTGCTGACCACCCCTTCCCAAGGGGGAAAAACATCATATTAAAACCACTGAACCAGGAAAAATAGTTGGTGGAGAGTTGCTAAAGGCTCTACTCACCTTTAAAAGACACCAAGATGAACCAACAACATACAATTAGAGTACAATGCTAAGAAACTATACCGGCTATGAAAGAATACAAGGTTGGGCATTTCTTTCCCATGGTGTGGCTCTTTTGGGAAAATTTTTCTTAGGATCATCTTCCTCTCAATTGTTTCTCCTGAAACTTTCTGCACACCTGGCTAGTGTTAATCCAGCCCTTCTCATGTGGGGAAAAATGCTGCTTCTCTTTAAAAACCTAAAAAGTCTATAGCAAAAGAAGTCAACGAGACTCCCCTCTGCCTTCTTTCTACTCTAGGTAAATGAGATCCTCAACGTTCTCATATGGACAGTTCACCTCATCAGGTTAAAATATTTCAAAGGAATTGGGTACAGCAATGGATTTTACACACCTGAATTGTCTATTTCCTGAAGACCTGGCAGGGTACCATGGTCAGGGACAGCATTCAGGGAATTTACTCACCAAGCAAACCTCTCTAAAAGGCAACCAAGAGGTACTGCTTAGGCAAGTATTCTCATCCGGAAGTACAGGATTAAATAGTAACGGTTTGGCCACTACATCTTTTATTCTGAAAATACTCCTTTTGTGGGATTTTAAAGAAAGCCTGCAAATGTTTTGAGGAAGAGCTTTACTTCAATTATTATTGGATACAGGATCTCTTTAACAGTTGATTGTTGAAGGTAAAATATAAAAAGGCTGACCCTATCCTGAAAGTCTAAACATACTGCTATGTTTTTTTGTTTCTCTATTCTCTCTACGTCTTCCTCAATCAATGATGGGTGGTACCAGCAGCGAAATGACCAACCACAGATCAGAAAGAACAGGAGGCCAAGGTACTGAAAACATCGAAGCCCTGAAGGGATGCTACGTGTAAGAAAAGATCCATGCATTCAAAGACCTTACAAATTGGAAGTACTAAAACAATTTAATAATGAAGCTATAGAGCAGCCATGTTAAATGAACCTCTAATAAGATTTGAGCATTCTATGAACTTTTTCAGTGACTTTTTGTTTCTATATCAGATCAACATAACCAAAAAGGCAGCACTTATAAAAAAAGTTTGTTATCGACCCTGCTATTAAAGTATAACCCCATAAAAAACTTATTCTAGTTTGTTCAAGTCCAATCATTCCCCAAAGGCTTGTCAAAATTTAAATTACTTGGTTACAGTGGTAAGGCCAAGTTCATGGATCCCACCTTGAAGTACAATAATCAATCGCCACTGTGTTTCATAATCACTGTTGTCCCGATCTCCGCCATCCATCTTGCACATCATCACACAAAGGTCATGATGAGGACAGAATAGGGCAGCATGGGTACATTTCCTATCAGCACTTTGGGGAAAACTTAAAAGCTTATGCCATTATTAAAAGTTAATTTCTTGTATTTTACTGAAAAGTCCATTTCTTTCAGAACTAAGTTTGACCTGATTTAAAGACAAAATTGCTATGACTGTGAATCACTATTATAAAGACAGCGTTTGCCTCAAACCTATACTGAACAGCACAAACACTACCTTAGGGACTGAATAAAACAAGAGCACCACGTGTGCAGCAAGGGCAGTAAGTGCCTTTACAAAGCTGAGATACGAGTCACCCTAAAGGAGCCTTTATAATCTAACAAAAGATTCAGACCAATGATAGAGGTCACAATGTAGTACACTTAGCTGCCCATCAGGCAGGCAATAACAACTATAATTGTTCATATAAAGTTCACATTTACTACAAAACATTTTAATTTCTGTATAACTCATGTAGATACAAATGTCAAGGAAGGAAACAAACTTCTCAGAAATGTATGGTTACCAGCAGTTATTCCAAGAGAAGGATGCTTGGCAAAAAGATTTTAATTTCTCAACAATTCCATGGAACTCCAGACTTAAACAGAATAGTCCTTTAAAACTCATTTTTATAATTTCTAAGAAATCATGAAAGTTTTTATCTTAAGGATTAACAGGTTAAGTGCTGCAGTGTCTCATTACACCACCGACAAAGTATTAACTTCCTGTTTAGTTGCAATTACAAGCCGGACAAGTATGCTTGTTCATTAGACAAGCTACTAAGAATGGCTTGAATGAATACTACTATAATTTTTCTTTGTATCATCAATGAAGGTAAAGTCACTTAAGATTATTCAAACCTATTCTCCTGTAAGCATTACCTGAAATAGGCAAGCACAACCAAATTTAGGTTCTAAGCTTTGACCCATGAACAGGAAATATGGCATTTTATGGATACAAAAAATAAAAACAGCATTCCAGTGGAAAATATCCACTTAGACATCAGCCATGAAATTATAGCAAGATTAGGATTAATGGGCATTAAGTATTCTATCCTGAAGTAACCAAGAAATAGTGTATCTCAACTGAAATACACTCAAAGGTTAAATATGACAAATTCAGCTATGACAAGTTAGCTGGAGTTCTCTGAATGACACGAAAGATGACGCTGAAAGCTGGGAGATAAAAATCAGATATTTGAACAAGTATAAAAACACTTCAGTGAACTCTTCCCCTCCCCACATAACAAGGTTGAGGGTATAGTTCTGAGGATAAATCTTACCTAATAAGATAATTTGGCTATTAAGATACTTAGTAAATGCACCCTACTTAATCACAATATTCAATTTTTAAGTAAGATCATTGCTATGGTAGTGCGACCAAATCAAGACTACAAACTTTCCAATTAAAGAATGAAAACAAATTTTGCTAATTTCAACATACTGGTTTTGGCAAGGGGAATTAAGTTGCTGTAATAAAAGCCACATTGTAACAATAAAATGTAGTGAAGATATTTAATAAGCAAACCTGATTATATGTGAATACCAAGATTCCCTTAATTTCTTTTAAACATCTCTTCTACTGGATCTAATATTTTTGAAAGGTTAAGTTGTACAAAGTGATGTAAACCGGTTCATGTATTTATATACTTGTTTTCTCCACTCAAAGCAACGACTTTCATGGACAATAACATTTTTCCTCATTTTTTTATTCCCTGGGACTAGACTATTATGCCTAACAGATTATGAACTTAGTTTTAAGTATTGATTATATGATTACTCTCCGGTATTTGTGTGGGTCTTAAACAGGGACTTCATAATCACCTAGAGAACACTGAAGCAGAAATACTTAGTATTTCAATGTTCAATATTTCTAGGTCTGTTTCCAGAGAAAATGATTAAGTCTAAGACCCCATGAATGTAGCGATAGTCTTTAAAAATTCTGAACATCGTGATATATAAATTTAACCCAAAATGTCAAATATATGCCAAAATCCATTTATACAATATAGTATTACAGTAAGTTCTTAACATATACACTAACGTATAGAAGAAATTGCTATAAAAAATGTAAAAGCCAATCTAGGATTTGAGAATTTAATCTGAAACATTTACCTCAGTGTTAGGAATCCAGTTTATTCTTTAACAGAAAAACTGTAACAAAATGCTTTGGAAAATCCTCCAGAATTGATTGTATCTTGGATTAACAAGGAGCACCAGAATCCAGGAGTTAATATATTAAGGCTTGACAGAGCAATCTAGTGACATATAGTGTCACAATCTCCCTTTTTCAAATTAAAATAGTGGTCATCATCCTTTAGTCACAACTGTTCTACACAGTAAAGTTAGCTAGCCTTGAGGACACTCCCCAATACCACCACAGGCAAGAGTCTATCCAGCCTATCAACTAGTTGGGGGTCAAGAAGTGTATTTTGTTCAAGATACCCCTGGCACATGGTAGTTTTGAGTCCCTAAACAAACTACCCAAAAAGAATTAAACTCATTTTTACTTTCAAAACATTAGTTAAAATCTGAATTTATAAATTAGCTATAACCTCAAAGTAAAGCCAAATTCAAATTATTTAAATGTTAAGTGGGAGGAGAGAGCTTATTTCAGGTAGTAAAAAACTAAAACCACACTCATTAATAAAATAGGAATTGAAATGGTTTAAAAAAGAACGAGGGCCCTTGAAACCTCACTCCTTATGTGAATCTCAGTCACTCACTAGCTGTGCGGTAAGACAAGTAATTCCTCTGTGCCTGTTATCTCATCCACAGAGTTCTCACATCTATCTCGCACGGCTATCCTGAGGACTACATGAGTTACTACTAAAGGGCTTAGAAACAGTGCGGGGTGCACAGTGGAGACTACGTTAAGGCTTAGCTAGAAGTACTAGCAGGCAAAAGAAAATTTTTTTAAATGATAAAAACCTAAGACTATGAAAGTATAGTGGTTAAGAGAACACACTCTGGAGCCAGGAGGCCTAGGTTCTAAACCCAACTGCCACAACATGAACCTGGGTCTACGCCTTAGTTTTCAAATTTCAAAACGGAGATATAATTGTACCTACTTTTCTAGGTGTAAGATTCAATGAATTAACACAAGTATTTCAAACAATTCGGCACATTACAATGACAACATGAGTTAATCTTTTAGGCCTGGTTCACATTAGATTTTATGTAAAGTTCTCCTCAAACATCCCCAAAACATACGCACTGTAGTCGCTTAGCTTAATAAGAATGCTAAAATTTGTCTTACTGAACACCACCAATCAAGTACCACTCTGACTCTTGTTTAATAGCCTTACTTAAGACCATACTACACCTTGTCCAAATAAAGCATACAGAAGAAAAAAACCACCACCACCAGTAAGGTTGACAGGCCTAATAGCCAAACTTACAGTAAGAACATAAGCTGAAGAGAAAAGTTTAAATTCAAAATCCTGATCAAATAACTACTAAAGGTAAAATGTATTCCAAAAAGCATTTCAGTAACATTAGTGAAGAATACAGATATATCTAAATATTTGAAATTTGGTGGCTTTAGACAATAAATTCAAAATAAAAAGGTATATGACAATGTAATATTGACATCAATGGCTATTTCACCCCATATTTCTAGAACTGAGGTGCCTAAAACAAAGAGGATTCCCCCTCAGAGCTGTCCCCTCACTAGAATTCTGCTTGGATCGGGGATGTTATTTTTAAAAGCTTTCTCCTGTGATTCTAACATTAACAGCTGAAAACCAAACCTCGTGCACATGTCAAGATTTTCTGTAAGGCGAATCAATAATGTCTCACAGAACCACTGGTTTCTCCAATTTGGAAATTGTTTTTATGTCAAGTCTCTGTATTACAGTTGCCTTTTGGTTGTTGTTGAGACAGTGTCGCCTGGGTAGAGGGCAGCGGCGTCCTCATAGATCACTGCAACCTCCAACTCCTGAGCTCTAAGCAATCCTTCTGCCTCAGCCTCCAGAGTAGCTGGGACTACAGGCATGCGCCACCATACCCGGCTTTTTTTTTTTTTTTTTTCCTTTTTGGTAGAAACGGGGTCTCACTCTTGCTCAGGACAGTCCTGAGCTCAAGCGATCCTCCCGCCTCGGCCTCCCAGAGTGCTAGGATTACAGGCGTGAGCCACCACACCCAGCCAAGTCTCTGTATTATATAAATCTTCAAAATAGTTACAACAGAAGAAAAGCTGGTATTAACTAGGCACATCAGACTAGAAGTCAAAGTTCTCTAGTAAAAAAAGTTGAGGATTATAAATTGTGACATTAAAACAGCAGTAACAACTTCAAGTGTCATGTACCGAGGGCCTGTTCAAAGCCACAAATTAATCCATTTAACCATCATCGTCATCAGCAAAAAAAAAAAAAAAAACCAAACAGGAACTTAAAACTTATTTTGCTCACTGTTGCCATCTCGATGTCTAGAACAGTGCCTAGTACATGTTAGGCACACAACCATTTACTGTTGTATGTAACAAATATCCATCTTAAAGAGGCATATACATAAACTTGCCCAGAGCTAGAATTCTAACTGTAGTATTTTTGCTCCAATTTTCACACTCCTAACTATGTTATATTGCCTCGCTAAAGCTTTTATATCATTAAAGTGGTGTCACAGCAGCTGGGTATCACCTGTAAAAGAAAAAAAATCAATGAGACCTTCCTTTAAAGTGTTCTGTTCCACATGCACAAAAAGCTGAGGATTCGGAATTATTCCACATCTTCGTGGCCTGAACCAATTGCCACAGATAAAAGGTTTTAATTTGTACTGAATGTCAGGCTCTTTCTATTAAGTATGTTGCAAAATACAACTTTGCTTCTCCAATGTGTTGCTGGCCTTTAAGGTGGTCACAGAAAGGAGTTATTTAAAAATAACTTCATTTTAACTCTTAAAAAAGTTTTTCTTCTTTTCCTTCATCTCACAAGTACAAAGATTTAAATTTGTATTTCAAATAACCCACAATGACAATACAATTATGGCCTAGAACAAAATTTGAGATTTCATCATCAACATATTAACAGTGAATATTTAAACCTTCATCTTTCATAGAACACCAGTTTTGCCAAATAAACTCCAGTGTCATACTTATTAAATAAGTGCAAATTAGGCAGCATTCAGTACTATTTTAGTAGAGGCAAGCTCTTGCTATTCCTTCCACAGAACTCTTTAAAAAGTAACCCATCAAAACCAAAGTTTCTAACCTACAACACCCCCTCCATTTTTCTAGTAAGGCTGAATTTATTCCATGACATTTTTTTCAAGTTAGCTGTAAATACTCCACCCTTCTGGATTGTGCAAGAACCAAACACACCACACATACACAAGTTACAAAAAAAAAAAAAAAGAGGAAATACGGTCTGAGAGTTTCAATTTAGGTTAAGTCTTGAGCAGAAGGTCTTAGAGCAGTGCACAACCTGATGTAAGAAACTAACATTTAACAAAGAATATTATTTCACATTATTACGAAAGGAGATGCCGGAAAGAGCCTGAACCAGTTACAGCAGCCGCCATCTTAAAATGCGGGACAGAAGTTAGAGCAAGAAAATGAGACTAAACCACCGGAGGTGGAGGTTCCGCTCACTCCCAGAGCTCAAAAAAATCCTTGTTTTCAACTTAAATCGATAATTTACTATCAAACCACATTTAAGTAGAGAAACAATCTTCCTCGAAGGTGTTCTTAAATAGGATGAGGCAAAAATAGGTACACCTAGCTTTTTCCCTTACTGCCATACCACCCTTTCTCCCGCCTCCCCCAGCCAAGAAAAAAAAAGGGAGCTTCCAGAAGGCTTTTACATCAGTTCCCGGTGTGCCTGATAAATAGCTTCGGGTGAAAAGCTGCGACTACAAAAACAGAGGAAGTGGTAACATTGTGTCATTCCACCTCCTCCCAAACCCCTAATTCTTGTGTAACCTGCCCAGTGTCGATGAAGTTTCTCACTAGACTCATTCACGACCTTTCATCGGCCGAGATCTTTCTACCCCGACCCTCAGTAAAGTTCGGAACCCGTCAGATTTCTTTGACCTTCTCTCCTGAGAGTTTCCTTTCTTCCCCCCAGGAGGCCTGGAGCCTTAATCTTGTAATTAAAATAAGTTTTCAAGCACCGAGGACAGAAAGCGCCACGACATCTGCTGGAGCGCCTCTCCGCGATTCTGACCCCCAAAACGGGGCTAACCCCTAACAGCAGAAAAACGAAGCGCCTGAAGACACTGTCGCCCATCGTCCCTGACATACACCAATGACACTGAGACACACTCAGGATGACACCTCAATTTGCCACAAGTGCCCTGCTTCCCTAACTTGCGACTTCACTTCGTGATAAAGCACACAAGCGTTCTCCATCGCCCGGCGGAAGAACTGACCCCAGAGGTATTTTGAGCAGTATACTTCCCTCCCGCGCCCACGCCTTCCGCCGGGCCCGAGCACTTCCTTTCCTCCCACGATCCCATTCCTTTCAGTCCCCAGCAAGTTACCTTATTAATCCGTTTCAGCGCCATAGTCTGTGCTTTTCGTCTGGCTCCTCACTGTATCTCGGTGTGTGCTCAAACGTCCGGCCAAAACTCTTGATGATCCGGGCGACGGAGGAGGATCGTCTCGTCTCACACCGGCTCTGCCAGACACAGGCGCCTTTTGCAAAAACGGAGCAGATCAGCACTCGCACAGGCCCCGGACAGACCCCGATGAACCACGTCCCTTAAAACCGTCGCGATCCGGGGTGGGTGGGGTGGCGTGGCCAGGCAAAGCCACCAACAGCCTCTGTGCCGTGCTTCGGCCCAAAAAGTCGGGGCGAGGGTGACAGGAAGAGCGGACGGGTGGGTACAAGTTTAACTTCCCGGCCTCGCGAAAGGAAGAGACCCGGGTGGGAGAGGAAGAGGCGTAAGAGACGAGGGTGGGTGCGGGGCAGGGTCCGGAGCCCAGCAGGAGGAGCCGGGGCCTAGTCGGCGCTACGCCGGCGTCACCAGGGCAAAGAAAGGCAAGGGGGGAGGGGGAAGCAGCAGACGCCGGACCGACGCCGGGCTTCTTTCGATTTCTGCTCAAAGGTGCGCCCAGGGAAGGAAAGGAAATAAAGGAAGACAGGCTTTAAGTGTGTCGCGGTCCCCGCAGCTAGAGCTATTCTGTGTCGCCCCTGACGCCACCGTACACTCCGCCTCCCAGCGCGCTCCCGCCCGGCCACCTCCACCACGCGCCCGTGCTGCCCCTGAGGCTCCGGCTTGGGCGCGAGGACGCGCCCATTCCCCCTCCCCCTCAGGCGAGGCCCCGGCTTCTCCAGCTTTCCCACCCAACCCCACCCCACCCCACCCAACAGGCTGGCCACTCAAGCCACCCGGGGCCCGCATTTCCCCTCTTACCCGGCCGGCCACTGGGCCAGCCTCCCTTCCCTGCCCCTAGTTGTCCACACCCACGCGTACAGAGGGGCCGGGGCCTCCCTCAAGCTGCGGCCTCGGCCTCCCCGCGCGGCAGCTGGTGCCTCCCCGGCCCTACGGGGCTCACGCGCACGACACAGCCACAAGATGTCCGCTCTGACGGAACTACTGCCAGCTGCCACGCTCCGCCCCTCCCCCTCCTCCTGCCTCTTCACCGCCGCGTATCAGTCCGCCAACGCCGCCGTCGCGAGCACAGAGCGCAGCTCGGTGTGAAGGAAGATGGTTTACTTCCCACGTCCAGGGCCGAGTGACTTTGTGCCACCGACTTTTCCTTCCTTTCGGAACAGCACCTTGTTACTAAACAGACCGGAGACTGGCCTGGGAGGGCGGGGGACAGAGGCGGGTCAAGGGCTGGGGGAAGGGTAGACGAGTGGCGGAAACCCTTAGACTCAGAGAAGCATCGAGAACCGGAAGGAGACCATGGGAGGAAGGTAATAGAAGCGGCAGCTGCGTGGTCGAGCCCCATGCCCCTCCCAACAGCGTCCCCCCCCCCCGTTTCCTCACTTGGTATTGAGGCGGCGAATCTCGCGAGAACCTCGTGGCTGGCTAACCGGAGCTGCGGCTCTGCAATGACTTAAGGGCAGTTTTGTGCTCTCTTCCCGACGGGGCCCGCCCCCCAAAGCCGCAGATTCTCGCGAGATGCAGTGAGGCACCGGCTCGGACTGGGGCGGATCTCCGCCGGGAAAGCGCCGCCCCTGGATGCTTATGCTGGTGGGCGGGAGAGGAAATGGAATTCCCCGGACTGGGGAGAGCGCGCGCGCCGCCGCGTCCTCCTCGCGCGCCCAATCGGGAACGTGCGGTGGGCGGGGCCTGGGGCAATTACTGGATAGCGTCGGTCCAGGCGGAGCCGGGCGTGTGGGTTTCCGGCGGGGCAGGTGAGCTGCGTCTATTCGCCTGCCCTCGAGGCTGGGCAGCCGGCGGGAGGGGGCGCCTCTAAATGGGAACAGTAGTTTTAAATAGACCCCGGCCGACGGCTGACAAGCGCTCCCACGTGCCGCAATCGAGTGCGGTTCCGACCCGAGAGCGTCGCTACCTGAGGGGAGCAGGCCCGCGGACGGCTCCCAGAGTTAGAGCAGCCTCTGAGTCGAGCCTAATTGTGGGTCGATTAGGGCAGAGGGGAGAGGGGCAGGGGCAGGCTGTTTCCTTGGCTCTGTGATGAATCGCCACCATCTTCCAAGATTGAGGTGTGCGAACAGGCTTGATTTCTTACTATCTTTATTCTCCCGTTGCGATGTTTCAGTTCCTGAGCCAGAAAGCGGCGAAACTCGAGCAATCAAGTAGAGTTTAGGGTCAGAAAAACTCAACGCAGTAGTTCCTGGACTGTCGGGGGACGGGGGCAGGATTTACATGGACAGGACTGGCCTGTTTTAATCTGCCGGCTGTAAAGTATGGAGAGGGCGATTTTGCTCTCTAGTGTATCCTTCCGGCAAAAGATGTTAAGACTTTAATTTTTAAAAGGAATTTAGAGGCGAGTAAGCACTGACCAGCTTAGGGTTGTCTAATATTCCTTAATAATCCTACCTACCGACATAGGGATCTGTAAGAATTACATGGAAGAGTAAACTTTTTAAAAAGACTGTTCCAGAAAGTATTACCTGTTACAAACTTCACAGATTAGTGATACATGGTCTGATATATACTGTTCTAGTGACCGTGTAGTGTGACAAGAGCAGTTAGGGAAACTGTGCCTCCCAAACTAGCCCATAGGAGCCACCTGGGGTTTTGTTGAAAACGCGGTTTTGATTAGCAGGCTGGGCGGAGCCTGGGCTGCTACAGTTCTAACAAGGTCTCAGGTGATAACAGATTTTTCTAGTCTGAGCCACCCTGTGAGCAGCAAAGTACCGAAGTGCTCACCTCATGGCTTAATGAACACCTTGCCCCCTTCCTTTCCGCTGAATAATCTTCCCTTTGTTCTCTGTTCTAGCTTCCCAAGTCTATTATGTTAGAAGCTCAGGATTAGGCATCGGGTTGAAGGGTGAAACCCAAGTTCTGTTCTTGCTTGTTGCTTCTCATTTGTGTCATACTGGTCTGGTTAGTTCTGAGTCTGTTTCTTCACCACTAAATGGGGTGTAATGATAACTGTCCTTTGTCACAGGGTTATTGTGCGGTTCAGATGTCACAATGTATGTGAAAGGACATTGTAGACTCAACAATGCTGTATGAATGTAAGTTATTAAAGTAACCAGACATTAACTGGCCAGTGTGTGAGACAAATGTAATAACAAGTATAGGTAATATTTATGGAACTTACCATGTACCAGGTACTGTGCTTATTAAATTACTTTTACAAATGAAGAAACTGAGGCACAGAATGTTACTATCCAAAGTGACACAGCTAGTAAGTGGTAGAGGTAGAATTTGAACCTATGCAGTTAACTTTGGAGTATTTATTGAATGGAGTTTCCCGTTCTCTCTTAATTTAGAAAGCAAGAGAGTGGGATGTTTTATAGTTCTACTTTAATTGTCACATGAATCTAATTTTATTGGACTGACTTCTCCTTTTATTTATTTGTTTTGTTCCTTCAGAAGCCAAGGTACAAGGATGGTGGGAAACATTCCTACCTACTCAAAGGGAACTCACATTATCCAGGGAAGCCCATGAAGAAAAGCCTCAGAGAAGCCAATTTCTATTAATTTAAACAAGCTTCAGTATAAAAGCATATTGGAACATTAGTGCTATGGATTAACAGAGTACAGCAGGCTGGGACAAATTTGAGGTCCGAGTTCTTAACTTTTTGTGCCACAAACCACTTTGGCAGTCTAGTAAAGCCATGGACCAGGGGTGGGGAAACTTTTCATGTTGGAAGGCCACATTGATTTAGCTGTAATCTAAGCCAAATTAAAGAAACTTCAATTAGATATATTTTAAAATGTACATTATTTTGTAAAAATCTAACTACTATGTACTTAATAATTTAAAAAAATAAAAACTATTAATTTTAAAGTTAACTAACCTTTTAATGACATTGTTGTGTCTGCTTTTTGTTGGAAAACATTGGACTATTTGGTTGCAGCAGGGAGGTCTGCAGTTTCGGTTGGTCTTCTAGATGAGTATCAGTCATTGGTCACCTTAAGAGTGTCTTGATTTGGGTTAGGTAGGAGACTGTAGATTCGCAGCAATAAGTGGCTGAAAAACAAGAAAGCGTTTTTCGGACATGTTGCTGAAGGTGTGGGTATTCTGCATTTTTCCATATTTCAGTTGGATCTTTGTTAGCATCAAACAATGACTTTGAAATGTCATCTACTGAGAGCTCAATCAATTCCATCTGTAGTTCTTTTCGTGCCTTGGTGATATTAACTAGGTGAGGCTGAAATGCTAATTTGAGTGTGATGTCATGATTCTCACAGTCAGTGAACCTTTCATTGTGTTCTCCAATTAACAGGTCTTTAACAGCTGCCTGTTCTTCAGATGATTCACATATATCATCCTGCTCATCAGTGACCTTTGCTGACTGGGGAAAATGTTCATCTGAAATTTCCTTTTGAAGAAGTGCTTTGAAAAAAGATAGCTTTTTTCCAAATGCTTGGATTTTTTTGCCACATATCACATATAGACTTAGTTTTACCTTGCAAAGAAATGTTAATGTATTTTGATTTGACATGATATCACACAGAAATGCTGCATTCTTATAGAAATCTTTTAATAATTCACAATGCTGATTCTGTTCTTCATAAAATTTATCTGTTCTCACAGAGATAAAATTTTGGCTGACACCTGTCCCTGTGATAGCCAATGAACTTTAGAATGATATGGCAAATCCACACTGCATATTCCACTTTCAGGTTATGAAACTAACAATGCCGTATTGCATTTGCACAAACATAGTTAACAATACTTATAACTTATTGCCAAGTGTCATTTAAAATAGTAGCTTTAGCACAGAGATTTTGCTGATGCAAGAGACAGTGAAAGGAATTGAGAGCATCTGGATCTGTTAAATAACTTTTTTTATCTATACAATAAACCCTTCATGTTTTCCTGTCATGAAAGGTGCATGTCTGTACATTGATTAAATTTACCAAACTCAGTCCAACTTCACGACACTTATCTTGAAAGTTGTTGCAGATACCTATTCCCTGTGTTCTGTTCACAAGAGTGTCCAAAGCGAGTAACCGTAGCAAAGAAAATCTTCTGTTATGACCTGAATGAAGTATAAAACCTGTGCTGAGTCAGTATTATAAGTTGATTCATCCAAAGTGACTGAATGATACATATTTTCCTTTTGAAATATTGCAGGAAGTTCTGTTAAGTTGAAGGCTAATTCACGCTGCCGATCTTCTCCTTGAAAGAGGCAGTTGTTTTGTACTTTGAAATGTTATCAGGGTCTAAGCATCCTACAACTTTGACAATGCATTCTTTCACAATTTATTTTTTTTTTTTTTTTTTTTTTTTTTTTTGAGACAGAGTCTCACTCTGTTGCCCGGGCTAGAGTGAGTGCCGTGGCGTCAGCCTAGCTCACAGCAACCTCAAACTCCTGGGCTTAAGCGATCCTACTGCCTCAGCCTCCCGAGTAGCTGGGACTACAG
This sequence comes from Eulemur rufifrons, assembly GCF_041146395.1. Lineage (NCBI taxonomy): Eukaryota > Metazoa > Chordata > Mammalia > Primates > Lemuridae > Eulemur > Eulemur rufifrons. The sequence goes on along the minus strand of NC_090995.1, from coordinate 999,069 downwards.
GCATGCGCCACTATGCCCGGCTAATTTTTTTGTATATATGTATTTTAGTTGTCCATATAATTTCTTTCTATTTTTAGTAGAGACGGGGTCTCACTCTTGCTCAGGCTGGTCTCGAACTCCTGACCTCGAGCGATCCACCCGCCTCGGCCTCCCAGAGTGCTAGGATTACAGGCGTGAGCCACCACGCCCGGCCATTCTTTCACAATTTAGATATCACTGAATGACTTCCCTTTTTTCCCCAAGTATATATGCTACTTTATAAGTTGCTTCAGTGGCGTTATTTCTCGGTCTTATTGCAGCTTGAAAGAATTGTCTTTGCTTTTGCTTTTCATCTTTTGATTTCTGCAATACAACCTTTTGCATCTCTCCCTCTAATTTAAAATATTTGTGGTTCTTATGAGTGTTACAATGCTGATGAGCATTGAATTTCTTTAATGTTGATATTGCAGTATCACCAAGCAAGAAAATCATCTTATCTTTGGCAGAAACAAGATAATATTGCAATCCCCAATTCTCATTAAAATGTCTGTTTTCTTCCTTCAGTGTTCTCTTGGTCTTCTTTGACATGGGCAGACAGAATTAAAAAATACTGTCGAGCTGTGCAACTATTCACAAATTCCACTTCGAACAGAAACACAGTGCACCAGTGTCAGAAGCTGATAGGCTAGTCGACTGGCATACTCGACCCCCATACACTCCGCCTTGAGCAGTAGTGGCGCCAGTCAGGCAGGGGAAATTAGAACTAAATCATGAAACTTACTTTATCCTTTGGTAGTTTAAATACATTCATTTAAAATATAAAAATATAAAAGATGAACAAAAATATATTTATAAAAATAAAAGGATTTGTGCTGTAAAATTTGAGTTCAGTCACATGTGGCCTTAAGGCTGTAGGTTCCCCAACCCTGCCATGGACCCTTCCGAGAATAATGTTTTATATGTATAAAATGAAATTCATTGCATTATAAAATGAGACATTTGAAATACAGTTATCAAAATATTAAGGAAAAGTGTGATATAGGTATGTATGCACTTTATTAACACAATAAGATCTAGTGATGGATCTAATAAAGACCAAAATTTTGAAATGATGAACATAAATGACATTTCCAGACTTCGCAACAATTGTAATGTGATCTAAAGCATCTGTGCTTTCTGTTGGTGATACAGGAGTAGGTACAGCTAATTCTACTCTTTGTTGCCCACATTCATAATTGAAGGAATGCTAATTTTTACTTAGAGATTATTAAAAGTAAGATGTCATTTTTTTTTTCCCATCCAAATTTACACACCCTCTGACTTCTATTCAAGGACTTCATGCAAAAAAATCTTAGAAGTCTTGACCAGGTGCTGTGGCTCACGTGTATAATCCTAGCACTCTGGGAGGCTGAGGTGGGAGGATTGCTTAAGCTCAGGAGTTCGAGACCAGCCTGAGCAAGAGCAAGACCCTGTCTCTACTATAAATAGAAAGAAATTAGCCAAACAACTAAAAAAAAATAGAAAAAATTAGCCGGGCGAACATGGTGGCGCGTGCCTGTAGTCTCAGCTACCCAGGAGGCTGAGGCAGGAGGATTGCTTGAGCCCAGTTGTTTGAGGTTGCTGTGAGCTAGGCTGACGCCACGGCACTCTAGCCTGGGCAGCAGAGTGAGACTCTGTCTCAAAAAAAAAAAAAAAAAAAAAACTTAAAGTCTTGAATGGATTGTGAAATTTTAACATAGAATTATAATTGATATTCATAATGATAGTGATTCATCAAGAAAAATTTAATTGCAATGAGTATACTCTCTTTAAGAAGCTATGGAAGTCCATAATAGATTTAGGAAATAGTTTTCTACCATTTGTTGATTTTTTTTTTTCTTTTTTGGCATACCTATAAAGCTATTCTGTGGAAAATTTATCTAGAATGTTTCATTTCCCAGGCATTTTGGCTAGCTTAGGTTTTACGGTATCACTTATTTATGACATGCCTTTGTAAATAAGATATGGTGGAAGAATTACAAAATGAAAACAATCAAGGATGAAAGAAATTAAAATATCATATATTTAAAATTTTTAGTGTTTTTTTTTTTTTTTTTTTTGAGACAGAGTCTCACTCTGTTGCCCGGGCTAGAGTGCCGTGGCGTCAGCCTCGCTCACAGCAACCTCAAACTCCTGGGCTCAAGTGATCCTCCTGCCTCAGCCTCCCGAGTAGCTGGGACTACAGGCATTTGCCACCATGCCCGGCTAATTTTTTCTATATATATATTTTTATCTGTCCATATAATTTCTTTCTATTTTTAGTAGAGACAGGGTCTCGCTCTTGCTCAGGCTGGTCTCGAACTCCCGACCTCAAACGATCCGCCCGCCTCAGCCTCCCAGAGTGCTAGGATTACAGGCGTGAGCCACCAGGCCCGGCCTTTAGTGGGTTTTAATGATATTTAAAGCACTTACTATGTGTTGGGTCCTTTAATTCATTATCTCATCAAATCCCCATTATACAGCTGAAAACACTCAAGGTTATACACTTAATAAGTAGAGCCAGGATTTAAACCTAGGCAGTCTGACCTCAAAACACACACTTTTAACCACTAAACTGATGATTTTTAGTCCTTCAACTATTGGCCACTATTAATTGTCTTCTTAGTGCAACACATATTTGCTACTTCAAAATGTTTATGTACTGCTTAGTATTCCAGGTAAAATTCCACTTAATGACCACAAGGGATTTTCTAAATTCTTCCTTTGCAGTAGTATTGATTATATCCACTACCTCCTTTAAATAAGTGGGCTACCAGTTGGGGTTGGAAAATAGTTTTGTTGTAATAGAGTTTTTGCTTGAAAAATGAAATCCACCTACACCTTTACCTGCCCTCCAAACATACTTTCCCATCTGGTATCTAAACCTTTATTTTATCATAGTGCCACTATATTTTTTATATTGACTACTACCAAGATTATATATAACAAGTGATTTATAAATAAAACCTAATAGAGTTCTAGGTAATTCCTGTTATGGAGGTAAGTGATTATATAATCCCAAATTCATTTTTGTTAGGTAGTAGAGTGAATTCATTGGTTGATTAGCCTTTTTGATTACTGTACTTGTTTGCGTTTGCATCAGTGAACTTATATTTCTGTTCACACTTTGCTAAGGTTAAAATGAAAAGGAACATAGCCTAGAAGTGTTTTGATGCCTTAGGATAAAGCAGGCTAGGATTACCTCAAATTTTTAAACCCTCTTTACATATCTGCTGTTATACAGAGCACACTTTACTGTTAAAAATAAAGTTGAAACATTTTTATTCGTTTAACTTATTTGAATTATAATGGTAGAAATGTCTCCATCTGGAAAAAGAAAGGAAAATAATCATGTTTTTTATATTGCAGTCTGGAATACACTAAAAAAGGTTCTGGTTTTATATATTGAAAGAAACATTTACATTCAGAAATTAATAAAGGTACAAAAATGTTAAAAGATAACTAAAAACAATCTAGAAAATTCCTGGATAATTGTTAATTAAACTACTAATCTGAATAATGAAGGTGTGCCAAGGTCCTAATATTACATGAATTCTTCAGTGAGGGGCCACATTATTACAATAACAAGTACAGAGTTTAATTAAAATGTATTTAGGAATAAATATAATTAACATAGATTAGTACATATACTTATGTTATTAATGTGTCTATATTTTCATATATCTTTGTAACTTTGTCACGGAATTTTATAAAGGATACTGGCTCTAGTACTGTGCATACCATTTTACCAGTTTAATTAGATTGTAAGTGCCGTTGTCCAGATTTTATATCTAGAATGCACATTTACATATTCTGCCTGGAATAAGTAATTTGGAGCCCAAGTCAACCAAATGTTATTTTATATTGTTTGCATAATAATCAAGTTAGTTTCAGCCGGGCATGGTGGCTCACGCCTGTAATCCTAGCACTCTGGGAGGCCGAGGCGGGAGGATCACTCAAGGTCAGGAGTTCGAGACCAGCCTGAGCAAGAGCGAGACCCCGTCTCTACTAAAAATAGAAAGAAATGATCTGGACAGCTAAAAGTATATGTATAAAAAAAATTAGCTGGGCATGGTGGCACGTGCCTGTAGTCCCAGCTATTGGGGAGGCTGAGCAGAAGGATTGCTTAAGCCCAGCAGTTTGAGGTTGCTGTGAGCTAGGCTGATGCCATGGCACTCTAGCCCTGGTGACAGAGTGAGACTCTGTCTCAAAAAAAAAAAAAAAAAAAAAATCAAGTTAGTTTCTATACTTACCAGTTCAGAATCTCATCCTTATTAAGTCAAATTAATTCGATTTAAGAAACTGTATAGGCCGGGCGCGGTGGCTCACGCCTGTAATCCTAGCACTCTGGGAGGCCGAGGTGGGCGGATCATTTGAGCTCAGGAGTTCGAGACCAGCCTGGGCAAGAGCGAGACCCCATCTCTACTAAAAATAGAAAGAAATTATATGGACAGCTAAAAATATATATAGAAAAAAATTAGCCGGGCATGGTGGCGCATGCCTGTAGTCCCAGCTACTCGGGAGGCTGAGACAGGAGGATCCCTTGAGCTCAGGAGTTTGAGGTTGCTGTGAGCTAGACTGACGCCACGGCACTCACTCTAGCCTGGGCAACAGAGTGAGACTCTGTCTCAAAAAAAAAAAAAAAAAAAGAAACTGTATGTTATTTCACACTAAGAGCATCATTTTGTCCTTAATAAGATTTTTGGCATGTAATGAATTATGCACAGATCTTTGAGATTAAAAGCATTGTTCCTCACAAAAACTTATATACACAAATGTTCAGAGTGGCACTATTCATAATAGCCAAAAAATAGAAACAACCTAAATGTTCATCAGCTGATGAATGAACAAATAAAATGTGGTATATTCATATAATGGAATAGTATTGATAACAAAGAACAAGGTGCTGATACGTGTTACAACATGTATCTTGAAGCTTGAAAACATTCTGTCAAGAAGCCTGCCATAAAAGGCCATGTATCGTTTGATTCCATTTATATGAAATGATCCGAAGAGGCAAATCTGTAGGGACCGATGGTAAATTCCTGGTTGCTGGGAATTAGGGGTAGGGGACATGGGGAGTGACTGCTAATGAGTATCGAGTGTTTTGGGGGGAGGTGATGAAATGTTCTAAAATTAGATAATGGCCATGGTAGCACAGCTCTGAATATACTAAAACCTTTTGAAGAGTTAATTTTATGTTATGTGAATTATCTCAATATAGATGCTTTAAAAAAAAATGTGAAATCATTTTGGTGGAAGCTTGTTAAATAATAAGTTAAAATAATAACTATTTTAAATATCTCATAATACTTTTCAGGTTACTGATAAATATAGCATCCTTGTAACACTGTAAATGTGAAAACTTTACAGCTAATAAGAGGCTTTTCCTTCAGTGTAAACAACAATGTAATTTAGATTTTTTTGTTTAATATAATAAGTGTTTGCTGTCAAAACTCTTAAAAATTTGGAGGTACAGTTGATCCTTGAACAATACAGGGGTTGGGAGCAAATATCTGAGTATAACTTTTGACTTTCCAGAAACTTAACTGTTAAGAGCCTATTATTGACCAGAAGTCTTACCAATAATGTGTACAGTCAGTTAACTCAAATTTTATTATATACTGTATTACAATTTAAGCTAGAGAGAGAACATTAAGAAAATAACAAGGAAGAGAAAGTATATTTACTACTAAGTGGAAGTGGCTTATCATAAGGTATTCATCCTTGTCTTCACAGAGGGGAAGCGAAGGAGGAGGGGGTCTGGTCTTGCTGTCTCAGGGTGGCGGAGGCAGAAGAGGTGGAGGGTGTGGCAAGGCAGGGGCAGAGGCAGGCACAGTCGGTGCAACTTGTATTGACAAAGATCTGTGTGTAAGTGGACCCGTGCAGCTCCAACGTGCTGTTCAAGGGTCACCTGTGGTTTCATTAATATTATTTGCTTAATAAAACATAGTGATTGAAGATGATCTTTTAGGCTGGGCGCAGTGGCTCACGCCTGTAATCCTAGCACTCTGGGAGGCCGAGGCGGGTGGATCGCTCAAGGTCAGGAGTTCGAGACCAGCCTGAGCAAGAGCGAGACTCCGTCTCTACTAAAAAATAGAAAGAAATTATCTGGACAACTAAAAATATATAGAAAAAATTTTTAAAAATGATCTTTTAAATAGTATTATATTTTATTGAAAATAAATATAGTTATGATCAGAAATAGAATATATTTTATTTTGGTATACTGTAAATATGAAGAATTTTCTTTAAAATTTCAAGTGAAATTAAATAGGTTAAAAATTGGGGGGAAACCATCCAAAGATTTGGGGGAGTAGGAACTTAACTAAAAATAAGGAATTAAAATTAAAATTACTTCCAAACCATAATTATGATCTTTTTTGTTCAATAACATACAAAATCTAAAGGAAATGGAGAGATGATGTCATTTAGACCAGATAGGATCACTATTCTTCCAATATTGGATTTGATTATTTAAATATCTATGTGAGAATTCTTTAATAAGATACTGATGATAAATATAAAATTTCTTCTATTAAAGAACTTTAAGTTAGGAGTGATTATGTAGGTGCTGTACATACTGGTTCCAAAGGATCAGATGATGGATCTATAATCTAAAGCAGCAGTCCCCAACCTTTTTGGCACCCAGGACTGGTTTTGTGGAAGACAATTTTTCCACGGATGGGGGGCGAAGGGGATGGTTTCGGGATGATTCAAGCACATTACATTTATTGTGCACTTTATTTCCATTATTATTACATTGTAACATATAATGAAGTAATTACACAACTCACCATAATGCAGAATCAGTGGGAGCCCTGAGCTTGTTTTCCTGCAACTAGACGGTCCCACGTGGGGGTGACGGGAGACAGTGACTGATCTGACAGGGGGTGGAGCTCAGGCAGTGATAGAGTGATGGGGAGCGGCTGTAAATACAAATGAAGCTTCGCTCACTTGCCCCCGCTCACCTCCTGCTGTGCGATTCCTAACAGGCCAAGGACTGGTACTGGTTCACGGCCTGGGGGTTGGGGACCACGGATCTAAAGGATCATGGTGGTATCTAAAGGATACATGGTATCTAAGTGACAGTGACTTGATGGAGCCACTGAGGTGAGGTTTTTAATTTCAGATACATACTATATGGCCCCTGTTCAAGATTTTTTCATTGCACAGAAATGGTGATTTACAACACATGGCTCTAGAAGAAAGAATGAACGTTATTGAGAAGTGTTCTACAGCTAAAAATGCTTAATCAAAGAATTTGGCTCATTTGGTGGTGAAGAATGTGACGATTTCAGATGCCCCATTATTAAAGCATATTTAATCTCAAATCTTGAAATAATAGTAATGAGATTGAGCTTTCTCATATATACCTGGTAAAGGAATAATGTGATATAGATTTCCCATCTTACAAAAAGACCCACACAAAAAGAACCTTGGGCCTTACAATGCTTGAAATTCAACTCTTCAAGAGAAATTTAGACAAAAACCCACAGAGTTATTAGGCATTCATAGATTTGTGTGACTTTAGCTTTTCCTTGTTTTCCTTTTTACTGTTCTGCAACAATTCAGAGAAGGGGATGATTCCTCTGTAGTATTTTAGAGGTAGGGCTAAATGCCTGCCCCGGGCTTGTATGAGGCTGTAACTATGGGCAAAATAGGGACATTGGAGGCTGATGAGGACGAATGCAGAAAGAAGTGGAAGGAAAATGTCAAAGGCAAACTTAAACTGTTCTTGGGGTGAGCCCTGTAACCTGGAATGAGGAGAAAACCTTTTTTCTTCTTCCTCCTTGTCATGAGTATTTCCTCATTTCGTTATAAATACATTTGTGTGTATATATACATATATTAAGCAAATAACTTTGTTTTCTTTTCTCTCATTCCCTTATGTAGCATAAGATGTGTTGACTTTATAGCAGTATATAAGTATTGTTAATTTTACATAATAGTATTGAAGTTATGGGATAGGAAAAAAGTAAACATCATTCAAGGACTTTACTTCCTTTTCTGGGGAAGGGATTAGTGCATTTTCAGTTTTAGAAAAGATAGCATCATGTTAGGCAAAATTATGGCCACGTTACTGTTTTTATTTGGAGATTAAGTATGGTTTAAGGAAATTTGTATGGGCGCCAAATTGACAAGGAGTGGACTTGTGATGGTTAATTTTATGACTGGGCTAAGGGGTACCCAGATAGCTCATAAAACATTATTTCTGGCTGTACTTGTGAGATTATTTCTGGAAGAGATTAGCCTTTGAGTCAGCGGACTGAGAGTAAAGATTGCCCTCAACAATGTGAGCAGACATTATCTGGTCTGTTGCAGGCCTGAATAAAAATAAAAAGGCAGAGGAAGGGTGAACTTGCTTCCTGTTTGAGCTGGGACATGCATCTTCTGCCCTCGGACTTATGCGCCTCTTATTCTCAGGATTTTGGTCTCAGACTGTGACTTGAGCCATTACCTTCTCTCTCCTTTGGTTCTCAGGCCTTTGGACTTGGACTGAATTAGACCAGTTGCTTTCCTGGTTCTCCAATTTGCAGATGGCGGATTGTGGGACATAATTTTTACATATATGTCCTGTGGGTTCTGTTTCTCTGGAGAACCCTTATCCATGCTCTGCTCTTTGCTCAAACACTACAAGATCCTTACCCTGGAGCACAGAATTCAGGCTAGCACCAACCATTATAGTGATTCTGTTTCACATAACTTAACTGGCTTTTTTAATACTTGCTAGTTTAAAATCTTGTCACTGTAACATTGTTCACATATAATAGAGCATTCTGCCTTCTGAAAAGCCTGTTTATTTACGGTTTAAAAAAATACATTTCTAACACGAGATTGCTTTTGATGTAGGGTGAGGCAGGATAAAGAGATTGTCGTTCAGTTTATCAGTGACGGTAAATAGGTCTGAATAGGCTAAGTGGAGGTCTTTCAGGTCTGGGCCAAAGAATTTTAATGTAGTGGAGATCTGTTGATAGAACCACTCCTATTTTATTTTTTATTTTTTTATTTTTTATTTTTTATTTTGTTGAGACAGAGTCTTGCTTTGTTGCCCAGGCTAGAGTGAGTGCCATGGCGTCAGCCTCGCTCACAGCAACCTCAAACTCCTGGGCTCAAGCGATCCTCCTGCCTCAGCCTCCCAGTAGTGGGACCACAGGCATGCGCCACCATGCCCAGCTGATTTTTTCTATATGTATTTTTAGTTGGCCAGATAATTTCTCTCTATATTTAGTAGAGACGGGATCTGGCTCTTGCTCAGGCTGGTCTCGAACTCCTGACCTCGAGCGATCCACCCGCCTCGGCCTCCCAGAGTGCTAGGATTACAGGTGTGAGCCACCGTGCCCGGCCCTATTTTCTTAAATGTTCATTTATTTAAAAAAAAAAAAATCTAATGACAATTATGTGCTTGTCGCTGTGCTAGGTGCTGAAGATACACAGAATGAAAGACCCAAATATCACCTACAAGAAAGTCTTTTAAGTGGGGAAGTCAGTAAGCATCAGACCATAGGGTGTGTTCAGGGACATAAATGTGTGCACAGAGCGGTATTAATTTACCTAACTCAGCTGGGGGTGGTCAGGGAAGTTTCTCTGAGGAAGAGAGTTATGTTAAAATGAAAAAAAGGAGGTGACGCTGGAAAAGGAAAAGGAAGGCTCCTAGGCAGAGGGAACCACGTGCAAAGTCTCAGAAGATGACCTGGAATGTTTTGGAAACTGCCAGTACTTTGGCTGCGGTATTGGGCGGGGCAGGGGGCGGGGAAGGTGGAAGGGGCAAGAATAAGAAGACATGAGAAAAGATGAAAAGACATCAGTGGAGATCTCCAGGGCCTTTCATTCTGAAGCAGAGGGAATAGAGGAATTGAATTGTTAACATAAGGGCTTGCTCAGATTTTAATTGAAAAAGATAACTAGGATAGCAATGTAGAATATGGATCCGAGTGTGTATTGGGGTGGAGACTGGAGGCGAAGAGAACAGTTAGGATGCTCATGACATAATCCAGACGAAATGCTGTGAGAAAGACCTGGGAGATGGTGCAGGAAGCAAATTTAGTGTGTTCACTGTGTAGAGCTTGCCTAAAACAAGTTTTTTGAGGATCCCCCCTCCAGTTAATTTTATTAGAATGTTATAATCAAATCATGTATAAAACATTATAGCAAAATATAACATTTTAATAAAAATAACTTAAAACATAATGCTCGGTATGAATTTTCTATATTCTTAAAGGACTATGAAACTAAAGTTTACATATGAAATATGGAAAAATGTAAACTAATAAAATTAGCGTCTATATGGTGCATGATTTTTATTTTTTGCAAGTTAAATCACCTCTTGAAACAAATGTAGGACTAACTGCCACAGTTTAGTATCTGTTAAATTTGTCATGTCTGTACTAACTGCTGTGTTCCATGCGTCTCAATTCTCTTACCACTTTACTAGAATGTTTGGGAGACCTTTGTTCATTTTTTGACTAATGTCATTTGGCTTTCATGTGACCAGAAAGAATAATTTGTCATCTATTTCTGTTCCATTTGCTTAAGACAAAGTACTATAATGTGCTGCTAATAAGATCATAAACCTAAATAAAACACAGGCTCTGAACTCACATGGTGGTACTTATTTTTTATTTTTATTTTTTGAGACAGAGTCTCACTCTGTTGCCCAGGCTAGAGTGCCGTGGCGTCAGCCTAGCTCACAGCAACCTCAAACTCCTGGGCTCAAGCAATCCTCCTGCCTCAGCCTCCCGAGTAGCTGGGACTACAGGCATGCGCCACCATGCCCGGCTAATTTTTTCTATACATATTTTTAGCTGTCCATATAATTTCTTTCTATTTTTAGTATAGACGGGGTCTTGCTCTTGCTCAGGCTGGTCTTGAACTCCTGACCTCGAGCGATCCTCCCGCCCCAGCCTCCCAGAGTGCGAGGATTACAGGCGTGAGCAACTGAGCCTGGCCTACACTTATTATTTTCTATTTTAAAATATTATGGTAGTTATTCATAAGTGGGAATCAAGGTGATTGGGACTATGCTTACAATATTACAGATTACTGAAATCACAAAATGGAAAAAAAATTCTTGTAGAGAATTCAGAGAATCTAGTTTGAAAAACCCTGATGTAGATAGAGGTTATTTAAAAATCCTTTTGTCACATACCTAAAGTGAAATTTGTTGAGTATGACGAATAGAGTCAAGAAATGCGAGGCAAGTAGGACACATAAATATAAACCTGATTCTAACATGGAAGTCAAAGGATAAAGGCTTTAAAGGCTTTAGATGCATTTTAAGTGTCATTCCTATTCTGGAACTCAGGACATAATTTCTTACAGAAAAGTAGTTATGTTTGTAGGTGAACTCACAAAGGGCTTTTAAATCCACCCTCCCTATATGTGTCACACGTTTGAGAAAATGCCCCATAGAGTTCCAAACCGATACGGCAGGACCCATCTACCCTCTGCCCACCAGAATGGCCTCTGACCTTTCTAGCTTCAAGTGACCTCCTGTGGTTTAGGGCAAGTACTCAAGCAGAGTGGGAAGGGTTGACTGAGGGTAAAATCATATTAAGTGGTTGGATGAAAGCTTTAGAAAGTTGGAGAACAGTAGCCAAGGAATCTGGCTGTACATTTAACCTTCTTGACTGTCACTCTGTTTTGGGTGGGCTCTGGGATCCCTTCTTTTCTGTTTTTTAGTTCACTCACATTTCTCTCCACTACCATTATCAGTTGCTTCCTAACAGGAACCAGCAAGTTCTCTTTTCTACACTTTTCTATGGGAAAGGACAATTTCACAGGATTCTTCTTTTCCTTTTCCGTTTGTTCCTAAAGCAAGTATGCACCCTGTTAAATTTTCATGCGTTTTTATTTCTGGAAGTAGGACTTTAGTGTTTATATATGATTATAAGCAAGCAGCTGGGAGTATAAAGGTCAGTGAAAGAGTGGGTAAAGGGTTAAAGAGCTCAGATTTGATCCTGGTTTTCTTCATCCTATGACCTCCATCCCCCCACTCTCACCTAAAAAATTAGACCGAGTAGAAAAAGTCACCAGATTCTACTATTTTTTTTTAAGAAAAATTAGAAATAATCATAGTAATAGTTTCTCTGATGTAGCAAATTAGCACAAGCTTAGTGGCTTAAAAGCAACACCACTATGTTACAGATCTGGAGGCCGAAAGTCTGACATGGATCTCACTGGGCTAAAATCAAGTTGTCAGCGGGGCTGCATTTCTTTCTGGAGATTTTAGGGCAGGATCTGTTTTCTTGCCCTTTCTAGCTTGTAGAGGTGACAACATTCATTAGCTCATGACCCCTTTCCATCTTCAAAGCCAGCAAATGGCTAGTTGAGTCTTCTTCCCACACTCTTCTGCATCCTCCTTTCACTTTTAAGGACCCTTGTGATTACATTGGGCCCACCCAGATAATCCGGGATAATCTCCCCAGCGCAAGGCTAGATTAGCAACCTTAATTCTTTGCCAGGTGTCTCAATCTGTTTATAAAGTAATACCTGAAGCTATAAAATAATAACCCGAGGCTGTGTAAATTATAAAGAAAGGTTTATTTGGCTTAGATTCTGCAGGCTGTACAGGAAGCATGGTGTTGGCGTCTGCATCTGCTGAGGGCCTCAAGCTGCTTCCACTTAGGGTGGAAGGGAAAGGGGAACCAGCGTGTGCAGAGATCACGTGGTGAGAGATGAGGCGAGTAGGAAGGAAGGGGGGGGAGGTGCCAGGCTTGTTTTTAAACAACTTGCTCTTGTGGGAACTAATAGAAAACTCACCCCTGAGGAAGGGCATTAATCTATTCATGAGGGATCTGCCCCCATGACCTAGACAACCTCCATTAGGCCCCACTTCAAACACTGGAGACCAAATTTCAGCGTGAGATTTGGAGGGGACGGACATAAAAACTATATCACCGTGTAATGTATTCACAAGCTCCAGGAACTGGGATGAGCACATCTTTGGCAGGGTGGACAGAGGAGGATATTATTCTGGCTACTACAGCTATTTGTAATTTATTGGGTTCTCTTGAGTTTAAGAACAACTTCCTCTCTTTCCTCTATCACGTTCCCACTTTATTCATTCAAAAAATACCTGACCATCTACTCAACATATCTAATGTCAAATGGTACAGAAAATTCAAATACACTAAGGATTAGAAAGAAGTCTTGGTTTTGTCGACTGAATTTTGTTGTTGATAACTCAAGACTTTCACTGTGGTAGTATTGACATATTTTAAATTGAAGTAGGTTTAGGAGTGAATGAAAGGTGGAAAACAGAGAGCTTGGCCATCTATGAGTATTGGAGTATTAGCTTAGAGGATGTTTTTTTTAAGTATGGGAGAGCTTTGAGTGAGAGAGATGAGATATAGGACAGGGATTCACAGATGGAGCCAGTTTCATCAGGAGGTGTGAGGCTCCAGGTAAAAAAAAAAAAAAAAAAACAGAGTCTTGATTTTTTTTTTTTTTTTGAGACAGAGCCTCACTCTATTGCCTGGGCTAGAGTGAGTGCCGTGGCGTCAGCCTAGCTCACAGCAACCTCAAACTCCTGGGCTCAAGCAATCCTCCTGCCTCAGCCTCCCGAGTAGCTGGGACTACAGGCATGCGCCACCATGCCCGGCTCATTTTTTTCTATATATATATTTTAGTTGGCCAGATACTTTCTTTCTATTTTTAGTAGAGACGGGGTCTCGCTCTTGTTCAGGCTGGTCTTGAACTCCTGACCTCGAGCGATCCTGCTGCCTCGGCCTCCCAGAGTGCTAGGATTACAGGCATGAGCCACCGCACCCGGCCACAGAGTACTTGATTTTGAAAAAGGAGAAGACCCATTAGAGACTAGAGGAAAGATTAGAATGGGTAAAAATGAAGATAAATTTTATGTGGGGGTAGGCAGAAAGTTAACTATTCATACTTGAAATTCTCAACTTTCTTAGGAAGGAAGGAGAGCTGTGTGATCATGTTTAGGGGCATGACAAAAGTAGGAAAGTTTGGAATCACTGCAGAGGGAGAATGAACAACTAACCAAAGAAAAGAGAAAAAGGCCTATTAAGGTCCCAAGATAGGAGATTATGAGTTTATAGAGGCATTTTCACCGGTGGTTGTATGATTCCCGCCCACCCCCCACCCCAGCATTTAGTGGCCTTAAATATATGTGGGTGTGTGTTTCATATCCACGGGATTTGTTAATAGAGACTTGCATTGCTAATGAGTGTGTGAATAAGTACATAAAATCAGTGCTTTTGAAAGGTACACTTAATACATAATATTGGTACCTTTTTTAGTGTAAAATAAACAACTCATAAAAAAATCTTGTTCCCATCTAAGAAATTCAAATGAGCAAGGCGCAGTGGTTGCACCTACAATCCCAGTTACTAAAGAGGGTGAGGCAGGAGGATCACTTGAGGCCAGGAGTTAGAAACCAGCCTGAGCAAGATAGTGAGACTCTGTCTCAAAAAAAAAAAAAAAAAGAAAAAATTCAAATGACAGAAGAAAAGTTTATATGCCAAATGAGAATGAGAGGGGAGTACAGAAAGAAATGAAGGGATGAGAGAAGCATTTAAAATTGAATTAAGATTCATTCTGTAGATAGTTATTGAGCATCTCCTGTATTATCAGGCTTTGAGTTGGGTATCGTGGATAAAACTTAGATGCTTTTCAGACTTTGGTTTTTTTCCCTAAGAGTCCTTAGTCTGTAAAACTAAGCTTTTGGGGCTGGAGGCCAAAACCTTTCCCACTCAGACTCTTTATCTCTCTCCCTCCATCTCCAATCCCCACTCCCACTCAGAATACCCCTGACGGGTCTGTGGATGCCCTCACTGTTTACTCAGCACAGTGTCAAAAACCAAATCTAATGAATATTAATGTTTGAAATTATAATGAGGACGCCTCATTATAACAGTAATAGTCATGCGTAAACCAAATACAATTGGCCCTCAGCATCTGTGAGTTCTGAATCCCTGGATTCAACCAACCGCAGATCAAAAATCTTAAAAAAAATTGGGTCTGTACTGAACATGTGCAGACTTTTTTCTTGTCATTATTCCCTAAACAATACAGTATAGCAACTATTTACATAGCATTTACATTTTAATAAGTATTATCATCTAGAGATGATTATGGTATACAGAATGATGTGTGTAGGTTACATGCAAATACTATGACATTTTATGTCAGGAACTTGAGCATCATTGGATTTGCAGAAGGTCCTGGAATTAATCCTTCATGGCTACTGAGGGATGCCTTTACTGTGAGGTATATGAAGGGATAGTGTAAATACAGGCACGCAGGTGAGGAGAATCTGGCTTACCAGCAGACATCTAAGAAAAACATGAGCATTTCATTGCCTGACATCGCAGTGTAGGCCAGCAATGATGATGGCTGCCCAAGGAACCTATATACACTTTATCTTGGAAGAACAGAAGTATGTTGTCCAGAATAAAGCAGTTGCCTTTTCCTCATCTCCACTAGTCAGACCACAGCTAGATATTACATTTTTAAAGCAGCTTTATTGAAATATTATTGACATACAATAAATTGAACACACTTAAAGTATACAATTTTATAAACTGACATAGGTGTACACCCATGAAACTAAAACCAAAATCAAGATAATGAATTTCACCACAGATTTCCTTGTGCTCTTTTATAAATCCTTTATCTCGTTCCTTCCTGCTCCTCTCTCTCCTTGCCCACAGGAAACCACTTATCTGATTTCTGCCACTATAGGTTAGTTTGCATTTTGTAGAATTTTATTTAAATAGAATCATAGTATGTCTTCTTTTCTTGTCTGTTTTCTCCACTTAGCATTATTTTGAGAATTTTTTATATTATTGTGTCTCTCAGTGTTCATTTTTTATTGCTAAATAGTATTCCATAGTATGAATATGCCACCATTTCTTTATCTGTTCACCTGTCATTGGACACTTGGGTTGTTCCCAGGTTTTGTCTTACTACAAACACAGCTACTATGAACATCCTGTACAAGTGTTTGTATGGACATATGCTTTCATTTCTCTTGGATAAAGAGCTAGGAGTGGAATGGCTGGATCATAGGGTAGGTATGTGTAACTTTTTAAGAAATGGTCAAACTGTTTTCCCAAGTCATTATTCCATTTGACATTCCCACCAGCTGTGTATGAGTGTTCCAGTTCTTCCTGACTTGTTCGGATTAACCCTTCCAATTTTAGCCTTTGGAATACATGTATGGTGGTATTTCATTGTCCTTTTTTTTTTTTTTTGAGACAGAGTCTCGCTCTGTTGCCCAGGCTAGAGTGAGTGCTGTGGCATCAGCCCAGCTCACAGCAACCTCAAACTCCTGGGCTCAAGCGATCCTCCTGCCTCAGCCTCCCGAGTAGCTGGGACTACAGGCATGCGCCACCATGCCTGGCTATTTTTTTTCTATATATAATTTTAGCTGTCCAGATAATTTCTTTCTATTTTTAGTAGAGACAGGGTCTCGCTGTTGCTCAGGCTGGTCTCGAACTCCTGACCTCGAGCGATCCTCCCGCCTCAGCCTCCCAGAGTGCTAGGATTACAGGTGTGAGCCACCGCACCCGGCCTCGTCCTTTTAATTTGCATTTCACTAGTAATTAATGATGTTGAGCATCTTTTCATGTGTAACTGTGCTGTTCACACATAATCTTTGCTAAAATATCCGTATTTTCTCCTCATTGTTTATGGGATACCTTTTGTCAGTATGTATTTACAGGTGACACACATTAGAACATTAGATTAAACATCTACAGTGGCCTTTTTTTTTGATTTTAGAGATGAGGTCTGGCTCTGTCACCGGGGCTGGAGAGCAGTGGCGCATTCACAGCTCATGGCAGCCTTGAACTCCTGACCTCGAGCGATCCTCCCGTCTCAGCCTCTGGAGTAGCTGGGACTACACGTGCCATCCATGCCCGACTAACTTAAAAAAATTTTTTAAAGCAATAAAGTCACAACAAGGTAACATATGCATGGAGAAATATGAAAAAGGCATGACACACTACTTTGTGATATAGCAAAATTTAAAGGTTGATTATATAAATTTAAGTATTAAATCCATTTTTTTTTAATCATTAGCTGGCAGAACCATCTCAACACAAATTGGCTAGTCCCCACGTCACTTCCAAAATTAAGAGTAGAGGCAGTAGAATGCTAGAACTGGCTTATAAGTGCCAATTTAAAATTTTTTAAGAATTTTACAGGCTGACTGTTAAACACAGCCATCATTAAAAATTACATACACTGACAATTTTTTTTTTTTTTTGAGACAGAGTCTCACCTTGTTGCCCAGGCTAGAGTGAGTGCCGTGGCGTCAGCCTAGCTCACAGCAACCTCAAACTCCTGGGCTCAAGCGATCCTCCTGCCTCAGCCTCCCGAGTAGCTGGGACTACAGGCACGCGCCAACATGCCCGGCTAATTTTTTCTATATATATTTTAGTTGTCCATATAATTTCTTTCTATTTTTAATAGAGACGGGGTCTCGCTCTTGCTCAGGCTGGTCTCGAACTCCTGACCTTGAGCGATCCACCCGCCTCGGCCTCCCAGAGTGCTAGGATTACAGGCGTGAGCCACCGCGCCCGGCCGACAATTGTTAATATATTAAAATCCAGTGTATGAGACCCAATAATAAACACTTAAAACTCACTTCCTAATCATTCTGCTGTAGACTTGCTTCGTTTCATTGCACTTCACTTTCTTGCATGTCACAGATACTGCACTTTTCACAAACTGAAGGTTTGTGGCGACCCCGCATCAAGCCAGTGTCTCGGTGCTAATTTTGCAACAGTGTGTGCTCGCTTTGTTTGCATTAAGGAGATTCAGTGGTTTGGGGGTAGAATGTTCTGTAAATGTCAGTCAGGCCCATTTGTTCTAGAGTTCTGTTTAAGTCCATTGTTTCTTTGTTTATTGAAAGCTGTATACTATTTTATAGGATGCACGGATTGGAATTCATACAGCCATTTTTATATTGCTGAGCTTTCATTTTATTCCTTTTTTTGGTCACTATGGGTGGTGCCATAATGAATATTTTTATAAATAGACCCTTATGTATTTTATTTCTACATTACAGATTCCCAAGAATGGTATGTCAAAGACAAAAGGTATTTATTTGTAGTTTTAAAATTTTTCACACAGGTTGCCAGAATGTTTTATAAATAGGCTAAACACGTTCACATTTATCCCAGCAATGCATAACAATATCCTTTTACTTGAACCACCACCAGCCGTTGGTGCTATGTAGATCATTTAACACTTTTCCCAGTCAAAAAGGTGTTTCACCTAACTCATGCCAAGAGAAATGCGTAGCAAATAAAATTTTGCTGAGATGAATCATTTCCACTTGTTAGTCCCCAACCCAAAAGCTTGAACAGCATACCCAAATGACAGTGTTGTCGGGGCACTATCATCTGTTGTTTATACAGTACGTACAGAAGGAAATTTGGTAACAGCCGCCAACATGACACACACACACACTTTTATATCTGTTTAATCGCAATCTGATTTCTGTGAACTTATCCAACAGCTATCTTGAACATGCAAGACAAAATTATGTACACTATTATTGATACATTGTTTTTAAAATCAAAAGACTGAAAACCATGCAAATGTACATCATAGGGGCTAGTAAAACAAATTCTGGCAGTTTTGTAGTGGAGTACTATGCAGCTGTTAAAAGATGAGCATTCTCATTATGGATCTATATAACCACTTCTAAGACGTACTGTTAACTAATAGTGAGATGTGGAACAGTGCCTATTATGCTAACTTTTGTTTTAAAAAGGGGAGAATAATATAAATTTATAAATATATAAAAGTTCTGGGAAGATACACAAGAAACTAACAGAAGTAGTTATGGGATGAGTGATATTGGCATGAAAAATGAGTGGCTGGGAGATATGGGGAAGAGATTTCAATGCAAAACATTTTCTTTTTTCTTTTGGAGACAGTCTTGCTCTGTTGCCCGGGCTAGAGTGCTGTGGCATCAGCCTAGCTCACAGCAACCTCAAACTCCTGGGCTTAAGCAATCCTTCTGCCTCAGCCTCCCAGGTAGCTGGGACTACAGGCATGCGCCACCATGCCTGGCTAATTTTTTCTATATAATTTTGGTTGTCCATATAATTTCTTTCTATTTTTTTTAGTAGAGACGGGGTCTGGCTCTTGTTCAGGCTGGTCTCGAACTCCTGACCTTGAGCGATCCTCCCGCCCCAGCCTCCCAGAGTACTAGGATTACAGGCGTGAGCCACCGCACCCGGCCTCAAAACACTTTCTATCTACACCACACACACACACACACACACACACACACACACACACCATGTGAAGGAATTATCTATCCAAAAAGAAAAATAATTCCCAGACTGAATTCCATTTTTTCTATGTGAATTTTGTGACCCTCACTTTCTTCATCTGTAAAAAAGGTATAAGGTCTGCTTAATAGTACTTTCTGACACTGAATTAGAGGTATGCTTAGCTCAGTGGCTGTCACACAGTAGGCACTCAATAAATGGTAGTTCAATTGAAAAATTGTCAGCCAATCTGTTAGACTTAATTGGGCTTCTCATTATCTTAATTTGCATTTTCCTGATTTCTCCTAATTCTGAGCATCTTCTCACATTTGCATTTACGCTTCTCTGAATTCATATTCTTTGCCTAACCATTTTTTCTATTGAATTGCTTATTCCCTTGATGTGGATTTGTAAGAGCTCTTTGATGTTAAACCTCCTTGCAGATGTTTTTCTAATTTGGTGTATACCTATTAACTATGTTTATATCTATTTGCATATAAAAGTTGTTTTTATATAGGCAAATGTGCATCTTTTTTGAGGAGAATGTGTATTCTGCTGTTGTTGCATGAAGTATTCTACAGCAATTAAATCCAGTTGATTAATGGTACTACAGTTCTATTACATTCTTACTGATTTTCTGCCTGCAGGATCAATTACTGAAAGATAGATGGTGATGTCTCCAACTATGATAGTGGAGTTGTCTATTTCTCCTTGCAGTTCTATCAGTTTTTGCCTTACGTATTTTAATGCTGTTGTTAGGTGCATACATGTTAAAGATTGTTACATCTTTTTGGAGAATTGAGGCCTTATCATTATGTAATGTCCCTGTTTATCCCTAATAATTTTCCTTACTCTGAAATCTGCTGTGTCCGTAATTAATACAGCAACTCCAGGTTTCTTTAGTGTTAGGATTGGAGATCTTTCTCCTTTTCTTTACTTTCAGTCTATCTATGTCTTTATATTTAAAGTGGGCTTCTTACGTATAATTCCTGAGAAAATGAAAAACTAGTAAGGGCTGATGTCTCCCTTCCTCCAGATCAACCCTGGGTTAACAACAGAAACAAGAAGGAAGCAAATGCTTGAGGAGCAGTATCAAAACCTGTAAGGAAACCCTGCTTAGTTTTAGGAATAAGTTTTTAAATACCGTTCCTGCCATGCTCCCACACTGCTTTAGAATCATCAGTGCCAGACTACTTATTGCTGCAGAAATAATCAGCAAATCAGGCTTCCCAGTGGAGGATAATATAAAGGGTCTGCTGAAGTGAACTGCCAATGAACAGAAGTGGAGCTGACCAGATAGTTTAGAATCCTGGGGCATTTACCCCTCCATTCCTTCCGCAAACCTTCAGGGTTTTGGTGGATTAAAACAGCTGTTTGCTGCTGGATGAAGGATGTCAACACGAATCCTCACCAGAGAAGCAGCAGCAAACCGAGAGAGCATCGCTGCCCCTCTGTGATGCCTAGAGCTGCTGCTTTCTCCTCCTTAAAGGTGAGGGAAGGGACAATAATTAGGGTCTACCCTTTTACTCCCGTGTCCATTATTAAAAAGGGTAGCAGATAACACTAGGAGAACATGAGCTTGTGAACCAAAATATCTAAATACCTGAGGAGTATGAGAATTATACGAAGAGATATACCAATATGTTCAATAATTCAATTGTGCATTCAACAGATTTTTATTGAGTGCCTACCAAGTGTCAGGCATGGAGAATTCATCACTGAACAAGACAGACAAAAATCTTTATTCATGTGGGAAATGTCATGGGACAAAACATACAGAGACAAAAACATACAAATAATTAATTAACCAAGCAAGTAATAAACCATTTCTGATGATAATATTATATTTGCTATAAAAATAAAGAAAAGTAAGGCACATTGGGATTGATGAAAAGGGTTGCAATTCTGAAGTAAAATCAAGCCTAAAATAAGAGTCAAGGAGATGCAGGGTTGGGGGGGAGGTTAGTAATGTGTGAAGAATAAGATATCATAAAATAGCCACGTGAGACTATTAGGTATGAAAAATCAGTTAAAATTAAGAATGTTGTAGATGGATAGATAGCAGTGAGGATCAGATTTTATGATGCCTTTGAGGTATAGAATTTTAATATTTTTTTTTTTTTTTTTTTTTTGTTGAGACAGAGTCTCACTTTGTTGCCCAGGCTAGAGTGAGTGCCGTGGCGTCAGCTTAGCTCACAGCAACCTCAAACTCCTGGGCTTAAGCGATCCTACTGCCTCAGCCTCCCGAGTAGCTGGGACTACAGGCATGTGCCACTATGCCCGGCTAATTTTTTCTATATAGATTTTTAGGTGTCCATATAATGTCTTTCTATTTTTTTTTAGTAGAGACGGGGTCTCGCTCAGGCTGGTCTCGAACTCCTGACCTTGAGCAATCCACCCGCCTCGGCCTCCCAGAGTGCTAGGATTACAGGCGTGAGCCACCGCGCCCGGCCAGAATTTTAATATTTTTATGCAGTTAAAAATCCCTAAATGTTTTCTTTGTGGTTTCTGGTACTTTCTTGCTTTGAAACAAAACTTCTTTATCCAGAGATAAATTTTTAGTTTTATAGTTAAAATATTTTAAATCATAAAATATTTGTTGACAGAAATTCAAACAAAACAGAAAATAGAATGTAAAAGACCTCATCAACTCTCTCTCATTCTCCTTTTCTTAGCATTTATCATTTTTTCTAGGTATTCTTCCAGAAATTTTCTATGTATAAACGAATATGTGTATATACATAGTTCTTAAAATTTATAAATAGAATACTATACATACTTTCTACAACTTGCCATTTCTATTCACACATATAGCGCTGCTCCAGAGATTATATGATGCATATATATATTTGCTTTTTAACCATAATCTTTTTCTTGTCAATGATTGCAAAAGTGGTATGTCAGTGTACACTCAGAATTATAGACTGAAAGGTTTTTTCAAAGCTCACTCTATTCTATCATGTGTTTCTTAAGAATTTTATAAACATAATTCTATATACTGCTTGTTTTCAGCAATGCAAAGCATTATGGGAAATGATCTTAAAATAGTCTCACCATATGGTATTGATTGACAGATCTCAGTTTTGTTTCTTTAATTTTGCTTTTGTTTCCAGTTTGCTGCACTTCCTCTTAAAACTGTGGGTAAAGCCAGGCAGTTGAAATGTGATTTCTCATAAATATAGGGGAAGTATAACGTGAGAATGCCAAATACCAAAGCTAAAATACTCTTACTCTTTTTAATGTTTGTTTCTTCCTTAAAAATGTTTGGATAGATTTAATAGTAATTCTTTTTAAAAAAAATTTGCTTAGTTTCTCATGTAATAATCATTAATTTAACCCCAAATTATAGCCTAGGGTAAGTATTCTCTCAGTTCACTAAAACATATTACTCGTTGCATTAATTTCATTGACTCTTCCAATCCATCAATCTGATTGGGTTTCTTATTTCTTTGATCACATGTCCTACTTTTTCTTAGTGTATTCCTCATTTAGGAAGAACACATCCTCCATTAGCTTCCTGAGAAAGGATGCACAGAATGTATATTTTTTGAGACCTTTTACATTCAAAACTGACTTTATTCTAGTCTCATAATTGGTTGATAGTTTGGCGTGGTATAAAATTCTAAGTAATTTTTCTTCAGAATTTTGAAGACTTACTCCATTAGCTTTTAACTTCCAGAGTTCTTGTTGAGAAGTCCAATATATTCACTTTTGCATACATTGTACAAAATCCATTTTTCTCTGTATAAACTTATATAATCTTTTAGGATAGAGTGATGGGGAGAAGGGGGATACATAGAGAAAGAGCTACAGAAATCTGCCTGGGGTTCTCTTAAGCATTTTATACTTATAAAAATCTTAATTAAGTACTCAACAGCCATATGTGATTAGCATTGACACATTACACTATCAAACTGACCAGATGGCCCTTCCCCAACCATTGTAAAAAACAAAACAAGGTATATAAAGAAGATGTGTGGATAGTCATGTAAAAAAAAAATAATGATGATGATGATGATAAAAGAAAACACTGTGTATGTAAATGTACCAGGTACTATTTAAATTGCTTTATATATCTTCATTTGCTGAATCAGTATATATAATACAACCTTAAGAGGTGGGTATTATCTACATTTTCATAGGTTATGTAATTTACACTGGCAGAGTCAGGGCTGTAGTCCAAACAGTCTGGCTCCATAGTCTGTAGTCTTAAATATTATGCTATACTTCCTTGCAGTAGCAGTTTTTTGTTTGTTTTATTGATTTTAAATGCCCTTTCTTGACAAAATAAAAAATTAGGCAAACCTAATTTTCCCAACTAAAAAAAAAAATGTATTGGTTGGTAAAATATAAATGCCTGGAAATCATCCATTTATAAGGCCAGTAGAGAACAAGCAAATGAAAATTTGAGAAGGTAACCAAGTAAGGTCTTAGAGGAACTGAGCCCTAGAATGCAGGAAGCAGTTAGACTTAGAGGACAGAGAGGAAGCTGAGTATAGGAAGAATTATGACCAAGTATAGAGATAATGGTGAGGAAAGCTTCTCTGGTAACTAGAACTCAAGGTCATCTGAGCTCAAAATAAGCCTGGTAGTATTAATAGGAGGCTTAATTATTAATTAATGTAGAATAGTGAAGATTTGGAGCAACTTTTGTGAGAAATGGGAAAAAATATAAATCCAAGAATGGGCTGACAGGGTAGAAAAAATAGAGATGGTTTCAACACTAAATATTTGATGAAGTCAAATAGTAAGTTTAGTGGAATTAAGATGGTGGAAAATGTACAATATGAGGTTGACGTGTGGGTAGAGGTAGGATTTCTGAATTTAAGATATCAAAGCCAGAGTAAAGGTTCATTGATGATGATGATGACGATGATAACCATCTACTGAGCACATTAGAACCATCCATTGAGCACATCCATTGAATACCTCGTCATCATAATCATTAATATCACCATATCACAGAGGAGAAAACTGAGGCCCTAATGAATGGTCAATAAAAATCTTAAGATTTTCTGTTCAATTTGACAAGATGACTCTGAAATTCCTGTAGAGGAGTAAAGGGCCAGGCATTCTCAAGGCAATTCTAAAGAACATAGGTAGGGAGGCTTATCCTGCTGGACATTGACACTTACTGTAAAGCTGTAGCAATTACCAGAGTGTGGTATGGTCACAGAAGTTACACAGATTGAGCAGGGGAAGAGACTAAGCAACCCACAGATGTAGGGAAACCTGATTTGAGATAGGTGACATTACAAACAACAAAAAAAGAGTTAAACTGCTCAATTGTGTTAGAACACTTAGTTGTTTGTATATGAAATAAAAAATAAAACTAGATCTGGATTTCATGCATGAAAAATAAATACTAGGTTGATTAAAACCCAAATATAGAGAATAAAAGTTTAAAACTTTCAGCGAAAAAATAGATGAATGTCTTTGTGATTCAGGGGTAGGAAAGGATTTCTTCAATAAGACTCCCAGAACAAATTATAAAGGAAAATATAAATAAATTTAACTACATTCAAACTAAATTTTGGTGTAAGATACAATAAACAAAGGTAAAAGAAAAGACATAAACTGAGAGAAGACAGGCAACCAAAATAACCAACAAGGCACTATTATCCAGAACACATAAATCAGTGAAAAAGATGAACAAAGCAATAGCAAATGGGCCAAGATATCAAGAGATGCCAGGCAGCATTTTGGATTAGCAGTACTAAAGATGTCTGGGCTGGAGATAAGAGATTTGGGCTATATCAAATTATTGATCTTATTTGAATTCTTGGGACCAGATGAGCTAATGGGAAGAAAGCATGTAAAGAAATGAGAGACTTGGACCTACACAGGTAGAGGATTGATGATCCTTACTCAAGTGCTTGAAACTAAATAAATACTCCTTTAACTGTATTTGCATATTGAATATTTTATCTTGACTTTTCTGACCACAAAGTTTCCTTATGTATTTTTTTTTTTTATGGTTTCTGTCACCCAGGCTGAGTGCAGTGGCTCAATCATAGTTCACTGTAAGCTTGAACTCCTGGGCTCAAGAGATCCTTCTGCCTCAGCCTTCCAAAGTGCTGGGATTACAGGTGTGAGCCACTACATGAAGCCTCTTTATGTCTTTTAAAGATGGAGTCTAAAAAGAAGAAATAAATGCTAATAAAACCAGAATTTGTTGAAGACTGCATCCTAAGATGGTCAGATAAGCCTGTCATTTCCATTTAGAACAGTATTTCCTTCAGGCCAGGCACAGTGGCTTATATCTGTAATCCTAGCACTTTGGAAAGCCAAGGTAGGAGGATGGCTTGAAGCCAGGAGTTTGAGACCAGCCTGAGCAACATAGCAAGACCCTGTCTCTACAAAAACATTTTTAAATTAACCTGGTGTGGTGGTACACGCCTATATTTCCAGCTACTCCAGCAGCTGAGGCAGGAGAATTTCTTGAGCCCAGGAGTTTGAAGTCGAAGTAAGCTATGATGATGCCACTGCACTCTAGCCTGGGCAACAGAGCAAGACCCTGTGTCAAAAAATATATATATAGATAGATATAAATATATATAATCTTCATACCCTCTGTTTCATGTACTGTGAAGAAAGCAGGGTTGAGGAAATTAAATACAAATTTAAAAATATGAACGAAAACAGGATTTAAAGTAAAGGGAATCTAAGAAGATATCCCTTATAAATGCACAATAATGATTTTTTTTTATTGGTGAGGAACTATCTCCTTTTATACATTGACATAGCTCATGTAATGCATCAGAAGAGCTAACGTATGAGCTATACCTCTTTAAATTTTAAGCACCTCCCTCCAAAAAAAAGTTTTATCCTTATAGACTTACCTTCAACTACATTTCTTCAACTTGAAAATATATAAACCAGCTATCTACATAAAGTGCTAAGGGGAAGGCAGCCTGGCACAAAAACTATACACTGTATAGTCCCTTTTATATGAAGTTCAAAAACATGCAAAGACAAAGTAGCGGGGGTGGTAGTGGACATAGTTAGGAGGGGCAAAAAAATGCCCTCTGGGATATTGAACATATTCTCTATATTGATGTGGATGGCGGTTACACGGAATTATACATATGATACTTGAGCATTTTACTGTATTAAAGTATATATTTTTTAATTCCTTAAAGAAAGACTGCTTAGAGGCCTTAAGACTATCACTCAATGCAGCACATTTGCCCTTGTCAAGATGGGCTTCTAATTAAGATTAGATACAAATAGCTAATGGCCTTTTCCAAGCTTTTCTTTCCCTAATGCACCCCACTTCTAACCTACCTCTACCTCAAACATCTCTCCAAGGGTGCCTCTATGCTTGATCAGCAGAGATTAAAGATAACAGCCAACAGAACAGTCCAGAGGACAAGAATGTTTGAGTTCCCTCATTTTCAGGATAAACAAGCTCCAGGGCCCATCTCCTTTTCAAACCAAAAGCAAGTTCCCAAAAGGAAATTGAAAGGAAATCTTAAACACCAACCTTTTAATCGTCACTTTGTGTATCATCTTCTATATTGCCCTAGCTGACATGAACCTGTATTGTAATTTTACTTTGACAATTTAACAGGTTAAAATGATAGTTGTTTTATCTAGATTTTGATTAACTCTTACTGATGGTGGTTATTTTTCTCAGTGAAAGATAATCTCAAACATTAAGTTTATACAGTCCAGAGAATGAAAGTTTGCTTTAAAAAAAAATTCCTTCCTTTTCTCACTTTAAAAACACCAAGGGAAAAATTAAAAAAAAAAAAACATTATTTATTATACCTGGCTGTTACATGGTTAAGTCATACAAAATGAAATACTGGCTCACGCGCAGTTCGTTACTATATGTTGTTGGTCAAGCAGAGAACCGTAAATAATAGGGAATGTTATCAAGTGCTGGTTTGATATTTTGACATCAGCCAAACAATGAAACAAAGTCATGGCAAGAAAGTTTCAAGGGACTGCAGCTGTCTCCTTTCACCCTTTAAATCTTTAGATTTTAATAAAAATAAGTAAAATTTAAAAATCTTCACGCATACTTGAGATTTTAGCAGAATCCCTGCAGCATAAAGAAAACTGTAAGACTTTATTTTTTTTACCCCTTTCCCGAAGGGTTTTAACCGAGGAAAGAAAAGACCTGAACGTGTCTAAGGACGGGCCGCTAAGGGGCTTGTCTGGGTGGCAGAAACCGCCGGCCCCGGAGCCAGGGCTGCATTGCGTGGCCGAGCGGCAGAGCTGCAAGCAGTTCCCGGCTTATGCAGCGTGTTTTCTGATCGTCTCTTTCCTTCCTTTGTTTAAGCCCCGGCCTGCGGGGCGAAGGAGCGGCACTCGGCGGGGCGAAGGAGCGGCACTCGGCGGGGCGAAGGAGCGGCACTCGGCCGCGCGGGCCGGCGGGCGAGGCTGCTCGTAGCGGAGTGCGCAGCCCCGGGGCCGGGTGAGGGGCAGAGCAGACGGCAGGAGAGACTCACTTCAGGCAGGTCACTTTCCGCTTAGAACGCGCGCTGGCGACAGCGTCCTTCCCGCGGCTCCGGCGTCTCCGCCACCGAGAGTCCGGAGAGGGCCTCGCTAGCCGCGGCCCCCCGGTCGGCGCCCGCCGAGCGCGCGTCACGCGCTCCCGCCAATCGGCGCCCGGCAGGTCGCGTCCCCTCCCGGCCCGGCGGCGAGCGCCCTCCGCCGCTTCCGCTCTCGGCGCAGGCGCGGCGGCGCGGCGCGACCGCGGAGGGGCTTCGGCAGAGCCGCGGCGGCGCCGGCCAGGATGGTGCTGGAGAGCGTGGCCCGCATCGTGAAGGTGCAGCTTCCCGCGTATCTCAAGCGGCTCCCGGTCCCCGAGAGCATCAGCGGCTTCGCCAGGCTCACAGGTAATCCTGCGCATCCGTCGGCCCCGGCCCTGCGCGCCCCCCCGCCGGGAGAGGGCGTAAATCCCCCCGGCACGGCGCCGGGCGGGGCTGCGGCGGCACGTGACCCCGTGACCCCGTGACCCCGTGACCCCAGCGCGGAGGGAGCTGGGCGCGCGCGGGCGGCCGCCTCGGCCTCGCGTCCTTGGCGTCTCGGCGGTCTCGGTGCCCGTCGGGGACGGGAGACCAGGTGTTTGCAGAGAACGTGCGGGGTTGGCGCCCAGCCCGTCTGTCGCCTGTCGCCCTGTTTGTTCGTCGCTGTCCCGCGTGCGCGTTCATTTCCAAGCGGGCCAAGTCGTCGTTATCTGAGGCGCCATGTCACAGGCTTATCGGCTGGGTTTGCCCTCAGCATGTGGGCGGAGTGGCTGTGTGGCAGAGAAATGCAGACATACGCGTGACACGTATGTGGCTGTTTTGTTTAGTCACGAAATTGGGAAATAACCTCCTTTCCTACAGGCTCGAGCTGACCTGTCACGGGGGCGTTTGAGGTCACCTCTGTTACCGCGGTCCTGGGGCAGTCGAGGCAGCTGTAGTTGGAGGAGACACCGTAGCCAGAGAGTTCATAGGCCGCGTCGCCTGATGGGTCGGACGTTAGGAGGTGAAATTCAGAGAATGTATGTAACGTCCTACGTTTAAGTTCCCTCCTTTACGTAAAATAGCCCGCACCTCAGGATTTCACATCTAAAGGAGGAAAATCTCCAGAATGCAGTCGACACTTGGAAGATTTTCGTTGGGTTCTGAGCCTTTCATTGTAGGGGACAGTTCTAAACCAGCCTCAGAGACTGAGTGGGACACCAGCAAATATCGAGCTCTGTGTCCTAGGTATCAGGGAATGCAAACATGAATTGAGTAAGTGGGGTTGCCAAGCCTGGAGCGTGCTGGAGGTCCACACTAGCTGACCTAGAACATAGCCATTGGAAGGCTGTCTGGTAGGAGAAAAATAAGATTTGTTCTCTGTAGACCAAAAGAACTAGTACCAAATAAGTGAAGGTTATTTGAAAGTGGATTGCAGCAATTATGCGAATTTTTCTTTCTTTTTCTTTTTTTTAAATTGAGACAGTGTCTTGCTCTGTTGCCGGAGCTAGGATACAGTGGCATCATCATAGCTCACAGCAACCTCGAACTCCTGGGCTCAAGCGATCCTCCTGCCTCAGCCTCCCGAGTAGCTGGGACTACAGGCATGCGCCACCATGCCCGGCTAATTTTTCTATATATATTTTTAGCTGTCCAGATAATTTCTTTCTATTTTTAGTAGAGACAAGGTGTCGCTCTTGCTCAGGCTGGTCTCGAACTCCTGAGCTCAAACGATCCGCCCACCTCGGCCTCCCAGAGTGCTAGGATTACAGGCGTGAGCCACCGCGCCCGGCCAACTGTTAAGTATCTTAATAGCACATATTTATTTAACTTAAGTCCTGTTACAGTGTGTCTGCAATTTAGTTTTTATTGTTTGCTTATTTGTTCAGGAAACATGAACATACTTGTAATAACTACTTTATGAAAAAAGTGAAATGGTCTGTTTTGAATTGGACAAAACAGTTGCAGGGTCTGTTTTGGAGTACTGTGGAAGAAAAACTTTAATGACCATTTTCCACTCAGTCTCCCCTTCAGAATAGATTGTAATAGTTAATGACATTTGGCTTTCTTGAATGAGCTATTTGTAGAATCCATAATGTAGACTTTTGTTGAAATGAAAACCTGGAAGATAACTTTTCAGCAATTATTTAAAATGTCTAGGAGACCAGAAAATATTTCCATCTTCTTCTATGAAAATTAGAGCAAAAAATGATAGTTCATGTTATTGTTGCTTATATTTCCTTCCCTATTTAGATCTAGCTGTTTTTTAAAGCAATTGACTTTCTCATGATGACTCTGCATTCTCAGAAAACACATGGAGGTTCTTAATTACCACATGCTAGTTAAATATAGACAGTTCTTATCTGTGAGAAACAACCTATCTATCTTTGTTCTTGTCACATTTTCTAGATTGAGGCTTTCAAAATAAATTGGTGTGCTTCTGTCCTAAGTAGTCGGCTCTCTGTATCTGTGGATTCAGCCCACCACAGATGAAAAATGTAGTTAGGCCTAGGATGGTTGCATCAGTATTTAGCAAGTACATATTTTTTTTCTTATGATTCTGTAAGCAATATGGTGTAACAACTATGTAGCATTTACATTTTATTAGGTACTGTGAGCAATTAGAGATGATTTACAGTATATGGGAGGATGTGTATAGGTTACTTACACATACTATGCTATTTTATATCAAGGACTTGAGCATCCTCAGATTTTGGTATCTGCGGAGGTCCTTGAATCATTCCCCCTCGGATACAGAGGGATGACTGTATGGTATATTTTGATACTTTGACCTTTAAAAAAGCTTTCCCTATCATCAAGTGGACTTTTAACATAGAAGAACAAAAATTTTCCCATTCAAAAGTCAGGAGATGGTTTATTTCTAGATTTACTAACTAGCTGTGAAATTTTGCCCACTTAAACTAGTTTACTTCTTTGAAACGTAAAGATGTTACTGTTAAAGACAAAGCAATGTCTGAGACTTTAAAAATATATTTCCTAGAGTAACCCAAACATGCCAGAGCTGGCAGCTGTAAGGGTATCAGTTTTATTAATATGTATCCAGAAGGGGCCAATTTTGAACTGAGAATTTAAGGTAGAACAGAGTTGAAAACATCTCCACAGAAAGCCTTGTGCAAGCAGTCTTTATAATAGCCCCCAAACTGGAAGCAACCCAAGTACCTACCTACAGATTAGATAAACAACTTATGATATATTCATAGAGTAGAATACTGGTCAGCAATAAAAAGGAACGGATTACTGGTTCCTAGCTAGATAAGTCTCAAAAACTTTATGTTGAGTGAAAACTTTGGTTAAAGAAATCAGTGGTGGGTGGGGCCAGGCGGGGTGGCTTATACCTGTAATCCAACTCTTTGGGAGGATTTCTTTCTTTTTTGAGACAGAGTCTCACTCTGTTGCCCAGGCTAGAGTGAGTGCTGTGGTGTCAGCCTAGCTCACAGCAACCTCAAACTCCTGGGCTTAAGCGATCCTCCTGTCTCAGCCTCCCGAGTAGCTGGGACTACAGGCATGCACCACCAGGCCCGGCTAATTTTTTCTATATGTATTTTTAGCTGTCCATATAATTTCTTTCTATTTTTAGTAGAGATGGGGTCTCGCTCTTGCTCAGGCTGGTCTCGAACTCCTGAGCTCAAAGGATCCGCCCACCTCGGCCTCCCAGAGTGCTAGGATTACAGGCGTGAGCCACCGCGCCCGGCCTGGGAGGATTTCTTGAGGCCAGGAATTTGAGACCAGCCTGGGCAACAGAGCCAGACCCCGGCTCTACCAAAATATTTTTAAAAATTAGTGGAATACGGTGATATGCGCCTGTAGTCCTAGCTACTTGGGAGGCTGAGGTGGAAGGATCACTTGAGCCCAGGAGTTCAAGATTACAAGAGCCAGACCCTGTCTCTAAAAAAAAAAAAAATTAAAAATAAAAAAGAAATCAGTGGTGGGAGAATAGAGTAGAAAAGATCAGGAGAATACTTTCTGTGGTGA
This sequence comes from Eulemur rufifrons, assembly GCF_041146395.1. Classification (NCBI taxonomy): domain Eukaryota; kingdom Metazoa; phylum Chordata; class Mammalia; order Primates; family Lemuridae; genus Eulemur; species Eulemur rufifrons. Next base: position 967,364 of record NC_090995.1, on the reverse strand, counting down.
TGGAAGTATTTTACGTATTTTTATGAATATATTTTTACACATTTTCAGTGGAGGCTACCTATGCTGCTAGTACCTAGTTCACAACTCAGAACTAGGCACTTAAGATCTGTTCATTTTATTGTATGTAAATTATTACTTAAATTTTTTTAAAAGAAAGAAATGGAACAATAATGAGTTTTCTTAATAGGAAAGCATAATAAATCATTGAGTTCAAATGAAAGAGTTGCATTTATTAACATGTAAATGATAAAGGTTATTTCTGAAAGATGTTTTATTTTAGAAAACTTTTTTGAAAATTTGGAAAAATATATAGTTCCAAGTTGTAAAAGTTTTCTTTCTTCTCTTCCTAGTTAGATCAATTATATTTAAAAGTCAGTGTAATTAAGGATTATATTAGCCTTAGGTGGAGAATAGTTTGGGTCTTATTTAAACATTTTCTTCCAGATAGCTATTTTGCATTTAAAGTTTCATAAGTCAGCAAATATTTATTGAGCACGTACTATGGGCCAGGCAATGGTCTAGATACTGGGACATTGTTCGTAATAGTGAGTAGAAAAAGGATTTTAAAATTGATTACTAATTTCATTTTATTGGTCCTTCAGTCCTGAACACAGTTTATGTTAGGTTTTAAGTGGTGATAGTAAAGCCATCCATTAAAAATATATTACTTTCATCTTTTCTACAGTGAGAAATAGAAATCATTTCTGTCTTAGCTGTAAATGATATGTAAGAAAATATGTTATAAACTAACAGAACCAAGTTGCCAATATTATTTTTATGGTAGCATTATATGTAACCTTTTGCAAATTTGAAAAGGAAAAATTCTGTTCTAGTTCCTTAGAATATGATTCCTCATTGAGATACCTGTGTGTGTGTGTGTGTATGTACTTTAAAAAGTGTTTTTTATAATGAGAGTATTTATTTACATATCTTGACCAGGAATAGGAGTCATAACTAGCCTATATCACTATATGAAAGGCTGAATCTTCCCTTCTATTTCCCTAAGCAGATACTTTGTTTTTAACAGTATCTAAACTTCAAGAAAATTTATATTAAAATTGGTTGCTACTTAAGTTGCTTTTAAATGTTCTTTGCTGTCTCGGTTTTGTTTCTCTGATGGTGGATCTTTCTTTTTACCTTCTCAATCTAATTATTATTTATCTTAATAGTGGGACACAAAGTCAATAAGAATATTAGGAACCTGCTCAGTGTTAATACTATAAGTGCAAGTTGATTTTTGTTTTAATTAGAAACAGGGGATTTTCTTCTTTAAATTAGAAACAGGACAGCTTCACTGACAGAGGAAGAAAGTCCATCAGAAGTGAAAATGTTTAGTTAAGGAAAAAAATTTAAGAAAGTTCAACCCTTTTACATTCCAGTGAGTAAACAAAATGCTGCCTAACTGGGTACTGTTGAAAATGGACTGAACATTGAGGACAGCCAGTTCCATCTGTGTGACTTAACCATAGGACAAAATGTATGTTTCTTCAACCTCTAATCTTATCTCAAACTTTCGTCTTCTAATCCTGGCCTGTCTCTTAAAACCCTTGATATTTCTCAGAGAGGCTGCTCCTTGCCCTGTTCCCGAGGAAACCGTTGCCCCTGTAGCTCTGAGTGGTGTCTTTTCTCTCCCTCCTTGGCTTTCTGAGACAGAGGGAGCAGAGGAAGTTGGCATCTTCCAGCTGCTTCCATTCCAGAACCGTGTCACCCTCCCAAAGAAAGGTGTGTCTGCCTGTAAAACTCCTGCCGTGCCTCAGTATTACCTCCCCCCTTTTTCTGTTATCTGTTGACCTTTAGTCTTTCCCCTACATTCTTTTTCCCTTTCGCTTACAACACTGCACTGTTCTTTGCTGCTTAAAGCTGCCCTTCTTACATGCTTTTTTGGGTGGTTTTTGTTTTTATTAGAGACCAGTATCTCCATTCATCCATGTAATGAAACCAGAAACTTAGGAATCATGAAGGAGCTTCACTTCCTTTATTTATCGCATGTTTCACACCTAATCAATCACCTGAAGCCTATTGATTTTGCTACTTGAGTTAGTGGGTCTTAAATTTCAAGGGGTGGGGATTGTTTACAGCTCTGAGGTCCTAGTGAAAGGTGTAAACCGTCTCCTCCGAAAATGTTAGCACACACACATTGTTCTAGGCAGTTTTAAGGAATCGCAATAGAGACTATTTCTCACACTTTGCTGCTTTAATGGCCACTGCGTTTGTTTAAGCTCTAGTGATTTTCTTTTTTTTCTCTCTCTCTCTTTTTTTTTTTTTTGAGACAGAGTCTCACTCTGTTGCCCGGGCTAGAGTGAGTGCCAGAGTGAGTGCCGTGGCGTCAGCCTAGCTCACAGCAACCTCTGACTCCTGGGCTCAAGCGATCCTCCTGCCTCAGCCTCCCGAGTAGCTGGGACTACAGGCATGCGCCACCATGCCCGGCTAATTTTTTCTATATATATTTTTAGCTGTCCATATAATTTCTTTCTATTTTTAGTAGAGATGGGGTCTCGCTCTTGCTTAGGCTGGTCTAGTGATTTTCTTCAGGGCTACTTCAGTGGATTTCCAACGGGTTGTCTTGCCTTTTGTTCTCCTACCACCAGCCCTCTCTGCTCTTCCTTATGGCCCTCCCTTGACCCATCTTCCATCTGATACCAGAGTGATTTCATAAGTGAACAATTTTCCAGTTCCATTAATATTCACATACTTCAGTGGTTTCCTCCTATGCATAGGGTAGATTCTTACCTACTTGTTGCATGTCAGAGCTTTGCATCACGTGACGCCTGGTCACTTCTGTAGTCTCCTCTCCTTCCTTGTATTCCAGCAATACCATGGTGCTTAGTTTCCCAGATCTTTCGTGTGTGTCGTGTCTCTGTGCCTTAGCCTGTGCTGTTCCCTCTGCTGGAACGCAGCTCCTTCTCTCGTCTGCCTGTGAACTCTGCTGTCATTCATCTTTCAGACACCTGATTAAGTGTCAACCTGTCAAGTGTGTGCTCATCTCAGCAGAGTTAATCACATCTACCTCTGTTTTTGCTCGTGTATGATTGCTCAGACTACACAGTACTGTCATCATTTTCTATAGATTTATATTCCTTACTAGATGGAAAGCTCCTTTGTGGTGGGAACCGTGTCTTATAATTTTTATATCGTCAATACCTGTCCCATCACCCGACATGTGTCAGTGAGGTGTTATAGTTTTGGAGAGAGGTGCTGAAAATTTTTTTCTTAAATATTTTAAGCAGTCTTCCTATATTTTACTTACCCTGTTACCATTCACAAGCCATGAACAAAGGCAAACAAGTCCGGACCTTATAGGAGTTATTTCAAATGTCAGTTAAATGGAGTACAAACTCAATTGAGCTAAAATTTATTGAAATCTTGGTTTAAGTAAGTCTCTCTTAAAGGGTAGGGTGTCAGGGATCTTTTTTGTTCAGTGAGGGAGAAGACAGATATTTACATAATTGTAGCTTTAGGGCAGAGTGCATTAAGAGTTTCCTTTTGAATAGCGTTCTAATAATTTTTACTGAGTGGTTTCCTTCTTCATTTGTTGTTCCTAGCAATCTTATGAAGTTGGAAGATTCTTTGCGTATATTCTTCCCTGTGCCTTGAAAGTTCTTCTCTCCTGTCTTTGAGCCCCTAGCTTCTCCTCATTCTTCAGGCCTCTGCTTAAAGATCCTTTTTTTTTCAGAAACCTTCCCTGATCTCTCACCTCAAGTTGTAGCCAACCTCCCGCTCTAGCCGTAGGTTGGTCTCTTTTGCTCTTACATCATCCTGTTTATTTCCTTCGTAGCTCTTACTGCAGTCTGTGATTATCTTGTTCATTGTCTGTCTCTTTTGAAGTGTGTGCTGTATGCGAGCAGGGGTCTTATCTCAGCCTCTGTCCCTGCTTAGTGCAGTGTCTGCAACGTGGTGGGGACTCAGTAAATACTGTTGTACAAATGAATGAATAATTGTTATTCCTGTTTTACAGACTAAAGAAACCTGACTCCAGGTGTATGAAAATCTGGATTTATACCACAGATAAACTGTGAGTTAGTCAGTTATTGAGATCCTGCTCTGTGCAAGGCACTGTATTAAGCAGTGGGTACACAGAGACAAGTAAGAGCCGCTGTACTTGCATTTCCCACAGTATCTACATAGTGGGTACCTAATAATCATACAGTAAAAATTTGATAGTTTTTATAGTCAATAATTGCATAGTAAAAACTTGAAAAATTGTTTAACAATAGGAAATTGATCAGATTTCTTCTTTCTGAAATGTTTCGTAAGCACTTAATGGTAAACATCAGAAAGGGGATGGACGGGAAAGGTACAAGGGCAAACTTTCTGGGATGATGGAAGTAACTTTAGGTTTTAGGTGGTCTGTTTATATGTCCATTTGGTTTTAAAACTCATCAAACTGAACACTTAACACAAAGCTCAACAAAGTGAACTGTAAATTATACCTCAATAAAAAGTAAAGTAAAGGCCAGGCGCGGTGGCTCACGCCTGTAATCCCAGCACTCTGGGAGGCCAAGGTGGGTGGATTGTTTGAGCTCAGGAGTTCGAGACCAACCTGAGTAAGAGCGAGACCCTGTCTCTACTAAAAATAGAAAGAAATTATATGGACAGGTAAAAATATATATAGAAAAATTAGCCGGGCATGGTGGCGCATGCCTGTAGTCCCAGCTACCTGGGAGGCTGAGGCAGGAGGATCGCTTGAGCCCAGGAGTTTGAGGTTGCTGTGAGCTAGGGTGATGCCACGGCACTCTAGCCTGGGCAACAGAGTGAGACTCTGTCCAAAAAAAAAAAAGTAAAGTAAATAAATTGAGCCAGGCATTATTTAGGCACTGGGGACACAGTGGTGACCCAGACAAATAAGGTCCCTGCCCTTGTATATCTTATATTGTGATTAAGGAACATGATAGGTGGATACAGCCATTAAAATTCATGCTTCAAAACAGTATTAAGGAATTGAGAAAATGATACGAAAATCTGATATACTATTAAGTGAAAAGGGTACACTATGAACTGTATATATAAGATTGTCTCTTTTTTGTTTTTTTTTCAAGAGACAAAGTCTTGCTTTGTTGCCCAGGCTGGAGTACAGTGATGATTATAACTCACTGCAACCTTGAACTCCAGAGCTCAAGTGATCCTCCTTCCTCAACTTCCTGAGTAGCTGAAACTATAGGCATGTGTCACCATGCCTGGCCAATTTTTAAAAATTTTCTGTAGAGATGGGGTCTTGTTGTGTTGCCCAGGCTGGTGTCAAACTCCTGGCCTCAAGCAATCCTTTCTTAGACTCCCAAAGTGCTGAGATTACAGTTGTGAGCCACCGTGCCCAGCCTATGGCCTATTTTTTTTTTTTTAAGCATTTATGGTATATGTATTTATATCCCGCCCCCCAAAAAAGACATAAATATACCAAAATGTTATCTTTTGCTTGTAGGATTATAAGTAGCTTTATTTTTTTATACATTTCTAGATTTTCCAAATTTTATATAATGTTATTTTTTATAATTCTAAAACAATAAAAATGAATGTATGCTGTGTTAAATATATTACTTTATTTTATACATTATTTATAGTTAGGTAATATTTTCCCCTTCAAAGTATCTAAAATATCTGTAATGGCTAAACATATATCAAACAAGTTCATAGGAAATAGCCTGTCTTAAAAGATTTTTTAAAATTTCTTGCTTGATTCTTCTGTTTTTTTATATTTCTTCACTAAAAATCAGCCTTAATTCACCGGAAGACAAATATTGCATGTACTCACTCTCATGTGAGAGCTAAAAAAGTGGATCTCATGGAAGGAGAGAGTAGAGTGGTAGTTATGAGAGGCTGGGAAGGCTGAAAAGAGGTTGGTCAGTGGGTACAAAAACATAGTTAAAAGATACAAGTTCTAGTGTTCATTAGCATGGTAGGGTGACTATAGTTATCAATAATTTATTGTGTATTTCAAAATAGTTAGAAAAGAAGATCTAGAATGTTCTCAACTCAAGTGATAAATGTTTGAGGTGATGGATATCCGATTGCCCTGATTTGATCATTATACATTATATGCATGTATCAAAATATCTCATGTACCCCATAAATATGTATAATTATTATGTATCAGTAAAAAACCATCCTTAATAAATATACTTAAAGTGATTTGAATTGAGCTTTACAGGCTATATTGCTTTCATTTATAAAGCTTTTCATTAGTTTAATTATAGTTGATCATCTTTAAAGCAGATTGCAGTAAGACTTTTGTAAGTTACTACTTTGTTGGGGGAGGTAATAGTACCCTCTCATTATTGTATTTTTTTAGAGTAGTGTGAGTCTGAAGTTAAGGTTTTTATCTTTACATTTCTATTCATTTGTTTTGGTAATTTAACTTCTTGTGACTTTTTAATATTGTAATGTATAGAATAACACTTAATGTTACTCTGCATTGAACAAACATTGAATGACTGTTATTTCAAGGTACATACTGGATGCTGGGGCCAAATCAAGCTAAGACAGTCATTGCCTGATCTAGAAGATAAGTGTAAATACAAATTACAGAATAACGTGGGGAGCAGGCAGGTGACTGACATTTGTGTTTATTCATTCATTAAGTGACTGATCAAACGTTTAGATAAACCAGAGGCAGAAGAAGCGTTGCAGATAGAAGGAACTGCAGAGAACCGGGATGGCTGCTCCTAGGAGCAGGCTTCACACAAGGGGTGTTTGCAGGGGCTGAAGCGGGAGGGCAGCCTGGCCCTGCTGCGGGGTCGCTGAGAGCCCGCGACTGCAGCGGCGCCGTGCAGCGCACTCTGCGGTTACGGAAACGCTCTCCGTACCGGGGAATATGGCAGCCACTGGCCACAAATGGCCGCTGAGCCCCTGAAAGGTGACTGGTATGTCTTAGGAATAGAATTTGGACTTTTACTTAATTTTTTTTACATGTGAATAGCCACATGTTTGTATTAATTATGTTTTTTATTTTCTGCATTTTATGATGCTTTGATATTTTGGGGGCCTTGCTGGCTGTAGAGAAACTGCTCCTCCCAGGACTAGCTAATTTAATTTCTAGAGATATTCAACAACTTGCCTGTGAGCTTGCCTTTCATATTGCAAACCAACCAATCCAAAGCCATAACCCCACCTACCTCCTCTACTCCCTCTGTCTAACTCTTACACACCAAGCCAGTATTTCTCCAGCTCTAAATCACCCCAGGGGTAGGTACCCAGTAACTAGGGGCCGGCCCTTTATTTAGCTCAGAGTCCACTGAAATTATTCAAGCTAGCCAACACCAAACTGTTTACCTTTCCCTGCCTTGCCTTTTCCATGGTAACCACAATAAAGCCCTGTGCTCATGATTTTCTATCACCTCTGTCTTCCTCTTAACCAACCTGGTACTTGCCCATGTGGCCCTGTGTTGCGTGGTGTACCCTCCTCTTGAGAATGATAAGTAATAAACTCTCCTTTTGAGGCAGTTGTCTACATGTCTATCATCCTGTCATACCTGATTAAAAGAAAAGCTTGGGTACATGTCTAAACAACGGCCAGTGGCTCCCATATGAAATAGTACAGATCTGTACGTAGACCCCTCCTCCCCTAAGGAACAGTTCTGTGTCATCTCCAGAACTTTAATTCATTCAAAGACTCTATATGAAGTGTCTCCACTTTGTTTATGAGACTGTAACAGCCAACATGACGAAGGTCCCTACCCTTACAGAGTTTCTTTTCATTCTGATGACTAAAAGATTACATCTCCAGAGATACCCAATAGCATTGTCAAGTTGATTTGGCAAAATATTTTTTCAAAAGAATTACTACTACCATAATCTCCATAATCTCTTAATAAAAATTACCATTTGTTGTGTATCTTCTCTGTGTCAGGCACTCTTATAGATGCTGTATATATGGGATATAGTTTCGTTTAGATCTCCTTGCACAGTGATGTATCAAAAATAATTTCATTTTGAAAGAGTTAGCATTAACGCTTTCTTCCGGTAGTTAAATAGTAAGAACAATTATCTCATGAGAGTAGTTTTACCAAGAGAGGAACAGATTCAATTTCAGATCTGTGGATTTGATTCATGATAATTGACAGCAGGCTTTGGATTCGGACTGTCCTAGACTAAATCTGCACATATAAAATGGAAATAGTAACGATACCTACTTACTACAGTTGTACTCGTAGCACAGTCTGAGAGTACATACTCATTTAATAGACTATGCTACGAGTACAACTGTACCATCTCATTTAACGCTGTGTGATCTCAAACAACTGTATATGGTAGGTATCAATATTATTCTCATTTTACATTTATTTTTAACATTTATTAGCATTCTTTGGCACATTCTTGTTTTTCTCTTTTCCTCAACTAAGCTGTTTCTACATAGTGCCTGGCAAGGCGTTAGGCATGCACTCAGTGAAAGCCGTAAAACGATAACTCTTTAAGAACAGAAAGGATTCCCCACAGAGCCCAGCAGAGGCAGGGCACTACAGACGTTTGGTAAATGTTGAAATGTTTATCTTGGTTTCCTGGAGTATTTGTCTCCATGGGCAAAGGCATCGTTTCATGGATGTCACTTATATTCTCTGTCCTCTTAAGACAGGCTGAGCACCACAAAAGGCTTTTAATGAATGGTTATGGGATGAGATGTATCTTAACGTTAGAACATTAAGTATGTGAAAGTTTCGATTTGTTCTTTAAAATAGTAGCTTTTCCACATTTCCGTGTTCTTTAAGAACAGTTACCAAAAAATGTAAATTAAAGCATTGAAGACAAGTTCCATCTGAAATTATAAATCAGTGGTAAAAATTTTCCAGGTATTCGGTTGGATGCATTTGACATGATATCAAGGAGAAAGGAGTGAAAGTGTTTTCTAAACCTGGGCCATACATCACACCCTGAATTTTGTCTATAAGTATAGTGATCATAATTCCTGAAACGTAGACAAACACAAATAGACTTGTTGTGGATAATAAGATATTTGAAATTTCTGAAAATTTAGGTTTCCAGTTTCCCAAGTCTCAGATTAGCCCATAGATAAGGTGGTCCCAGGTAGAGCTGGCTTGATTGTGTTATTTATTCGTAGCTTTACAGGTGAGTTCAAAAAGGAATTAATGTGAGAAGTAACAGATAAATGAGCTCGGGGATGAAAGCAGACGTGCTGTTGTAAGTTCTTTTACAGGAGCACTGCAGAGTCTCACCAACCTGTGCGTGTTTAGTTTCAGAATGGCTCCGCCTGCTGCCTTTCCTGGGTGTGCTTGCCCTGCTTGGCTACCTTGCAGTTCGTCCATTCCTCCCGAAGAAAAAACAACAAAAGGATAGCTTGATTAATCTTAAAATACAAAAGGAAAATCCAAAAGTGGTGAATGAAATAAACATCGAAGATCTGTGTCTTACTAAAGCAGCTTATTGTAGGTGTTGGCGTTCTAAGACGGTAAGATACCTGTTTTCACATACACGAAAATTTTGTAGTTGTTAGAATCGTGCTTTTTAAATCTCCAGTTTTGAGGTCCTATGAGATAAGAGATTTTTCCATAGTATTTGGTATTGGAAGTCCATATTCCTAAGTCAAAGTTTGCATGTCATGATTGACACTATTTGTGTTCGGAAAGTTAGAGCAGCAAGGAAGGATAGAAATCTCAGGCTTTCACCACGCTCAGCGTTTGTCTGAGTACCGTGTATTTTACAATACACTTATCGGCCGGGCGCGGTGGCTCACGCCCGTAATCCTAGCACTCTTGGAGGCTGAGGTGGGCGGATTGCTTGAGCTCAGGAGTTCGAGACCAGCTTGAGCAAGAGTGAGACCCCATCTCTGCTAAAAATAGAAAAAATTAGCTGCGCATCCGGGTGTGTCCCAGCTGCTCAGGAGGCTGAGCCAGGAGGATCGCTTGAGCCCAGAAGTTTGAGGTTGCCGTGAGCTATGAGGATGCCACTGCACCGTACCCAGGGCGACAGAGTGAGACCCTGTCAAATCAATCAATCAATCATACGTACATTACACTTATTTTTTGACAGAGGACATAAGGTTTAGTGGAAGGAGCTTTGGAGTAAGAATAGTGTTCAAATCTGATGTCTGTCACTTACAGTGTGACTTTGGTTGGGCAAGTTACTTAATTTTTAATCTCTGATCTTCATGGTTTGGTTTTGTGTTTGGGATAGGGTCTCGCCCTGTCACCTTGGCTAGAGGGTAGTGGTGTCATCCATAGCTCACCTCAACCTCAAACTCCTCAGCCTCCCAAAGTGCTAGGATTAGAGGCGTGAGCCACCACACCTGGCCTGTTAGAAGTTTTAAGTACAATATTGTTCATCACAGCATCCTTTGTAATAGCAAAATTTTAGGAACTAAATGTGTGATAATAAGGGAACAGTTATAATACAAATGATGGGATATTAGGAAGCCATTACAAATAGTGTTTTTAAAGAATATTTAATGACATGAGACCCTGATATAGGACAAGTAAGAAAAGCATATTATAATATGATCCCAATTTTGTTTTTTAAAAAATGAATATGATAAATGCATAGGAGAAAATATACCAAAATATTAATTATTGTTACGTATATCTGGATGGATTATGAATGAATTTTTAAAAATATATTTTAATGTTTTTCAAAAAGTTTATACATGAGTTTTACAGTAGAAACAATTACAAAATATTAATAATTTATTTTGAATTTAAATTCCTTTCTTTTTAAATTTAAACAAGTTAAGAGATGCGCTTGAATTTAGAGCTCCACAAAAGACCAAGAGTTTATGATTCCCTTTTAAACCTATTTTAGTCACTCAAAAGTTTTTATTTAAAATCTAACTCAAATAATGAAGTAACTATTCAAATTGTTAAAATTTTGCTGTGGTATGGGAATATAGTTGGGTTAGATGTAGAACGTGTGTTACTCAGGAGAGCTATCTGATGAACTTATTTTTAGCAAGTGATATGCTTTCTTTAGGACAGCATTTCACGAATATTTATACTTAATGAATCATGTTTTTAACATAATACTTGGCACCTTTTTTTCTTTTAGTTTCCTGCCTGCGATGGGTCACACAACAAACACAACGAGCTGACGGGCGACAACGTGGGTCCCCTGATCCTGAAGAAGAAGGAAGTATGACAGTGGGATTGAGTTCAGTTGTGTAAACCCTCTAACAACACTTTCTCATTCTGGATAGATAGAAAATTTTGACGTGGTGGTCTTAATTATTACTACTGGTTGAATAATTATTTCTGTCAGTTTATCTACTTGCTACACTACTGTTTATATTTGATACTTTATATATTCAAACAGTCACTTCTGTAGACATTAAATTGTCAAGCCTCTTATTCTGCCTTCAAAGAATTAATGTATCTTCCAACAATAAAATCAATATTTCTGGTTTTAACTGAGAAAAATCTAAATTTTGGCAATGTGTCCAAAGCTGTTTTCTTGAATATCATTATTTTCAACAGAATCTACATTTGGAAATTTTCCCTCTACACTGTTAAATATATTATTTTTTCATATCTCTTTTGATAGTTTGAAGTATTTATTTTTCCTTTTGGCCTTCTGCACTCCATTGTGTTTAAATGAATTACGAAAACTACAGTCAAGAATTATTTGTTTTTACAGACATGCATTCTTTGATTTATAGAGATTGTTGTCTAATTAACATGAATATCCCAATTTCAGAAAAGTAGTAAAGTGGATATAAAAAGTTCTACTGAGAACAGTTATTTACATCATAAAAGATTTATTTACTTTACAAAAGGTTTGCCTGTGTCTCTTTACTGTGTGTGTGTGTGTGTCTGTGTGTGGTGTCTGTATTCAGCTGTCCGGCTAAGTGGCAGCGGGCTGGCCGGAGCGGCAGGAGCACAAGCTAAACTCGGGCTGCTGCAGTTTGAAGTCAATTGGAGAGAAAGTGTATGTGAATTCATATTACATTGGTAAGTAGTTAAGCATTCAAAATTGTGTTTATATGAACATTTTTATCCTTTAACAGTTTAACCATGAAAACAAAATACAGTCGTCCTTTGGTGTACAAGGAGGGACTGGTTCCAGGCTGCCCACGCAGTACCACAACCCATGCTCGTTCAAGTCCGCGGGGCCATAAACCCTCAGAAACGAAAAGTTGGCCCTCGGCGTGGGCGGGGGCGGGGCAGTTGTCGCATCGGGGAATACTTATCCAAGTTTGGCTGAAAAAAGTCCACGCCTCAGTTGGTCCATCCAGTTCAAACCCGTGTCGTCCAAGGGCCAACTGTGCAAAAAAGTTCACAAAGAAAACTTACTGGAGATTCTTTTAAATGTTATTAAGTCTTTTTAGTTTCATCTTACATTGAATATTAATAGCTGTCCTTAAGACTGTCGGTGAAAGACACAATTCATTTAGTTCAGTAAGCTTCCTTTTTATATGAAGGTATAAGAGGCAGACATAGTTAATCGTTCTTCCATTAATAAAACTAATAGTTATTGAGCGCTTAGATGGTACGAGACACTGCACTAAGCATGATACTTGGGTTTTTAATTTTTATGTGTAATTTCAATAGGTTCTACTATGTGAGCTTTACTTTGTCATGACCAATAGCATGAATGTTAGAGCTGGAGCGTAGCCTGTGGTTTGGAGGAGTCTGACAATGTGTGTGTCCAGGATTGTTGCCCTTTCCTCTCTCCCCTGTCAACGGGGAGAAGTACAAGGTGGCTCTCACTTCTCTGGCTCTGGGTATTTTTTCTGAGACTGTTTCTTCAACACTCTTCATGAACTTTACTGTCAGATTAACCAATTATTTTTCCACAGTAGGTCACAAGACTTCGGAAGAAATCCTCCTCACCAAAAGTCTGGATATCTTGATCTGTGGTCATGAAATACTTTTCTTTTTGTAAAATCATTTACTGCAACTCAGCAACATGTTTTTGTACATGTTCTAGTGGTTCCCATACTTAGATTTCACAGGAGGTAAATTTACTAAAAATGTGGAGACTAAAATTACCAACTTTTAATTTTCTCAAATAAGAACACTTAAAAAATTGAAAACGAATTCTGGCATAAAAGGTAAAAAGTAATTTTGATACCCCCCAAATAACATGGTTATACTCTCAGAATAAAGGTTTTTCACTTGTCACATTTTCAATTGTTAAGATATGATCAAGAGCTATGCCCACATATTTTCCTACTTTTGCAAATTTTTTAGAAGCCTGGGATTGGTAGCAAGCTGTTTTAATAATTCCTTTACATAAGCATTATTATCAGTTGGCCATCACTTCTTGTAAATTCACAGAATTTTATCATGTCTCCTTTAAAAAGTAGCCATCTCATAACCAAATGCATCTGAATTGACAGCTAAGAGAAGCAACTTAGCTCTTGAAATACATGGCTTGGGTTTCTAGAGCCTTCAAGAAAGGCCTGTTGTAGCTGTGCCACGTGATTGTTTCGAGGGCTGCTGCTCCTGCTTACCTAGAAACTACTAATGCCTTACTCAGCAAGTGAGCACCACCATTACATAAATATCAGTCATCCAAAAATGTTAGCAGGCTTGAGTTATTAATGATTCATTCTTATGCGTAATTAAGCAAGTTGTATTATGAAAAGCACATTACAATTCAGCTTTGAGTTCAATGCCTCATAGGATGATTCATTAAATTGCTTTTGTATTTTGTAACCCAATTTGTTAATAAGTTTATGGGAAGCCAATTAAGCCAGCTGCTGATTTATGTAGTTCTACTTTCCTCATCACGATCTCGTAGGTTTCCTTCCATTAGAAATGTGCTCTCAGACTCTTCCTCTACAAAGAGAGTTTTAAAACTCCCCTGTTTGTAACAGAGTTCCTAGGAAATTATGGTGTGTATCTGATTTGATACCTGCCGGAAACATCTAACTATGGGCACTTCACCCATTTAGAATTCAGCTGTGGCAGCATTACCATCTAGAAAAGACCAAGAGAGATGTTATTTTATTTATTTATTTATTTATTTATTTTTTGAGACAGTCTTGCTCTGTTGCCCGGGCTAGAATGAGTGCCGTGGCGTCAGCCTAGCTCACAGCAACCTCAAACTCCTGGGCTCAAGCGATCCTCCTGCCTCAGCCTCCCGAGTAGCTGGGACTACAGGCATGCGCCACCATGCCCGGCTAATTTTTTCTATATATATTTTTTAGTTGGCCAGATAATTTCTATTTTTAGTAGAGATGGGGTCTTGCTCTTGCTCAGGCTGGTCTCGAACTCCTGACCTCGAGCGATCCTCCCGCCTTGGCCTCCCAGAGTGCTAGGATTACAGGCGTGAGCCACCGCGCCCGGCCTAAGAGAGATGTTACTAATGCATATGACAGCTGACAGCGGGGGATGGGGGGACAAAAAGGGACAAAAATAAATTTACAATGACATTAAAAGCATAGCAGCTTGAGACAATTTAATATAGGATCCTGCACACCGCAGTCTCTGAGAACATCACTGTGACCACGTTGTGCAAGTGCTGCTCAGTGGTGGCTGTGGATCGGGACAAGCAGTGTGTGCTATGAGCGAAGGCGGAGTGTGTGTTGCCTTCAGTAGCGCCAATTTCCGCTTCAAATAGTTAAAAGCCTCGTGCTTAACATGGTGTATGCAGGTGGAAATTTTATACAGAAAATATCTTGACTCACTCCTGGATATTTGGGGGCTTTATGACAGGAAGTTATTCCATTCAATTGAAACATTTTTTCAAGTTTAATGACTGTAATCTACTACATAATTTAATTTGTTAAAGTATGAGGAAAACTAATAAACCAAGAATGACTTAAAGCACGATAAATTGTGTTAGCCTCCATTTTAGGAAGGATTAAAAACTCATGTGTAAGAATCACGTGCGCAGCATTTCTGTGACACCTCAGTGCCCTGCCAGCCGGATAACCCCGTTTGTACCACAGAGACGGGACTGTAGACGATGCCCACAGCCGTTTTATTTTGTTTTGTGTTTTTAAACTATGCTGCATCATCTGAGGTTGTGCTTTAGTTTGTCATAATAGTCTTTTACTGTAAACTATATTTTATCATGTTCAGCAAGTCAACTAGTTTTATCTTTGCGGAAATTGAGTTCAGTAAAGTCAGGTAGCAAGCGTCATTTTAATATAAAAAGTAAACAGTGCACATTATTAGCAATTGTGCAATTTTATATTAGTTATGCTCTTGAATGACTTGAAAATCTGCTCAGAAATACATATCTGTGTCTTTCAGCCAAGGATGAAATCACTCTGTCTTTCCTTTGGTTTAAATGTTTGATTCTTTGCTTCCAAAATTTCTGTTTTGAGTAATTATAGTGAGAGTATATTTGTGACTCTCTTTTCTTAGAACACTGTTATCAGATCAGCCACAATGTTAACAAATTCCTGATCTCTATTATAAGGCTGTAATTTTCCAAAATAATATAGAAAAAGGCAAAATGATAGTCAATTTCATGATTACGGAGATGAACCCTGTGCTAGTGAGAAAAATGTCAACAATTTACTAAATTTTCATATTACCTGTAATTTTCCATTAGCATCCATTATACATTTCTCTGTACAGTCACACTAAAGATATGAATTAATCACATCCATTCAACAAATTTAAGCAACTCAAAACATAGACGTATAGAGGCTTCAACTCTGTAGAATGAATGCTACCAAGAAGTTAAGTAAGATGAAGATAGAAAAATGTTCACTTTAAAATGCTGCATGCAGCTACATAGCAGCACATTGGAAAATCTAGAAGGAATGGACAATTTTCTAGAGAAACATGAATGACCAAAACTGACCCCCAAGAAGAAATTTAAAATGTTAATAGCCCAATTACAAAGAAGAGAATGAAAAGTGATTTTTAAAATCCATAATTTAAGAAGCACTAGAGTTGCAAGAAGCGTTAAGTACAGTGTGATTTAAATTATCCCAAGTTCTTAAAAAAGGAAAAACTCCCCAATTCATTTCATAAAACCAGTAGAGCATTAGTATGAAAACCTGATAAAACAAAATAAAACCATAGACCAAAAACCAATCTTATGTGTACGAATGAATATTCTAAATAAAAATCCAGCACTGTTAAAAAAAGAGTAGGCCAGGCACTGTGGCACGTGCCTGTAGTCCCAGCTGCTTGGGAGGCTCAGGCAGGAGGATCGCTTGAGCCCAGGAGTTTGAGGTTACAGTAAGTTATGATCGAGTCACTGCACTCTAGCCTGGGTGATGAAGCAAGACCTTGTCTCAAAAACAAAAAAAAGCAATAATACACTATGGCAAAGAGCATTGTTATTTCAGGAGTATAAGGGTGTTTCAGTACCAGTTAATTTACTAACGCAATTACATAAATGAATTAAAGGAGAAAAGATGATCATATCAATAGATAATTGCTAAGATTTAAAAGGCATTCCTAATGAAGACTTGTGAGTAAAGTAGAAATTGAAGGAAAGTATTTAAACATAAACGTTACTTATGAAAGGCCTACAACAAATATTTTAAATTGTGAAACAAAACATTTCAATTAAAATCAGGAACTACCAGGAATGGCTATTGTCATTATTTAATATCAAAGATAATCTTGGAGGATCCGTGAATGTAACAAGTTTTTTTTTTTGAGACAGAGTCTCGCTTTGTTGCCCAGGCTAGAGTGCCATGGCGTTAGCCTAGCTCACAGCAACCTCAAACTCCTGGGCTTAAGCAATCCTCCTGCCTCAGCCTCCCGAGTAGCTGGGACTACAGGCATGCGCCACCATGGCCGGCTAATTTTTTCTATATATATTTTTAGTTGTCCAGATAATTTCTTTCTATTTTTTTTAATAGAGACGGGGTCTCGCTCTTGCTCAGGCTGGTCTCGAACACCTGACCTTGAGCTATCCTCCCGCCTTGGCCTCCCAGTGCTAGGATTACAGGCGTGAGCCACCTCGCCCAGCCATAACAAGATTTTAAAATGAAACAATCAGCACAAATATAAGAAAATGAAAAACTTTTTGTTGTTATGATTATATTCCTAGGAAACCATAGAGATTAGGAAAAACAATTTTAAAATATTTTTAAGAGGGATTTTGGTAAGCTAGTTGGAAACAAGATGAATATGCAAAATTTGTTAGCAATAAACGCCTTGAAGTTTTAGTGGGAAAAATATTTCATTTACAATAGCAAAAATAATAAAGGTAAAATAAATTTACCGAAAAAGATATGAGACCTATAAGAAAAAAAACTACAAAAATGTTACCCAAAACAATTAAGACTTAAACATATGAAAAGAATACTTAGTATTGTAAAAACATTAATCCCCTAAAATTACATATATAGTCAATAAAATTCACATTAGAATCACAAAAACACTTAAAAATTTGATTAAATTATCTTAAAGTTCCTGTGGAAGAATAGTCAGAAAATTGAACCAAAAAAAAAGACTATGGAGAGGAATTTTTCTCACCAGGTATCAGCACCTACTAAAAAGCTTATTGGAATCAAGTCAATATAAGAAAAACAATTGTATTAATTAAGAATAAGCAAGAATGATAGAAAAGAATTGAGAATCTAGATATAGATGAAAATTTAATATGTGACAAATGTGTTGTTTCAATTCAAAGAAAACAAAATTGGAGCCTCAATTTACACTGAAGATTTTGATGTGACACAAAAAATGATTTTTTAAATTATTTAAATATTATATATAGAGAGAGGGGAGACAGGGAGAGAAGGGCGAGGGAGAGGAAATAGGGGACTAAAGACAAGGGAAACCTGTGTGACAGAAGATTACAGTGATGTGACAAAAAGATAAATATATATGATAAATATTGGGGAAGTTAACATGTGGTTTACAACAAAGGGTTAATAAACACAATAAACAAAAAAGGAAAGAAAAATACTAAATTCCATGGATGATCCCATTTTGAATTTTTATACACGTGCACACACAGTAAGAAAATTTAAAACATTAACTGCATTTGATGACACGAAGGTCACCTTAGTAGTAACCTCACCCAGAGCGATTTGGTTTAAGGGGGACGAAGAAGGGAGCGCAGTTCCTACTGCAGCAGTTTGAATCACGAGCAAGTAGTGGACATTGCAGCTGACCACAATAAACTGAAATATTACCTACCAAATAACATCAGTAAAAATAAACCTAAAAAATGAGTAAACTATAGTCAACAGTGGTGAGCACAAGGGATGAAAGAGTCACTGCGTGTTACGTGAAGGGGACAAGGCGGCCTCCGCACACGGGTCCCCAGGTTGCTGATTTCTGCCCAGCAGCGAAGCCGCATCGGCCCAAACCCCACTGGCACCAAACTTCAGTCTCGTCACATCCAACTGCGTTAAACACAGCCCGGACGAGCGTAGTTTCGGCCATTTAGAGCCCGACTGCCTTGCATATCCTGTGACACTGTGCCCCAAATCTGCTCATCACCCTGTAAAATCAGCCCTGGGCCATAAAGGCCCCAAGCCGCTGCTGCTCTTTGGAGTCCCTGCCCCGGAGACCACGCCATGCCGGTCTGGGAAACACGAGGTCCCTCTCGGGTCCTCCTTTCCCCAGGCGTTCCCTTGCCCTCCCCTGCGGGGTGGTGGCCGCTACGCCTCAAGCTTCTGCTCCGTCTCTTGCTGCGACTTCCCTGGGAGGCAAACCTGTCCCCAGAGCACCGGGGACAGCTGTGCGCTCTGCTGCCACCTCGTGGCCGTACCGTTTTCCTTGCTCAGAGCTGAAATCCTCAAACCTACCCCTGACACTACATAACGATAGTAGTAAAAATTCACCGGGAAGATATATCAATTCTAAAACTGTAAATACTTAATAACATATTCTCAAAAAAGCCAAAATTAATAGAATTGCAAAGAGTAATAAATCCACACATGCAGGGAGAGATCTTAACACTTTATTCCTAATAATTGACTAAATGGACATAAAATTAGGTAGACGAATCAACAATGAAAGAGTTACTATTCTTTCCAAGCACACTTGAACTGTTTATACAAATTGACCAGATATTAGGCCAAAGGTAAGGCCTTTACAAATTTTTACATTGGCGGCACAATAGAAAGCACTATTAGAAATCAATGACACAAAGTTATCCAAAAGAAATCCATAAACCTTAGAAGTTAAAAAGTGTTTTTAACTTCTAAGGTTGGAAAACAAAAAGTGTTTTCCAAATAATTCATAGAACCACGAAGAAATTATAATAAAAAATCGGAACATATTTAAAATCGAAGAAAATGAAAAGTTTACAAATCACTATGTATTTAAAACAGCTGAAGCAGCACTCAGAGGGAAATTTGTCAAAAGCAATTCACATTCACGGGGAGGACAACAGCACACATTGGGAGTCTTGTCCAGAATCTACATTAGTTCTACCTTCTGTCCTCATACAGTCCGGAGACCGGGCTGTCTGGACATTCTGGAGGACACCACGTTAGTCCCTGGTATTTACCAGTCGGAATGAACTGTGAGTAGGAGGCGGCATGCTGAACGTCCTGGTGAGACACATCCTGAGAATGAGAGAAAATCCTCTGAAGATTAGAGGACCTGCCACATCAATGACAATTTTAGGGGGCCCAGTGGTTAGGGGAATGTCTAAAATAAGGGACGCATGATCGCATCTCCCATTCTCACCATAAAAAGAGAGCACAATGCCTCCTCGGCCTCTTTGGGCTTTGAAGGCAGTATGTTCTGTTACTTAGGGACACTTGCTGAGGGACATAGAAGGCTGCCACCTTGACAAAGTGCAGGGCAGGTAGGAGCTCTGCATCGGCCCAGGCTGCAGTGCAAGCAGCCCTACCCCTTGAACCATACAGTCTAGACTATACGGTATCAGAGGTATATGCAGTTGGAAGAAAACACCGTGTGGAGCTTATGGCAAACCCCAACAGGAGAATCACAACACAGTCCTGTGGGTTTCTCTGTCAAGGCTATGCCAATGTAGACAATTACATACCATGTAATTATGTAGCATAATTATGCATCTTAATAGCTCCTGACATGCTGCTGGACCTAGGCAGAGATGGACTGCCTGCCAAGGCATAGGACCACGTGTCTAGAAGTTCCCACGATGAGCTTGTTTTTGTTAGATCTACCACATCATGAGGACCGGCTGGCCCAGCAGCAATCTGTAATAAGATAGCAATAGCACATGAAAAGTTGGACATAAGAAGGACTAGAGGACAAAATTAAGCAACATAAGCAGGTGGCCCAGGTCCCCATGTCATCAAAAACTGTGGCACTAGATTGTCTCCCACAGCTACAATTACGACTGCATGGGAGTTCCAGTATTGCCAAAAGAGGAGAAAAGGCTAAGCTTGGTTCATTGACAGGGTAGCTCAGGATGTAGACGCAAGCCAAAACTGGATGGTTGCCTTCCGTCGGCTCTGAAAAGGCAGCAACAGATTAAATTCTCCCGAGGATGGTTCAACATATGCAAATCAGTAAATGTGATACACCACATGAACAGAATGAAGGACAAAAGTCATAGGAACATCTCTATCGATGCAGGAAAAGTATGTGACAAAATTGAGTTTTTCATGATTAAAAACTCAACAAATTAGGTATAGAAAGCATGTACCTCGGCACAATAAAGGCCATGCGTGCCAGGCCCACAGCTAACATCATATTCAATAGTGAATAGTGATCTTTTCCTCTACGATCAGGAGCAAGACGAGGATGCCCACTCTTGCTACTTCTATTCCACATAGTACTGGAAGTTCTAGCCAGAACAATTAAGCAGAGAAAGAAAGAAAAGGCACTCAAATCAGAAAGGAAGAAGTGAAATTGTCTCTATTTACAGATGACATGAACTTATATATATATAGAAAACCCTAAATACTCCACCAAAAAACTGTTGGAGCTACTAAATAAATTCAGTAAAGTTGTAGGATACAAAATCAACATACAAAAACAATAGCGTTTCTATGCACTAATAATAAACTATCTGAAAAAGAAATCAAGGAAACAACCCTATTTACAAAAGCTACAAAAAATACTTAGGAATATATCTAATCAAAGAAGTGAAACACTTCTACACTGAAAACTATAAGACATTGATGAAAGATATTGAGGAAGACACAAATAAATGGAAAGATGGCCCATGTTCATGAATTGGAAGAATTAATATTGTTAAAATGTCTGTACTACTCAAAGTGATCTACAGATTCAATGCAATCCCTATCAAAATTCCAATGACATTTTTCAGAAATATGAAAAATAATCCTAAAATTCATATAGAACCACAAAGAACCCCAAATAGCAAATCACGAGCAGTGATACTCCAGTAACAATGAGCATCCCTAACATCTAGGTTTTAGTTTCAAAATACCTATCCTCATAGAAAGGTACCTGTGGTTTTTGGAGATGGCTGATTACGGGCAGGTCTGGGGTTGGAAAAAATATAATACAATATGAGCCTGGGACAGCTCATTGTGCCTGAAAGGAATGAGATATTCAAACATTAAGGCATCTGGTCCAAAGAGTACAGAAACAAACATGAAGGGGACTCAAGGACCATATTTGGGGCAATTCAAGAATCAAAAAATAATGACAGGCTAAAAACACAGTGTTGCAGTTTGTATAGACCATAGTGAATAATTCAGTTGAGGTCTCAAGATGGTCATGTCCTAGGAATAAATATCACACCCTTGGGAAAGCGGTTGCATTCTAGAAGTACAAAACAAAAACTAAATAAGATTTGCACTAACAAAACTTAAAACCACCCCATACAGGATTAAGGTAATCTGCCTTTAACTGAACTGTTTTCCAGAACAAAATAAACACTCCTTAGAGGAAAATAACAATTTAAAACCTCCTAAACAGATCACTTACAATGCCCAGCATACAATGAAACTACTAGGCAAGGTAGGTTTGGAAATGGTGAAAGCCTGATTGTGAATCTCCTCAAACTTGCAACCACCCCTCCTCCAATCAACAAGTAGAACAAATAAAACCACACAGGACCCATATTTTCAGCATACGTGGGAGACAGAACACATGACTTCCAAATTACAGGAAAGTAGAGAAAGCAAGAAAACAGAGCTCCCACTGCCTTCCCATCCCCGTAAGCCTGTGGGCGCAGAGACTGGGAGAAGGGAGGCTTAAAAGATAAAAGGACATATAGGAAGCACAGACAATGATAACCCCCACAAAGAGAAATTACAACAAAATGCCAAAATACTGAGCACAGTTGGGAATTTGGTAGTTTAGAGTCTTGGCTAGGGGGCAGATGCTCAAAAGTACCAGGACCAGAATTAGTAGCAGTATTTCTGGGTGAGAATCAGATATCTTATATATATATATCTATATCAGATATATCACATATATATATAACAAGGTACCCCTGGAGATGGGGCGATGAAGGGAAAGTTAGGCAGTGAAGGGAAATAAAAGGGGAAAATAGGATTCTGCAGAAATGAAAGAGAAATGATACATCAACCCTTCCCCCTTCCTCATCACCACTAATATCAGCTATAAAAGAAACAGAAGGATCTAGAACTCACAGGGCACTCTCAAACTGGAAACACTACCATGAAATGAATGAGAATAATTTTTTAAAATACACACAATATTTATTCAATACTACTGCAAAAAAAAAAATCAGAAAATGTTTTTGAAAAATCTAACCTTCTTTTTCCATCCTCCCATCAAAAACCAGTCACTAAGGTGAAGACACTGTAACACAACACTCCAGAGTTCAATGTCCTAAAACAAATATTTGGAGATATGAAAAAATACCTTGAACCAGAAATACGAAAATTAAGAACAGAAATGGACAAAAATAGAAAGAAATGAAGATGAAATTGATTGACTCGGGAAAGAAATAGAAGAAAAAAGACAAAATAATGTCAGAAATAAAGCGTAAATCACAAGGTGCCAGATGGAGAATAAATTTAAATGAAAACAGAGGAGAGAGAGGGAGAGAGGAAGGGGGAGAGAGAAAAAGGGAGAGGGAGAGAGAGCGTGAGAGGGAAAAAAATAAATCCAAATGAAACAAGAATAAAGGACACTGAAGATCAGTAGGAAAAACAACCAAGAGAATTAAATGATAAACAGAAAGAAAGAAAAAAGGTCAGAAAGGAAGCGGTTGAAACGGAAGACAGGAAGATGAAGTTGAACATATGTTAAGAAAATGATGGAATAGAACAAATATTTAAAGTTACAATACAAGGAAATGTTAGAGACATAAAGTAAGACCTGACTATATATTGAAAGGGCCTACTGCATACCAAGGAAAATTGTCCTAGAACAATCAATTCCAATATATAACCTGGAAAAACTATTAGATTTTGAAGATTTAAAAACATGTCCATGGCTGGGCATGGTGGCTCACACCTGTAATCCTAGCACTCTGGGAGGCCGAGGCAGGAGGATTGCTCGAGTTCAGGAGTTCGAGACCAGCCTGAGCAAGAGCGAGACCCCGTCTCTACTAAAAATAGAAAGAAATTATATGAACAGCTAAAAATATATATAGAAAAAATTAGCCGGGCATGGTGGCGCGTGCCTGTAGTCCCAGCTACTGGGGAGGCTGAGGCAGGAGGATCACTTGAGCCCAGGAGTTTGAGGTTGCTGTGAGCAAGGCTGACGCCACGGCACTCTAGCCCGGGGAAACAGAGTGAGACTCTGTCTCAACAACAACAACAACAACAACAAAAACATGTCCTCATAGTCCCTAGGCAAAAAGATTAAAAACAAAACAAAACAAATAAGCTAAAAGCTTACAAAGGAAAGAAAATTAGATTAGCATCAGATTCCTCAAAAACAATATACAAAGCAAGGCAACAGTCAAGCAGTATTTTCAAGAATTTTAGAGAAAGTGCAAACTGAGGATTTTATATCTAACCAAGCTGAGGTTCAGGTGTCAAAACCATAGAAAAACAATCTTGAAGGTGACAGAACTCAGGAAACACTGTACAAATCAACCCCTCCTGAGGAGTCTACTACTGAAGAATGAGCTTCATCCAGCCAAACAAATAACTGGTAAACTTCACAAAAGGACTTACAGTGAACCATATATTTCATTATAAACTTAAGCTTAAAATAAGGGTGGGATCATGGGTTGGAGAATGATGTGTAAATATAGTATATCCTGACAAAATTTTAAAAACGCAACTAAAATGGGAGAAGGGAGAGAACAAGGAAAGTAGAATAAAATCACTGACTATTGTATAGGTAATTGGTGGGAATTATCATTTAAAATTAAAATACTATCATTTAAATGTCACTCAAAATTGACAATAAAAGGGAAAATAAGAAAAGAAAGCAATTAAGGATGGTATAAAGAGTATTAATACAAAGGTAACTCCCAGTTCATAACACAAACCTTCTTAAATACTAAAAAAATCAGCCGGGCATGGCCTGTAATCCTAGCATTCTGGGAGGCTGAGGCGGGAGGATCGCTCAAGGTCAGGAGTTTGAGACCAGCCTGAACAAGAGCGAGACCCCGTCTCTACTAAAAATAGAAAGAAATTATTTGGACAACTAAAAATATATATATATAAAATTAGCCCGGTATGGTGGCACATGCCTGTAGTCCCAGCTACTCGGGAGGCTGAGGCAGGAGGATCGCTTGAGCCCAGGAGTTGGAGGTTGCTGTGAGCTAGGCTGACGCCATGGCACTCTAGCCGGGGCAACAGAGTGAGCCTCTGTCTGAAAAAAACAAACAAACAAACAAACAAAAAAAAACCCCCACACAATACTAAAAAAATCTTTTAAAAAGCAAAGAGGACACACTGAAAAATGAAAGAAACAGAAAAGCTAACATTATACAGCATAATTACAACATCAGATATTATGGCCAAATTGAGACCAAACATAATTGTTATGTCAATAAATATGAATGGGCTCAGCTGGCCTATTACAGGAAAAAAATTTCAAATAGTCTCATAAACAGGGTTGCCAGGAATCCTGCATATTCAAGGCATGTACTGCATTTAATGATTTTTGTCCTGTATCCTGTATTGACTTTTTCAGAACTCTCTGAAAGTCCTATATTCACCTTTATTCAATAAATTACAAAAATGCAGCAGTTAGGGCTATTTTTCTGCCACAGTAATTGGTACTTAAATCACTTGAATGGCAATGCTAGCCGAGAAACTCACCTCCACACATAAATAGTTCTTATGGTCTCTCCTGTAGGTTTGGCTGAAGGAAGACCAAAAGGGGGAACTGAGAATTTAAAGTATTTAATTTTCATATTCAAGAAAGGAAAAGACCATTCTTTGTCGGAGTACCAAGCCACGAAGAAGTAACCACTGTTAATTAGAGGTCACTTTGGATCAGCACACACGTGCTGCAAATCACCAGTCAGCAACAGCCTCACTGCAGTAACTACTGCTGAAAGTTATTATATTTAATAAGAAATTGCAGATAACGCCCAGTTGCTGAAAGCCAGCCAATCAGTGGCACGAGTCTGTGTGAGAGCCAATCGGCAAGAGCTTCACTGCAGTTACTGTACCTTTGAAAGTCAGTGGGTCCATACTGTCCTACTCTGGTGGTCGCACTAACCCAGCCACAGGTCCGTCCATCGATCCCTAACCATTCCCACTTCTTGAAAGTCCACCAAGTCCTGAGTGTCAGGCTCCCCAAAAGCTTATATAAGACCATCTCCTGAGACCAGCTTGAGCAAGAGCGGGACCCCGTCTCTACTGGAAATAGAAAAATTAGCTGGGCGTCCCGGTGCGTGCCTTTAGTCCCAGCTACTGGGGAGGCTGAGGCAGGAGGATCCCTTAAGCCCAGGAGTTTGAGGCTGCAGTGAGCTATGATGATGCCACGGCCCTCTACAGGGGCAACAGAGACTCTGTCTTAAAACAAACAAACAAACAAAAAACCACCACCAACAACAAAAACCCTGCTTTGTCCGGGAAGTTCACTACTTTTCCCCCATCGGATATTGAGTCCAATTTATTGCTGGTTTGCAAGTTTGCAGCCCTTTCAGTGGTTCAACATCTGTTCGTGGTTGGGTGTGAGGTCCGACTTATGAGTGACACACACACACTGAGGCTGTGTCCCGTTATTAATTCTAATCTTTTCAATTTTTGTGGTGGTTGATATTACTGTATCTAATTTTTATTTGTATGTGTTTGAAACCCAAAATACCAAAATGCAATTGTAAATTTTGTGATAAATTTTCTGAATATTGGACATTTCTTAAAGGGGAAAAGAAGCCCTTTTGAAGCTCACTGTGGAGTATGCAATACCTAAAATAGTGGAAAGTCAGATATAAACCGGCATTGACTAACAGCTACTAAGAGATCTATGTTTCCTCAATTAGTACTAGTGAAAGTGATAATATAACAAAACTTTATTAAAAGATATTCAGATGAAGATAAAATGATCACAGTGGAAGTTGCCATGGTCTTCCAGTCTGTATCATTCTCAGTCTTTCAGCTCATATGACTGTTCGAAGACACTGCTACCAAAAGTATTTTCTGATTCCAATGTTGCGAGCATATTTTCGAATGCTAGGGCAAAATCTCCTGCAATAATTGAAAACGTTAACAGGTCCACTTACCGTTACAGAGATTATCAAAAGTCTGAATGACTCACTTTATGTGGCATAGCCATGGATGCAAGTAATCATTAAGCAGAAAAATTTTTTTTCCTTTGTGCAGTGTTTTTCTCATGAAAAATGCTTGCTTATAAGGCTGTTGTAAGTTAAGCCCCCTCCAAATGACACTTCATAAACAGCAGCAAAGTTTGACAAAGACTCTTATATTGCGTACGGTAGGTAGAATTTCTAAAATGCCACCCTCCCACAAGATGTCCTGTCCTAATCCCCAGAACTGTAAATATACCACTCCCATAAGTGTGTTATATTGAATGGCACAGAGGCCCTTAAGATAGGAAATTATCTGAGGGGGCTTGATATAATCACATGAGCCCATTTAAAAATATTATTTCTAAAATATTGTGGTAAAATACACATAACATAAAATTTACCATCTTTGCCATTTTTAAGTGTACAGTTCAATAGTGTTAACTATGTTCCCATGGTTGTGCAAACAATCTCCACAACTCTTTTCATTTTGCAAACTAGAGCTCTATATCCCTTAAACAACTCCCTATCTCCCCCTCCCCCACCCCCTGGTAACCGCCCTTCTACTTTCTGTCTCTAGGAATTTAACTACTCTAGGTACCTCATATAAGCAGA
Organism: Eulemur rufifrons; assembly: GCF_041146395.1. NCBI lineage: Eukaryota > Metazoa > Chordata > Mammalia > Primates > Lemuridae > Eulemur > Eulemur rufifrons. Next base: position 940,343 of record NC_090995.1, on the reverse strand, counting down.
ATCATATACTGTTTGTCTTTTTGTGGATGGTTTATTTCACTTAGCATCGTGTCGTCAAGTTTTATCCATGTTATAGCATGTGTCAGGATTTCTTTCCTTTTAAAGCAGAATAATATTCCACTGAGCCCTTTTAAAAGCAGAGAGTTTTTTTCTGACCGATGGCAGAAGAGGAAGTCAGAAAAATGTGAAGCGCACGGGGATTCAATGTGCCATTGTTGACCTGAATATGGCGAGGAACCCACGAGAAGGAATTTTGGTAGCCTTAAGGAGCTAGGAGGAGCCTCCAATCAACAGCCAGCAAGGAAACAGGGATCTGAGTCCTACAACCACAAGGAATTGAGTTCTGCCAACAAAATGCGTGAGCTTGGAAGCACATTTCTCCCCAGAGCCTCCAATGAGGACTCACCATGGCTGACACCTTGATTTCAGACTTTGAAACCTTTAGCACAGAACCCAGTCAAGCCATGCTGGACTTCAGTCATAAAGAACTGTGATCTAATAAATGAGTGTTATTTCAAGTCAGTGAGTTTGTGGTAATTTGTTACACAGCAATAGAAAATGAATTATTAAGTTAAAGAAAAATGTACTGCTTTGGTGGAGATGATACCAATACAAAGTTTGGTGGATATTTATGTAAAGGCACAGATGGAATTTCTTCAAAATGGAAGCAAAGCATAACCGAGTCTGTGGAAGTTGTTGGCTGTCCTCTCCTAGTCTCCACATAGCTCTCACATAGCACCTGATGTCCTTTCTATTGCCAAGGAAATAATTGTCATAAAATTGTCCCTTACCTCAGCATTTATGCTGATTTAACGATTAAAGGATTTTTCCCATTTTGTTGGACTTCAGTTCTCTCACATTCAGAAACTTATTGACACTAACAAATGCAGTTGAAAGAATCCTTTGTTTGACACATGGAAAGCATCCTTTTCTCAGTAAGGAAAAACCTCACCTTTGAAAAAAGAACTACGTTGAAAGAATTTCATTGGTTTTGAGCCTTATAAAGCTACATTAATCAAGGCAATGTGGTGTTGGCATAAAGACAGACAGATAGATCAATGGAACAGAGTCCGGACATAGCCCTGCTCATACATGGTCAATGGATTTTTGATGGAGGGCAAGGCAATTAAATGGGGAAAGGATAATCTTTTTAACAAATGATTTTGGAAAAACTAGATAGTTATATTAATAGTAAAAAAAAAAAAAAAAAGAACCTTAATCCAACACTTATCTCACACCATTTAGTTATATACACAAAATTTTACTTGAAATGGATCATAGAACTAAAATAATAGCTAAAACTACAAAACTTCTAGAGGAAAACACATGAAATTCATTATGATCATTGGCTTGGCAAAGTTTTCTTAAAGGTGACATAAAAAGCATGAACTATTAACCAGAAAAAATTTCCTTGTGTTATGTACATACAATGGACTACTACTTAGCAATAAAAAGGAATGAACTATTGGTACATGCAACTACATGGATGAATCATTAAAATAAATATGCTGAGTAAAAGAAGCTGTGCAGAAAAAGAATACATATTGTGTGATTCCATTTATATAAAATTCAAGGAAATACAAACTGATCCATTCAGACAGATCTATGGAAATACAAACTGATTTTTTTCATAATATGAAATAGAAGATCAGTGGTTGCCTGGTGCTTGGGTGTGGGGAAGAGTTGGTGTGGATTTGGGGGAAGGGAGTGGGGTTTGGATGGGGGGAGGAATTATAAATTGCTATGAGGAGACTTTTAAGAATGATGGATACGTTTAATATCTTGATTGTAGTGATGATTTCATGGTATACATAGCAAAATGATCAAATTTTATACTTTAAATATATACAATTAATATGCATATGTTAATTGAACCCCAATAAAGCAATACATTTTACAAAATAATTCACCTAAACTAGGGACTGAATGTGTGTGTGTATCTTTCTGTTCTTTACTTTTTTCCCCTCTTCCTTTTCTTTTTTTGCTAACATTTGAGTTAAGTTACTAAAGTAATGAGGAATTTATTCCATCTGTCAGGAGATTTTTTTCTAATCTCCCAACCTCTCCCAATTTCTCTCATTCAGAATTTAATGTTAACTAAGTCTTGAGTACTATGCTTAGTCTCTACATATTAGCACATTTTGACTTTTCTCTTATGAAATATTGAGATAGTTTAGAGCCATAGTGACAAATAAAAATTTTGGATGAAGTACTAATCTTACATCAATTGAATTTTTATTTCGATTGGGGTCAAAGCATTTAAGTATTGTGGGCACCTGTGCCAATAATTAGAGCTTCATTTGGAGATGTAACCAAAATGGCTAAAAATACCACTGTCATCACATCCTTCCAATTATTGATTCCTGCTGTTTCTAGAGCCAAAGGACCTAATACAGCCTGCATTTGGGGGAAAAAATGTTAAATAGTGTTAGAAAATCGAATGGCTCCGTTGAAACAAATACACATTCTAAGGTTGTACTTTTGGAAACAAAGATAAGACTACAAGTGCTGAGTAATATTCATGACTTAGTCATGAGCAACTATGTTTTTCCTAGCACGTAAACTGGAGGAAGCATGAGATAGTGATAAATTGCTGTGCAGACATTTTGGGGTTGATTTTATACCCTGTCCTCTTCCGTTTTCCCACTTAAGTATCTTTTTTGTGTGCTCATGTTACCCCCAGAATCTCAGGAGTTCTGACTGAATCAGATGTTTGCTTACTTGCCTCCACCATCTGCTAGTATTTTCTTGGCATCAGCAAGACAACACAAATACTAAGATCCCTACGGTTCTCTAGGATTTGTTACTCCTTTCATAGTTCTTAGCACTCAAGAGGCAATGTGATATAGACGTCTCAGGAGATTTGGAATCAAGCACAAGGGTTTGAGTTCTGCTTCTGCCATGAGCAGGTATATGGCCCTGTGTGAGTGACTCAAACTTTCTGAGCCTCCAATTGCTTATCTGCAAAATGAACAACAAACAACAAGGAAACAAACATCAGTTAGCATTTAGCATCATTGTGCCCCCAACACATCAGATCCTTACATTGAAAATTGGTTAGTAAAGAGAAAGACTATTACATTTATTTTGTCTTTTCTGTAGGAAATGTAGCTCAGGATAACCAGATAGCACCTGTTGACAAGAGACAGTTATTCTTTACAGAACAACGGCAGATGGTAACTGTAAAAAGAATGAAAGAATTCCCATTCTTGATCCTTTAATAAAATAACTGATTCAGTGAAGGGATACCAAAACTATTAAAACTTGATGAGTTCAACATTGTACTGGAAGTCTTAGCTAATGCAAAAAGAAATGGAAATTAAAGGTATACTGATTGGGAAGGAAAAAATAAAGCTGTCTTTGTTCACAAATGACATGAATTTTGATGTAGAAAATCCCTAATCATCAATACAAAAAATCTTGGAACTACTAAACTATTATAGCAAGGTTGCAGAATATCAGGTTAGCATACAAAAGGCAATCATTTTCCAATACAGATGCTCCTCAACTTAAGATGATGTTATGTCCCAATACATCCATCATAAGTCAAAAATATTATAAGTTAAAAATACATTTAAAAGCCTGATAAATACATTATAAAGTAAAAAAAATCAGAAGTGGAACCATTGTAACTGGAGTCTGTACATCAGCAACGAACAATTGTATTTTCAAATTAAAAACGCAATTCTAGGCCGGGCGTGGTGGCTCACGCCTGTAATCCTAGCACTCAGGGAGGCCGAGGTGGGCGGATCGTTTGAGCTCAGGAGTTCGAGACCAGACTGAGCAAGAGCGAGACCCCATCTCTACTAAAAATAGAAAGAAATTATATGGACAGCTAAATATATATATATAAAAAAAAATTAGCCGGGCATGGTGGTGCATGCCTGTAGTCCCAGCTACTTGGGAGGCTGAGACAGGAGGATCCCTTGAGCTCAGGAGTTTGAGGTTGCTGTGAGCTAGGCTGACGCCACGGCACTCACTCTAGCCTGGGCAACAGAGTGAGACTCTGTCTCAAAAAAAAAAAAATAATAAAAATAAAAAAAATAAAAATAAAAACGCAATTCTATTTGCATTAGCACCAAAAAAATTAAATACTTTGGTATAACTCTTACAAAATATGTATAAGATCCATATAGGGAAAACTATAAAAATCTGATGAAAGAAATCAAAGATTTAAATAAGTGAAGAGATATTCCATGTTCATGCATAGGAAGACTCAATAAAATCTCAGTTCTTCCCAAATTGATTTATAGATTCAATGCAATTCCAATCATAATCCTGGTAATTTATTTTGTTAACATAAACAACTGATTCTAAAGTTTATACCAACACAATATTGAAGAAAAAAAACACTTTGTTGAATTGAAGGAATTATACTGCCTGACTTCAAGACTTACTCAAAAGCTATAATAATCTAGAAAGTGTGATATTCATGAAAGAACAGATAGATCAATAGAACAGAATAGAGAGCTGCTCCTCTCTGAACTTAATTTGTTTTCAGTCTTTTCAGCTTATGAGTAAAACTGTTTAAAGCTATCAATATTTCTGTGAGCACAGCTTTGGCCATATGCCTTATTATGTTTGAAATATGGAACTTTTATTGTCATTCTTTTTTTTTTTTTTTTTTTTTTTTTGAGACAGAGTCTCACTCTGTTGCCCAGGCTAGAGTGAGTGCCGTGGCGTCAGCCTAGCTCACAGCAACCTCAAACTCCTGAGCTCAAGGGATCCTCCTGTCTCAGCCTCCCGAGTAGCTGGGACTACAGGCATGCGCCACCATGCCCGGCTAATTTTTTATATATATATTTTTAGCTGTCCATATAATTTCTTTCTATTTTTAGTAGAGATGGGGTCTCGCTCTTGCTCAGGCTGGTCACGAACTCCTGAGCTCAAACGATCCGCCCACCTCGGCCTCCCAGAGTGCTAGGATTACAGGCGTGAGCCACCGCGCCTGGCCGTCATTCATTTTTAACACATTGACTGGCACACTAGAAAAAAAATTTTTTTCCCCTGGGGCCACAGTGTTTGACTAAAACAAAAACAATCTTTTCTAATTTGTTATTTTTTTTTGTTTTTTTTTCTGTGCGTGCATTATGTGCAACACAATCCACGTTTTTAGAATTAAATTGTCAGTATTAATTGTAACAATAAGACCATCAACAAGTAAGATTTTCATGAATCAACTGTAGGGTTTTACTTCATGAAGCCCCAGGCTTAAAACTAGCCTGGGTTAAATACAACTCATATGGCAATCAATATGTTAAATTAGTATTTCCCATTTTGGTTTCTCTGACTAAAGAATTTTTTAACAGTATTATATGTGACTGATCTATTTCATTATATTGCTGTCAAAAAGCCTTTTAATTTCTGTATTTTTAGAATATATTAAAATTTTCTTTTTGGTGTCATAAATAATTTCTTTTAGTTTTTTGAACTCTTAGAACAATATATGGACAAATAGATCAATAGAATAGAAAGCCCAGAAATAGACCCACACAAATACATTCAACTGATCTTTGACAAGAGAGCAATGACAATTCAATGGAGAAAGGACAGTCTTTTCAACTAACGGTACTGAGCAACTAAACATTCATATACAAATAAATGGATCAGACAGGGAGCTTACACCTTTCACATAAATTAACTCAAAATGGATCACAGTCCCAAATGTAAAATGCAAAACCAGAAAATGCTATGAAGAAAACATAAAGGAAGATCTAGGTAACCTTGAGTTTGGTGATGACTTTTTAGATACAAGACCAAAGGCGTGGTCTATGAAAGAAAAAATGATAAGTTGGACTTAATTAAAATTAAAAACTTCTGCTCTGTGAAAGACACTATCAAGAGAATGAAAAGATAAGTCTTAGACTGGGAGAACATCTTTGCAAAACACATATCCGATAAAGGACTGATATCCAAAATATAAAAAGAACTCTTAAAACAACATTAAGAGAACTTAATCAAAAAATGAGCAAAATATCAGACACCTCACCAGAGAAGATATACAGATGGCAAATAAGTATATTAAAAGATGTTCTGCATCATATGTTATTAGAGAAATGAAAATTAAAATGACAATGAGATACCACTACACATCTGTTAGAATGGCCAAAATCCAACGTACTGGCAACACCAAATGCTTGCAAAGATGTGGAGGAACAGAAACTCTAAATTCACTGCTGGTGCGAATGCAAAATGGTACAGCTACTTTGGAAGACAGTTTGGCCGTTTCTTACAAAACTAAGTACACTCTTACTATGTGATTCAGCAGTTGTGCTCCTTGATATTTACCCAGAGAAACCAAAAACTTATATCCACATAAAACCCTGATGCTTATAGCAGTTTTATTCATGATCGCCCAAACTTGGAAGCAACCAAAGTGTCCTTCAGTAGGTGAATGGATAAACAAACCGCTACATCCAGACAATGGAATATTATTCAGTGCTAAAAATAAAGGAGCCATTAAGCTAAGAAAAGACACAGAGAAACCTTAAATATATATTGCTAAGTAAAAGAAGCCAGCCTGAAAATGCTACATATTGTATGATTCTGAGTGTATGATGTTTTGGAAAAGGCAATGCAATAGAGTAGAAAGATTTGTGGTTTCCAGTGGTTTGAGCGGAGTGAGAGAGGGAGACATAGGTGGACACAGGGGATTTTTATGTTAATGAGCCTATTCTGTATGATACAATGGATATATGTCCTTATATATTTGTAAAAATTCATAGAACTGTACAGCAAGAAGAGTGAATGCTAATGTAAACTGTGGACTTTAGTTATAATGATGTATGGATATTTATCAATTGTACCAAATGTACCACATTAATACATGGTGTTAATAATAGCGGAAATTATCTGCAGGTGTGGGATGTTGGGAGTCTGGGGGTGAGATGGGAAGGTAGGGGGATGTGAGAACTCTGTGTGTGTACTTTCTGTACATTTTTTTCTGTAAATCTAAAATTGCTCTAAAAAACAAAGCCTACTAATTTTAAAAAACTTGATGAAGACCTTCAGAAACCTCCTGCCTCAACCTTCCGAGTTATATTTTTACTTAGTTTTTCATATGAAAAACCAAATGTCCCAGTACCATTATTGAATATCGATCATTTCCTCTACTTGATCTGTAATGACGATATCAAGTGCCATGTCCTATATATCAGGTTTCTATATATGTGACACTATAATCTTATGGGACCACCCTGGTAGTGGTATGTAGCTGACTGAAACGCAGTAGTGTGATACCTGACTGTATAAATTTGAAAATATTTGGGAATTAAATAATTTTAAGTAATCACTGATAATTTGGTGTGAAGGGATAAAATTTTGGTTATGCAAGAAAATGTCCTTAGTTTTCAGACATGCATGCTTAAGAATAAGGGGCAAATCAGCAGGATACTGTGAGGAGGATGCTCTGTGGCTAGCGAGCACCTGGCGCAGGCTTCAGAAACTGGAGGAAGAGGCAATAGTGGCAGCGGGCGGGTGAGACGTGCTCTCTATTGTCGGGGCGATAGAGCAGTGGTGAAAAGCAGAACATGGTAAGCGCTTACATATGACTCCGAACAACAGTGGCAACATGTCACGGGAAAGCGTGATCACATGGGTTCACATAGGAGATGACACCTTGGTTACATGAGTGTGCTGACTCACGCCTCCCCGGCCAGCTAACCAGGGGGCTGGGCTGGAAAAAACACTGTGGCCGTCATCTCAGTTTGGCCTAAGAAATGTGTTGCCTACACAGATGTGGAGGCCACTTGGGCGCAAAGGCCACGATAACAATACAGGGAACAACACGGTACGACCAGACCACAGCCAGTAGCTCCTAATATTAAAGGGTCCAACACCAGGAGGATGACAGACGTCCCCACCATTGCTGTAGTGGGTCTCCAGTTAACTGCTGGATGGCCTCTGCCTCGCCATCAACTGTAGCGGCAGCTTCTCGCTCCCGAGCTTGGTAGCAAAGGAATAATTACTTGAAACACACAGTGTTTAGAGAGAAGGGGAGAGACCAAAGTCTGAAGGAGAAAATGGCCTCCCCAGCCAAGTTCCTTCCTGTATTTATTGCCAAGGACACGTGCAAAAGCTCAGGGCCATTTGCTAATTTCTTTAATGACATCCACACAGGTCCTTTGCACACAGCAAACGAGCAGCTTTGGGCAGGTGTTTTCGCCTGTCCCTTCATTCACCTGCTCACGTTCTTTCCGTCCATCCATCCTTTCTTCTAGGCCCAGCCCCCACAATCAACTTCCTTCAATGCGGAGGAGAGATAGAGATTCCTGGAGATTAGGTATGTACCTAACAGTCAGTGTGTACAACTGCGCATGCGCCCCTTGGGCTGCAGTAAGATCGGGAGCCATGTGGTTTTCTGCAAAACCACTTTCCTTACCTGGGTGACTTCATCCACCAGGATGAGGCCTGCCTGGTTTGATTCAGGCCCCGAGCAGTACACTCCACTAGGGCATTTACTTTTATTTTTACCTTAACGGCTCCACCCCCAGGGGAAAAGATAGCTGTCAGTTACAATCCCCATGGAGTCCATTTCACCTGGTGCAAGCGGGAGAACAGGGCATTCCAATTATGTGGTTTCTTGGTAAAGATGGGGAGGACCTTCCCTGGGACATATGGCCGTCCCCACGCGCACCTCAAGTGCACCTTCCCGTGGAACAAGTGGGAAGATAAAGCCACCCATACCAGGTGGTGCCCTACTGGCCAACCTTGGGCTTTTCATGTAGGTAACCAGACAGTGAGGTCCTGAAACA